>NC_141220.1:12717500-13300000 GCF_054856515.1 Filicampus tigris
GTAATAGTCCATGGATGGACAGGGTTCGGATAGATGAATGCTTGTTTGCTTTTATTTATTAGAAACATTTAAAGAAACTTGTTTACTTTATTGTGCTTAAAATAACGTCAGTAACGTGTTGTTGGTCTACTGGTTATAATGAGGGGAATGGTGTCCATCACTGCCATGGCAACTACGGATCACCTGTTTTAACAGAAGCTGTATCACTACCAGCCTTGGCAGTCAGCTAGTATGTTCACATAGCTTCCAACATCAACACAACACCACGGAATCATATTCAATCGCTAATTAAGGACACTACGAAACCGCTAGCTAATTACGTTGTCATCTGGCACAAGTCACCGGCGTTAGCGGCTAGCCACTAGCAGCGAATGCATAGCAGCGAGTACTTGGCTGGCAACAGCCGTCAGGCTACTCCAACTCAAATGTGCAGACATACACATTAATGTAGTTCTGACATGACTTCGGCCCACAGCTCACAATCTCATCTCATCAGGAAGGGACAATGAGATCTATGAAATCTGACGCCGGCGGTCCTGTCAGAAGCAGTGATCGATTTGATAGAGGCTAGACCCAATATTCTAGTCACAACAGACCATTTAAAATTAAAAGCTCAGCTATGCCTTTCTGTCTTTTCTCCTTTTCAACCGATTATTAAATTAGAAAACAAAATCTTGGGCATTGTCTTCTTTTTTAACACAAATTAATAAAAAAATTAATGTGTTGCCTTGGCATTAAAGGATACAAAATCAAACAAAGTATGAATCAAAATAAAGAATAAACATGCATTTGTTATAAATAACAGTTGGGTTAAAAATAACACAATTTTGGGTAAAAAATGGACGGATCCACTGTGGGTCAATTTGACCCAATTTTATGGGTTATTATTGCAGAAAACAACCCAAAAAATAGGTAGTTTTGTACAAAACAATCCCCAAAATCGGGCTGTTTTTTTACAAAACAATGCAAGAAGGTGGGTCAAATTGACCCAATTAGAGGATCGGTCAATTTTTCACCCACGATTGTGTTATTTTTAACCCAACTGTTTTTAGAGTGGATGCTTCAAATGAGTGCCCTTTAGACAGTCATTAAACTTGAAACATTAGGAACAGAAAACTGAACAGCAATAATATTTAGACCCCCTACAATAGTTGTATTTTATTTTCATCTGTCAACTGAGATTTAATGAGTTTACACACACACCCTCCAATGTGCAAAAATACCCCTGGTTGGGGAAACGCTGCTTTGGAGGACCTAATCCAAAGCAGTGTTGAGGGGCCAGACTTGATTATGATGCTAGGCAAGCTGTGAAGCTTTGGTTTTCCCAACGCGAAGAGGGTTACGAGGTCTCACTATAAGAGCTGCGTTGAACAAAATGATGTCCACTTCTTTTTTCCCCACCAATGTCTTCTTTTAAAGTTATGTAGTTATATGTTTTGTCAACTGCTGCTTGTTGCAGACTGTTCTGATTCCAGTAAAGTATTTTGCAAATATCATAGTTTGAGTCGCTGTCAATCTTTACATCATATGAAACTATTCTATGCCAACTGAGACGAGTATACATCGGCAAATATGGTCACGGTGTACCACCTCGAAAAAGGGTGCGATTTTCTCTGCTGGTGCACCCAACTTTTTCATTTGGTCGCACCAGTGCTACCAGTTCAAAAGTTAATGTAGATCCCTGGTTGGGTCGCATGAAAGTTTGTGATTTTGATGTGCCAACATGTAGCTACTGTTCCTCATCATCATTTTTGTTACGTTCTTATCTTCTGTGGAGATGGTCAAATCATTTGTGGTCTCACTGGTACGGAGAAATGGGCACGTGGTGTGAAGTGAAACGTGTGCATATTAAAAAGAGAACATGTTTCCCAAGTGAAACTAAAAGGGGGAAGAAGGCAGCACACAGTGAATCGTCATGTACATGCAAATAGAGCTGATGTCTCAGAAGCTACGTGTGTACATTAAGTCTCATCTGTCATGGCCTCATTTCATTACCACTATTTTTCTCCTTTTTACCATATTAATTAATTTGTTAGTTTTTTTGTTGTGTTTTTAGTCTTCCTCGTGCTGTAAAGGCCAAAGTCGAAATTAAATGCTATGTCATGCCCAATGCAAAGTCACCGGCTCCTTTTTTGGCAGCGAGTCAAGTTGCTGTTTTGTCCTCTCCTTTGTACAGAGGTTTGTCTTTCTGCTGAGCTCCCATGGCACCAACCAGAAATGCTGATTCTGTTTGACACCTTATTACCCAATGAGGTGTCAGATGAAGTGCGGTCTGTATGTGTGCGTGCGATCTTGTCACTTGTGTGTTTGTGTAAAACAGGTTTTGAGACACAGAATTTTTTTTTTTTTTCCAAAACTGCTTCAAAAGCATTTTGATCGTACTGTGGATAGTTGTTAGCTAAGGTCTATTCAGTGTGTCTGTAAAAAGACCGAAACAGACCCACTCAAGGCAGAGGCAGAGCAATACTGGATGAGTATTTGGGAGAAGGAAGCGTCACACAATCCCAATGCCCAATGGCTGGCAGATTTACAAACAGTACAGCAACATCCCAGAAGAAAAACCAGTCATCATAACAGTGGCGGATATCCAAGCAAGAGTGTCGAAGATGAAGAGCTGGACAGCACCAGGACCCGGCATGAGTCATGCCTCCTGGCTAAAGAAGCTAACTGCGCTCCACGAACGTCTGGCAGCACAAATGAACCAGCTGCTAAAATCAGGGGCCCCAACCATAATGGCAAACCCAAGGTCAGACAGGCCTCATCATGAAGGCCGCCCCCCCAGGGTGCAACTCCATCAAACTACCCACATATAACCTGCCTCGGCACCACATGGAGGCTCCTATCAGGCATCATAGCAGCCAAAATAAGTAGGCAAATGGATCAGTACATGAGCAGAGCACAGAAAGGCATCGATTAATTTTGACACTTACGTCCACTGTCTGATTGTATTTGCCAAAGTGGCATTAAAATCAACCCAAACATATTTTTTTCAAGAATATGCTCCCAGCAGGGTCCACTAACGCAATATTGATCAGAATGCCTTGCTTCAACTATTGCGCTTGCATCGAACATATTCTTGAAAAAAATATGTTTAGGTTGACTTCCCCTTTAAAGTAAATTACACTTCACAACTTAAGGCAGGCCCGAATTACTGTAAACCCATCTGTTCTTACTTCCACATTAACGAGCTGCTTTCTATCGAGTAAAATGGTATTCATTCATTTTTATATCTCCATAAGTCTCAGCATGTTGTTGCTTCAGGCTGGGCTTTCAGCAGAAGGCTATTCTGCGCATTCCAGTTCAGTGCTGAGAATGTGGGCTCCCGAGCCTCGAGTCAGAGAGGCTCATTCATACTCAACACAAGAATCTTGCCGAACACAATGATCTTGTTTGAGTTCTCTCTCTGCCGTTTGATGGGGCACAATATTCACTATTTACTTCATGCATTATGCATCAAGTGAAATCTGAGTCGTGTTCATAATTCAGTATACTGCAATTCTTTTGCAATTCAGCATTTGTGCCAAAATTCAGACATACATTATGTAGGAACTTTGTTAACTACAATTTAGTATTTATCCAAATTACGATTCTTTGGATCTAATATACATGCATTTCTCTGTATTACTTGGATAGGCTAAAACCTAATCTAAATCAGTTCAGTGACACGTGTGTGTGAAAGCTGTGTGAAATGCGTGGTTTTCCATCACTTATTGTTGTCAGAAGGTCGGTTATGAATGTCCAAGTCATAAGATACGATGCGGCGTACGGCGTACAGGTGTACAGTATGTGGAAAAAAAGTCCTCGTCTCATGATTCCACCTTGTTTCGATCAACCTTTACCAAATGTCATCTGCTCCTCCTCCGTTTGTGAAAGCGGCTTCATGCCTTTTAGCCTGCATTGAACCGACGCCATCAACAGATGACCAATAGAATGTTTTGTGTTGTGAGAATTTCTCATGAGGTTATTTTTGGAGATGTTTTAAACTCAGGAAGTACTTTTGCTTCATAGATGGAACTTTAAGAGCTATTTTGGGATGGAAAATGGAAAAAGGCTTAAAATGGAAATGACTGCTTGGAAACTGCTTGGAAGCGATAAGAAATTATTATAGCATTGGGAGTGTCAATTTCACTTCATCATCTACAGTATATAGCGCGGCTTGCCAGGGAAGTGCTCACTATGATTAAGCCCTGTTGTTCATCTATGAGAAGTCTGCTGAGGCCCAGTGAGATGTGCTGATTGGACAAACAGCCTATTGATTGACACATTTAGACGCCGCCGCCGGGTGGCTGTGATCTGTTTTCCGCCATGGACTGGTAGGTCACAGGGGGACGCAGCAAGGGGATGACAGAAAGAAGAGGCAGAGTGAAAAGGGGGAAGTATTCATATAGACTGAGAACGGGTGTTGCACACTCAATCTAACAATTGGTCTCTTTTTCATTCTGATCCACAATCAAACGAGTTAGACCAAAGTCATAGCACACGTGTTGGTGGCGAGTCACTAAGGGCCAAGTGGCACAATCGCCTGACTTGACAATTTGGGTTCAGTTCCCACTTAGTGACAGAATGAGTGTGAGGATGAGTGGTTGTCTGTCTCCATATGTGCCCGCAACTGATTGGCAAACTGTCCAGGGTGTAGTCGGCCTTCTGCCCAAAGTCAGCTTGCATAGCGCCCAGCTCACCCGTGACCCTGAAGGAGATACGCAGTATAGGAATTACTGTAAATGAATGAATATTTGTGGCAAATAGGCAGAACCAGAAATGTTTTCTCAGTCTTTTTCACTAAATAAACATGTCTCTTTACTAGGGATAGACCGATTATAGGTCGGGCCGATTATCGGCATCTCATGGCCGATAATAAATCAAATTTAGAGATTCGTCTGACCCTGGGAACACTGTGCACCTTTTGTATTTGTTTGAAATCAAAACAAAGATAAGTGAAATTTCTGTCATTTTGAAATTTTGCGGAACTTAAGTTACTGTAGAAACTAGGGAGTTGTTGTTTGAGTTTTCATGTACATTTTTAACTCATTCAGTACCAGACTTCTTCAGACCGTCTGTGACATGACATGTACTATGAATATGTCATTGAGATATAATGAATAAAGACATGCTGACGACCCTGGGAGTTCCCCGAACTTGGTTAGAATTTTACAAAAATGATGTATATTTTCAAAAATTTATCAGAGCTGGGCATATTACCCTTTTTTGCCAGTCCTTCCTCCGACCTGGGTACCCGTCCGTCCTTGTCCTTTTAAAGCGCTTTCGTCCTTACATTCTATCGGTCCGCCTGCCCTCTGCTTTATTTCACAATAAAAATATTTTCTGCAAAATAAAGCAATGTTATTTTAGGAGGAGAACAAACGTCTTCCACTTCTGGGTCATAGCTTTCAGGTTGTTTTTTTTTTCCCTCGTCAGTGAAATGGGCGTCCACCAGAGGGGAGACTATTCCTGTGACAATAATACTGCAGGCAGGGAACGCAAATGAAAAAGATCTCTCTAGTGTTGTACAAGCTTAGTAAGGCAGCCTTGCTTTTTAAAAGAACCCAACATAACACGTCAGCCAGCCCAGAGGGACGGAACGGGACGAAAACCTACAAAACATACGAAAACCTTTTTAAAAGAGTTCTCGTTCTCCATCCGACCATCCACAAAATGGGAACGTTCCATCCCTGGCACGGAATGCCCAGCTCTGATAATGATAAAATAAAGCTTATGCAATTTTACTGTAAATTAATATCTGCTCCAAATATCGGTTATCGGCCTCCTTGACTACTAATAATCGGAATCGGCCCTGAAAAAAACATAGCGGTCTTTCTCTACTCTTTACATAATTCACCTGGCTTGCTTGCTTCATATCTTTGTCTTTGCGAGATGCCTTGCAAGTTGACTTTAGGGATGTTCCAATATAGACGGAAATGTATGGAAGATTTGGAGGGAGTCTGTTTTTATGTTGATGAGAGAAATCAACAAATTAGATTTTCTCTACACAAAGGGTCTCATCTGGTTGTTTCAGCTACGTAAAAAGCTCTACAAGGTCATTTAATTCTCACTCAATTATGAATGTGGATGACCCATAAGTCTTTGGTAATTGTCAATTCTGTGTGGACAGGAGAGCGGGGACGCAGCTACATCTGCTCTCATTCGATAACCAAGGTCTCGTCTGAGGGGCATGAAAAGGGAAGACACATTAGCCGCAGCATGACCTGGCATGTAAATGTAGTCCCCATGTTCCTTTATGTGCAAATTTCATCTGAATTATAGTGGTTAATCTAAGAAAACTATGCTTAGCGTTAGCTTTTTCACTGCAAAATTGGTTGTCTTGGTGATGTTTCCATTTCGATGCTATATGCTGCTTTTTGGGGAAGGGCCTTATTTCTATGTTGTTGTCATGTGTAGCCATTTCTTTTCTTTTGTTTTTTGTGGTGTGGTACTCTGGATTAAGTACATTTCACCCAGTCTTCACATGCTATCCATTTTTCTTGTCACTTAACAACTGTTTTTGTGGTATGCACGCCACAGTCTGGGTTTGCATATTTACCAGACTATGTATAGTATACGGATAGACCGATTATCGGTCGGAGCGATTATCGGTGGGCCAATTATCGGCACCAATATTTGCCGTTTTGACAAATATCGGCATCTGCCTCTTTTAAATATCTGATGGCCGATAATAAATCAATTTAAAAGTGTGTTGAACTAAAAAAAAAGATGTGAAATTTTGGAGGACTTCATTCACTGTAGAAAACTATATGGAGCTATTTTTTTTTAAGTTTTCATTTAACTTTTTAAAGACATGCTGATGATCCTGGGTGCTCCCTGAACTTTTTGTTAGAATTTTATAGCAAAGATGTATATTGTCAAAAATGCCTAGTAATAATAAAAAAAAGAAAGAAACATTGTGCAAATCTGAAAAATTGTTCAATAAACATATGCTTAAAGACGTTCCAACAAAGTTGAGTTTTAATTTTTTTTAAATTTTGATTCCAATATTTTCTTTTTCACAGAAAATTAATATCGGCTCCAAATATTGGTTATCGGCCTCCTTGACGAGTAATAATCGGCATCGGCCTGAAAAAAACATATCGGTCTATCTCTAGTATAGTACGTATGCAAAAATGTATCTATCTCTGCATTTGGGACTGATTTAAAAGTAGATTAACTCATTTTATCCCAATGACATATTTATGTCATTTCACAGAGGGTCTGAAAAAGTCTGGTACTGAATGAGTTATGTAGTCGGTATCTAGGTGGTGGCCGTATTTATCGATACACCGTCATTTGTAATCGCAGTTATTTAGCATGGTTTCTCTGGAGAGACAACTTGCCCAGACAAAAAACTTTGTACATAATGGATCAAATGCGTGATTGCAGATTGGTGTTAACCAGGACTTGTTGTGGCTTGCTAATTTCCATCTTTCCACTTGCGAATACTCTCTCAGCTACCTCACCGACGACACGTAGCACCTCAGAGATTTTGTCCTCTGCTTTGGTGTCCCTCATCGACTCTTTCCTACTCACAGCCGAGCTTTGCCCTTCATTTATTCTCGGTGAAATATTCAAACTGACTGAGTAAGTCTATTAGGTCAGCTTAGCCCTCCTCTTCTTTTCCCCGTCATACCTGGTTTCTAGGAAACCGGTTTACAAAGTGACGGGGCAGGTACTGTGATGGTAAATACATTCGCCTCGCCGTCAAGCCAACCTGTAGTTGAATAAATCTGGACTATTTTCAAGAGGACAACCTCAGATGTGAACAAAATTAGCAAGATGGATGATCATCGTGTGGCGTTCAGTATGTGGAAAGCGTTGCATTTTTGGAAGCAAGTGTGCTCAGGTACTGTGGACTTTTTTTTTGTGTCTAGTTAACGAGTTGGGCAGATTAGAAGCCTTTTGTTTACTTTTTGTTGGCCCGCACGGGAGCTTTTGAATTTTATTGCAGGAATCAAACACGTATGCTGCATTATGTTCGAACCATTTTCAAAGTGTTTGAATTCTCGTGGACTGAAGATTGATTTGGGGCAAATCATGCTGCGTTTGAGCACTTTGAGTTGATGTGACATTTTCAATAGTGGTAGCACAAAGCTACTGTCACAAAGACGACTCTTCACTCTGCCTATGTCACCTTGTTGCTATGGAGAAGGCCAACACAGAAAAATGTGTTTGCAACCG
Organism: Filicampus tigris; assembly: GCF_054856515.1. Lineage (NCBI taxonomy): Eukaryota > Metazoa > Chordata > Actinopteri > Syngnathiformes > Syngnathidae > Filicampus > Filicampus tigris. The sequence continues at coordinate 12,725,667 of NC_141220.1, forward strand.
TTTGTATGGTCAAATTATGAGATCATAGTTGTGGTAAATATGAAGCCTACAAACATACGTACGTGATTATAAAAATTGCACTCATAGGGCCTGCTCTCCTAAAGGTTTACATGCAAAAACAGGCCAAACTTGATTGCTATTGCAAACAAATGTGGAAGCTGGTCTACTATCCGGGCGTACCCATAATTACATCTGCCAAAATTGCCACACGTGTTCTGGGAGGAACATATGAATTCAGAATTAGTCTTTATTGGCATTTGCAGATATAACAGAATTGAGGATATTGAAATTCATTTGGCACACGCAGTATTTATTTCTCAAGATGAATCATATTGGCTGATTTTGTGTCTTTAAATAGCGTGTCTGAAAGGCCGGTACAAACTGGCACGCACAGTGGCATGCCAGGGAGAAACAATGTCCGACATCGTGCATTCAGCAATGCAATTTTGGAGTTTCTGAATGATCAGTGGGGCTGACTTGGAGCCAGACAAGGAGGAGTCATGCCAGATCACCTGGAGCAAAACTCCTTTGATCTCCGTATTCACTTCCGTCTGGGTCATTTCAGCATACTGAAAATTGATGCTAAGTATTAGTGCAGTATTTTGGGTGTGCTCTTTTTTTTCTACTTTTCCACTTTCGTTTGTGTAGGATTGTAATCGTCGAAAAGTGTGTTCCGAGGTACAAATGCAGGCTATGTTGCCATGATAGGAAGTGAACTCAGTTCGTATACCGAAGACACCCTGTATGTCAATGTTTGAGCAACACGTGATTTCTACTAGGGATGGACCGATAATAGGCCGGGCTCCGATCTTCTGTGTTTACGAATATCGGCATCGGCCTTTTTAAAAAAAATCTGATGGCCGATAATAAATCAATTTGAAACTGTTAATTTCAAGGGACTATTTATTTAAAAATTTCAGTTAACTTTATAAGCGATTCTACTGGACCTAGGAACACTCTTTGCACTTTTTGTTTTTGTTTGAAATCAAAACAAAGATGAGTGAAATTTTAACATTTCTGTCATTTTAAAATTTTGAAAGACTTTATTTACTGCACGAAAACTTTATGGAGCTATCGTTTCAGTTTTCATTGAACTTTTTTAGACATGCAGATGTCCCTGTGAGTTCCCTTTTTGTTAGAATTTTACAACAATGTATATTGGCAAACATTTATAATAAACACCAAAAAAAATTAACATGCAAATCTAAAAATATCGTTCAATAATCATATGCTTAAAGACAACGTTCAACAGAGTTAAGAGTTTAATTTTTTTTTTTTTGACGCCAATATTTTCCTTTTTGTTTCCTTTCGGTATCGGTCCTGAATAAATCATATCGGTCTATCTCTAGTTTCTACATTTGCTTTTAGTTTGCTTATAGTTTACTGACAGTGATACTAAATGATTAACTCACCCAAAAGAGGAAAAACAGGTTTGAATTTCTTGTAACTTTCCATAAATAATGTTTGCCATCTACATTCAACAACAGAATCTTTTTTTTTTTTTCCACAACAGTGCTTTTGTGTCTCCCACGGCCAAGTTATCATTTCATCAAGGTTGACATTCAGCTAAAGGTTGCGCAATGGTAATGACTAAGCTGAGGTCCATTTCCCTCCACAATCAGTCAGCAGCTTTTACCGTGTGTCTGCCTATTGGATGTGCACCTGATTGTGTCCAGTCCGCCACGGCCAAAGGTTGTTGAATGTAAAAACACAGGATGTTGATAGTTTGGAAGGAAGATGTTTTGGAGCAAGCCAGTTGCTGAACACTAAACGTCCTCCACCTTCTCTACAAACGAAAGATGTTGTTACTTTGTGTTTTGGGCAGAAGGACACCAATTTTGGTTTCACTTGCCCCACTTGAGGCAACAGCGGGGGTGTGATGACGGTCACCGAGCCGAGCATCTGGTGGAAGTGTCACACTTTAGTGTGTAGGTTCTTTCTTAATGCAAATGTTCTCATAATATGGATGTGTAAGCTGCTTTCATGCGTTTATAGTATAATAACGAAACTTACAGCGTGTGTGTTTGTGGATGTGAACATCAGGATGCCGGTCATGAAGGGTCCAGATGGCGGTTGGAGAAAGCTCTAGTTTAATCCCTGAGCCAGAATATTATATCCCCCTTCTTTACACACACGTACACACACACACACACACGGTTTATAACACTCTCTGTCATTATTTTGAGTTCGTCCACTTTTCTTGTCCGCAACATTCCTATTTAAAAACAAGAGACTTGCACATATATTTCCAAGCAAATGAATTGAATCATTTTTATTATTATTATAAAGATATACATTCATCTTTTTTTGTAAAATTCTAACAACAAGTTCAGGGAGCACACAGGGTCGTCAGCTTGTCTTAAAAAGTTGAAATGAAAACTGATACAATAGCACCAAAGAATTTTCTACAGTAAATTAAGTAATGAATAATTTATTTCGACCCAATTTTAAATTGATTTATTATCGGCCATCAGATTTTTTAAAAAAGCCGACGCCGATGTTTGTCAAAATGCAGAATATCGGCCCGGCCGATAATCGGTCTATCCCTATCCAGCAATTACGCAATAATCAAGGAAAATCATCAATGATGGCTCACGATAATATTAAAATGAAGAATAGAAAATGTGCTGGAAACACATTAAAACATCTAAATCAAAGAAATCAAATCATTTAGTTCAGAATGCAAAGCAAACACAAAGTTATTCACACCTCTCGTACTGTATGTCGTACTACGACAACCAAATGAAATGAAAACAAAAAATGAGCAAGCTAGCAACAGAAGCAACAGCGGTTCATTTTGTATTTCCATGTCTGCCATTAACCGAAAATAGAGACTAAAACAAGTGTTGCAATTATAGAAATGTTGACACATGACACAGTACATGATGATCATATACATTCCGTCATGTAACTCACTTGTCAAATAACATGAATTGATGGTTGCTGAGGCAACAAGTCCGTTTTATTAGGGGCACACTTTATTTATTGCACATAACTGCTTTGCATGTCTTGCAGCTTTTGGTTCTTTTTTTTTCACGTATTTGACTTGCCAGTGAAAGTGTTGCTTTTTAATTGTCTGAGTTGTGTGTGTGTGTTTGAGGGGGGGTTAATTCTCCTTTGAGCCCGTCATTGTTAATACTATTTTCCCTTTAATCTTTTATGTGCATATTAACGGTCTGTGTATAATGATTGTTAGCTGTCCCCATAGACGATGCCCTACATATCCCAGACAGGCTAATTAGTTTCTGTCTCCAAAGGCTGTTGCTTTGCATTTTCCAAGTAAACAAGTTATCTTCTGATCAGAGTTAACAGAAACCTCTCCAGATTTCCAGTTTTCGATGTGATGGCTGCGGACCACAGAGTTTGTTTGTATGTATGCGATATGCCGCGCATTTGTAAATGGACATTAAAGAATTAAGAAAGGAACTATTCCTGTTTTGGTGTCCATCCGCATGGCACATCTTGACAAATGCTGCTGTCCATTTTTCCTTGCAAAAGAAGAAAAATAACATTTGGATGCAGTTACAGTGACGATTAGGGGTATAACAAAAAACGATTCCAATCGTTTTTGATTCGATGGAATGAGTTGTTACTTTTGAAAATTGTTGCAACCTTCAACCCTAACGCATCCCATGTGTCAGGATGATTTGTTGTTTCTCTGAATTTAATTAACCTGCATATTGCATATTATTGCATATTAATAAACATGACAAAATCGCAACTGTACCGAACGAATTGAATCGTAATCCCACTGACTAAAACCGAATTGATTCGTTACATTTTAAAATCGTTTAAAACATCCCGTATCGCACCCTGTGTATTGAGAAAAGTATATAATTGTCTTTTGTGGAGAGATGCACAGGTTTCTGTGGTATAAAAAAATGAGGACATTTCTAAACTTTTTCCCTTATTAATGTGAACTATTATCTGTAAAGAAAGTAAAAAATAATGTATTTCCACAAGTGTGCATACTCTCCTGTAACTGGTGATGTGGCTAACTCATCACGTTGAACAGGAGTCCGCACACTATAATGTGCTTCTGATTATCCCCAAATAAAGTTCAGCTGTTCTCCTCGGCTTTTCCTGACTTTTTTGTTGTTACATTTTACAGCATAGGATATGGCCTGTAGGGACTGGGTGGCTTTGACTGTGACTTTAAACCTATTCTTTTTTTTTTTTTTTTTAGCTTTTTTTTGTTTTTTCAACTTCAATGTTCATGCTTTAGCGAAATCTAGGTTGCATCATTGTAATAGCGAATTCTGTCTCATGTGGTTGCAGAGACGAACGATAACGGGGTGTGTTTCCAGTCCAAGTGTGCTGATGAAGAAGCCTGTGTTCCTGTGAAAATCGAGCCCTCCAGAGGTAAGATGCACCACCCACGCTCACCTGTTTTTATTCAAACCTCTTCATGTGCTGGGGAGCCAGTCAGTTTCGACTCATTTATAAATATCAGCTGATTCTAGAGCACCCCATGTAAATGGGTACAGCGCCTTTAAAATAAAATTTTAAAAAAAAGGGCTTTCTATACAGTATTTTTAAATCTAGACTTTATCCTGCTACATTTTGGGGTCTCCACCTTTCTGGTAGTGTTCTGTAAAATGGTATGCCAAGGAAAATATTGCTTTTGCAAATTCTGCAGAGCATTGACGGAAGCACGGAAGACATGTAATATATTCTGACACCAAGACATTGGTTAACCATAATTTCAAAGCAGTTTCTTTTTTGGGTTTTTTTTTAAGTGAGACCAAGATATTAGTGTCTTGTTGCTTGAATTCAGACAAAATTCTCAACATTTTTGCAATGAATGGGTAAACCTTCTTTCTTTCTTTCTTTCTTTCTTTCTTTCTTTCTTTCTTTCTTTCTTTCTTTCTTTCTTTCTTTCTTTCTTTCTTTCCCTCTTTCTTTCTTTCTTTCTTTCTTTCTTTCTTTCCCTCTTTCTTTCTCTCTCTCTTTCTTTTCCTTTCTTTTTCTCTCTCTTCTCTCCATCTCTCTTGCACACAGTGGCATTCAGCATTTCCCATCAGGTCTGTGCTCAAACGTTTTCATCCTTGTCTTACTTCATTCCTCTCTCACATTTTGCCTTTGTTCCCATCCTTTCTGAAACCGGTGTGCATTGCTGTCTCCGCCTTTCCCAGCCTCATTCACCTCGCTGTTCACCTTCCTCTCGTTCAGTGCATTCTTCCTCATTTTGAGGCTGCTGTTATAGTTCCTGACAATGCTCCAACGACGTGTGTCTAATCTTACGTTGGTTTATGGATTAGAAAATCAGGCAGGGTTAATCTGAACAGAGTCTGGTAGTAGTCCCCTTGCCGGCTGCTAATGGTGATGTGTCACACTTTCTATACCACACACAGACGCGCACGCAAACACACACACACACACACACACACACAAGATTTATGGTGAACACAACAAAAGCTTCACACAAAGCCAGATGGGAGACACGCCTCCTAATCCCATAGGGAGATGTAGGGCATCTGAGAGTGATAGAAACCAGGTCCGATGGATGTGTCTTATGCATTGATGCGTTTTTATGTACAGTGCATGCATGTGAGCATGAAATATATTACAAAGATATTGATGTTATGGAGGTTCAATTAAAAAAAAAAAAAACATGCACATATTTTGTTCATTATAAAAATCACTGGTTCAGAAGTGGTGTGGTTTTATGTGGGCCCCTGGTAGTGCTGATGAAAAAGTGTGGCCCCCCCGTCCATCAGCGAAGTTGCCCATCCCTGTCTTCGAGCAATATTTGATTACTCCAACTGAAAAGCAGCAGATGAGCGTGACTCCTATCTTTCAGCCACTTTTACGACTATTAGACACGACTATTAGTTCAAAGCAACGACATGTAGAAAGTGAGCCTTGACAAATCGTGATGTTTTTTTTCAGTCATCATGAGTGTAAGTGTTTATTTTTGGACATTTTATCCTGATGATGATTGTGTCAATGTTCATGCTCTTAAACTCGTTAGTTTGGCTTCTTGAACTCCAGACTCGATTTTTATGTCAGTTAACAGTTGCTTCTGGCAGTTTATTTTTTGGGCCATAAAGTCACATTCGGCCTGACAACAGTAGTCCACGGCAAGATTTTTGTTTTTGCAAATTTGCGTTTTATCTACACGCAATTGATGCTGGCATTTGTATTACGTGAGCGGAAGGAATTGCGTGTGAGCTGACGTTCCGTCAGTTTGCATGTCTTTTTGATTTGAATGGTATTTGCACTCGAGCGATTGCACCCTCACGTGCCTGCGTACAGATATAGAAAGCAATCTAGTCCTCTTGGCAAACAAACTAATGTTCTTTGCATGCTTTGTTGGTTGAGTCAGCAGACTGAGCGATGTGGCCGAACGTCATTCACGTCGCGCAATGTGCGGCTTTCTGCAACTACTTTTCATGGAGTGCCCACAATTTGCAACTATGTTGGCTGTGATTGCAAATGTGATTTTTTTTGTTTGTTTATTGCAAGGGATCCATTGCAGACCCACCTGCGATTTGGTGGCGTAACCCTAACTTGCAATAATCGCTTCAAGCCTGCGACGTAGTCACTTCACCAGACTGTTGCATTCTTTATTTGAAATGCTTTTCCTCTTTTAGTTGCTTGTTTCTGGGCGTTTCCCCCTTCAAACTCCTCTTCAGGAGGTAAAATGCATGCTCTGTTGGGTTAAGGTCCGGTGATTGACTTGTCCAGTCTAAGACCTTCCACTCCCCCCCGATGAAATCCTTTGTTGTCTTGCTAGTGTGTTTGGCATCATTGTCTTGTTGAAGCATCTCCCGATTAGTTTGTATGCATTTTTCTGTAAGAAAATGGATTTGTAGACTTTAGAATTCATTTAGCTGCTACTCACTAGGTCAATCTCTGGACCTCAACCCAACACAGCATGCATGTCAAACCCTCAGAAACACACAAGAATAGAAATTCAATGATGGTCATTTATGGCATTGGTATGCGTTATAGCCATGCCTTTTTATTTTGTTGAGGATTTTTCAATTTTTAGGTGGTTGATTTGTGTTTGTGTGAATGTTTATGTGTGTTGCATCGTACTGGCAGCTGTGGGCAGTGAGCCCGAGTCAAATTTCCCATTCGGGACAATAAAGTTGATCTTATCTTATGAAGTGCAAGAGGCTTCATGCAGTAAAGGCCTGGAAAAGCATTTCAGACTGCACAAAAAAAGATACAACAATACTCACAGGCGTATATTCTCTCTGCGCTGTGGGAACAGCAAATATTGAAAGTGTTACATGTGATCCTGTGTTCCTCTTCTTCTTTCTGTGAATTGCGCTTCATTGAATTCAATTGAATTGAGCGTCTTTATTTCGGACATGTAAATCAAATAATATTCAAATGAAAATGGAAATAAAAGTATACATGTGCGAATTAGTATACATAGGTCAAAAAAGGAAGAAAATAACCAGAAACATAAATTAAAAATATGGCAAGGCAAAGCAAACTGTCACATGCTCGGAAGAGGGTAGAAGGAAGTCTTAACTTATCTAGTCCTACCCCTTACGTAAGATTCTACTTTTCCTATAATATTCAGTGCAGTATTCAAGAATAAATAAAGAAATACATACATAAAAGTAAACAAACTATGATTACTACAATTATACAATACTTTCTAAATATTTGGTTTTAATAAAAACTGTAACTGTTATGAATATTACAAATATACCGATGATTCAAAACAGCTGCTGGACATACAACATTATAATATACAAAGTATTATAGGACGTTATGTATGAATATCAATAAAAATAGCTTGCTATGATACAACAATATGACATTAGTTTTTAGACAATATTTTATAAATAGAAATATACAGTCCAATGTAATGTACACATGTCCATGTTACATGAGATTTTCTAAATGTCTATACTTTGTGAAGATGATGTCTTTGTTTTTAAACGGTCTTAGGTTTAGGCTTCTCTGTACTTTTATTCTTAACTTATTGCAAAGTTTAACTCCATGAATACTAATACAAAAGCTCTTTTTTGTTGTGCGTGTATAGCGAACCTTGAAATTTAGCTGTCCCCTCAAATTATAGCTCCCCTCCCTTTCAGTAAACATTGCCTGTATATTTTCCGGGAATGAATTATTTCGAGCTTTGTATATTATTTTGGCAGTTTTGAATTCAATGAATTTAATAATTTTGGACTGCATGAATTAGGGATAGGCCGATATTTGACTTTTTGACCAATATCTTTTTATATTTTTAAAACTCTGCTGGCCGATAATACATTTAAAACTGTGGGAAGCAAAACAATATATGTGAAAGTTTACCATTTCTGTCATTATGAAATTTTAAAATTTTCATTTACTGTAGACAACTATAAGGAGCTATTTTTTTTTAAGTTTTCATTTAACTTTTTAAGACATGCTGATGAGCCTGGGTGCGCCTTGAACTTTTTGTTGGAATTTTATAGCAAAGATGTATATCATCAAAAATTTATAGTAATAATAAAAAAAAGAAATAAACATTGTGCAAATCTGAAAAATTGTTCAATAAACATATGCTTAAAGACGTTCCAACAAAATTAAGAGTTTTCATGTTTTTACTTTTTTTTTTTTTTTTTCAATTTTGGTGCCAATATCTGCGATTGGCTGGCAACCAATTTGGGGTGTCCACCGTCTACTGCTCGAAGACAGCTAGGATAGGCTCCAGCACTCCCCGCGACCCTCGTGAGGATAAGCGATGTAGATAATGGATGGATGGATGGATGATGCCAATATTTCTTTTTCACGTAAAATTAATATCTACTCCAAATATCAGTTATCGGCCTCCTTGACGAGTACCTTGACGGCCCTGAAAAAAACATGTCGGTCTATCTCTAGTATAGTATGTATGCAAAAATGTATCTACTGTATCTCTGCATTTGGGACTGATTTAAAACTACATGGAGCGATGCATTGTTTAAATTTTCATTTATCATTTTTAAGATATGCTGACAACCCTGGAGGTTCCCTGAACTTTTTGTTCCAATTTTATAACAGAGATGTATATTGTCCAAACATCCATCCCATCCATTATCTATACCGCTTATCCTCACAAGGGTCGCGGGCATGCTGGAGCCTATCCGAGCTGTCTTCGGGCAGTAGGCGGGGAATACCCTGAATTGGTTGCCAGCCAATCGCAGGGCACACAGACAAACATCCGCACTTACAATCACACCTAGGGGCAATTTAGAATGTCCACTTAACCTACCAAGCATGTTTTTTTTTGGAATGTGGGAGGAAACTGGAGTACCCAGAGAAAACACACGCAGGCACGGGGAGAACATGCAAACCCTACACAGGGAGGCCGGGGCCGGGATCGAACCCATGACCTCTGAACTGTGAGGCGGACTTGCTAACCAGTCGACCACCGTGCCCATTGTCTAAACATTCGTGTAATAATAATTTAAAGAAAAAAAAAAATAAACATGATGCAAACCTGAAAAATTGTTCAATAAACATGCTGAAAGACGTTGCAACAAAGTTAAGGGTAAATGTTTCTTTCGATTTTGATGCCAATATTGTCCTTTTTAATGAAAATGAATATCGGCTCCAAATATTGTCAGCTTAAAAATGTACTCTGTAACAGGGTGCAAACAATAAACCGTGATATAGCTGGGGTTCGCTGTCCATTTATAATTTCCTTTGTATCTGTCACTAAAAAAGGGGGTGTGGCTTTATCTGTCAATAAAATATTATAGGTGGGGCTTCAAAACGCTGTTTGCCGATAAGAACGCCAGGAGTTTCATTTTTCTGTTGTGACGAGCTGTTGGAGCTCAGCTGATGATTTATTTGTTCACGATTGTCCAGTTCCGTCAAGTTCCAGCCGAGAGTGCTCGGTGTGCAGCCTGCTTGAAGTGAGCGGCTCCCCGCACATGGGCAAGCTTCACCTCTTGAACATGTTCCCTGTATGGCTTATAGGGGAAGAATATGTTCTATGCGCCTCCTTTTTGTGGGGTTGTCCTCCATTTTAAGAAGTAATGGTACATTTGGTTCATGATAATCATCAGACTTACTGTATTCCTATTTAATTTTAGTATTCATTTTTGAGTCAAACTTGTTCCTTTCTTTCCGGCTTTTGTTTGCATTGTTTGAGCTGTCTTGTTTATTTTGGCTTGGTATGTTTGCGCATGTAATTGGCCTGGGGACTAGAATTTGTGGGTGAAAGAGTGTAAGCGTGCATGCGGATGTGAGAAAACATTCTTTGTTGTGGTGTTTTTAAATGGTGGTCTAGACTCTATGAGATAAGACTACTAGATTGCCTTATGACGTTTAGAGTGTCTCACTTATTTTTTGTAATTTTTTGTCACACTGCTTGTGTGTGTTTGTCTTTATCCTTTTTAAAGTCACTTAAAATGTAAGGTGTGTGTGTGTGGGAGTGAGGCAAGTAGGGAGGAGTCTGTAACCCTATTTGAGTTTCCTCACTGAGCGTCATTCTGCAGCTGCAGCACTGGAATCAAGAACTCACAGCACTTAGTGCATTTTGGGACACACACAACAGCTCACTGAGGAGATACACGACAACAAAGTGATCTTTTTTTTTCCTGCTCCACCGGGGTGAGTGAGCTCCACAATCTTGAGAAAATATGTTTTGTCATAGAGAGAGCACCTGTTACAATCTTCAACCTGCACTTTTCTACCTCAATTTTGATGTTACAGATAGTGAGAGTTCTCCGATAAGATGTTTGTGCACATGAGCCATTTCGTTGCTTAACGCGGAGGCGCATGCATCCGTAAATCTGCTCACCAGCACAATGTGACATTCCTTGTGTGGTGAGTGTGGCGAGACAACGTGGCGTGAGGTCAAAGCGTGCATTTCAAGCTCAATGTGATGGCTCCTATGTCAGAGAGTGACCGAAAGCACAGGTGCGCCTTTTGTTTCCCAACTGGAGCTCTCACACTGGACTAACACATCTTAGGGGGATGAAACCAGGCCAATCATGTTATACTATCAGGTGACAACACCTGAGGGAAATTATGTCATAAGTTGTTTTTGGCCTTCACCTCAACAGATTTCCAGCAAGCGTAGTAAAGGCCTGTACAGCTTACCATGTTATGGGTTGTCATGGTGTGAACATTGATAAGGCTTGCGTTTTTACAGAGGGATTGGTTGGTTAGGTGGTGTGACCTGTTTCAGCTGCGTAATTAGTGTGAGATCATAACAGCATTACACAATGTCATTTAGCAATTAATTCAACAAAGGAGATGTTACGTGATACAGCGTTGTCTGGTAACATCCGTAAAGAAGAAAAGCATTCAGATTTGAATCATCTTTTGTAATCTATTGTGGATTTCAATAACACATTGTGTGCTTTCATTGGACTGCATTTTATCCTTGTCCACCGCTTCGGTACCACAACTTACTCAACTAAAGGTACTGGTAGTGGTACACAAACAATAGTAGAAACATGAAAAATACTATACAGAACTGAACCTGGTCTGCCAAAGCGGGCTGAAATAGAAATGTAATCTCTGCATTGCAGGCATTGAAGCTGGTAAAATAGAGTGCACTACATGGTTGCATCCAGCAGAGGTGCTGTGGATCCAGCCTCAACTAGTTTGCTGAAAGGGGAGAGTCAACCCAAACGCTTTTTTCCAGAATATGTTCTATGCAGGCCCACTATTTGAAATACGGCATTCTGATTAATATTGTGTTTGTGGGATATAAGCAAATGCATCAGCTTTTAGCCATCTCAAGGGCGCGGCCATTTTGTCACTTCTGTCGACAGTCACGGCTCACCTGTTTTCTGAAGCTGAGCCATGATCGGTCGTTATCTGAGCCCTGAGCAACTTCGATGTCATCTTCAGTCGACAGAAGTGACAAAATGGCCGCCCCCTGAGCTAGCTAAAAATGGGTGGATTTTAATCAGAATGCCGTGTTTAGACTAGTGGGCCTGCATAGATGATATTCTGGAAAAAAAATATGTTTGGCTTGACTTCCTCTAACTCCTTTGTCTATACAATGACATGACAGCAGCTATTCAAAGTTGGCTTATATGTTATTGGCACCTTCCCATGTCTTTTGCTGCGTACATATTTGCCATTATCGTAGTAGAAGCCATCAGGAGCTTGGCACAGTTTAAAAGTAAATTTTGCATCTTCAAAACGCAACATGTTGTCATGGTAACATTGTTTAACCTCAAGGTCGAAAAGTGAGGGAAAGTTCGGCTTGACTTGAATATTCGCGAGGATCTTTGTTTTTCACAATCAAGGACCACTTGTCTAGCACATGGTCTGCTTTTTTCTTTCTTTTTTTTAATTGAGGCTTTTATTTTCCCAAGTTAACAAGTCTCAGATCCAGACAGCAGGGCTCATTCCTGCAGTGGCACAAACCAAGGAGGTAAATCAAAGCGTTTCTGCAGGGCGGCGCTGCCTGTGGCTGGTACTAATCGCACTCTGCCACTCAAGCCAGGGTGCTTTTAATGAGAAGATGCTCAAACTGAGCAACGCCAGTGTTCCGGTAAATATCTCAGAGAACTATTCTTAGTTGTCCTGTCAAGCTGTATTTTCAATGCAACGCTGTGTTAGTGTGGCTCTCTAAGGCACATCATTTGACACAGTTAGATGTGCATACTGTATCTTCCAAATGGAAATTCAGCAATACACTGTACATTCAACAAATGCATTTGCCCAAAGATAACATTTTACTTTCATATGTATCCGCAGGATTTTTATTATTCTGGATAACTTTGTTTTAATTGATGTTTTAAACTTGCTCTATTTTTCTATTTGCAAAAATGCACCGTAGCGAAACTATGGTTATGGCAAACGTATGCTAAATAGTGTGACACATTAAAAACAACCCGCCGGGCTGGGACAGGCTCACCCTCTGCCATCCATCCTCGAGGGTAAATGTGGCTTCTGGAACATAGTCTGCATCCTGGTGCTTTATATGGGATCCTGCATAGCAAAAAAATGGTGCTTCTGCACGTTTTCTCATGATCTCTTAATGTGACCGTGGGAGGCAAGAAGGGGCAAGCACACAGTGTTACACAAATTCCTGAGGCTGTCTTCAGAATTGATCGGTCATTTCAGAACCTCTTTTTTTAGAGTCGGCTCTCCCAAACACAGCGTGGAGCTGTTTCCACTCAGACGGTGGCAAGTGCTGCTGTCTTTAATTACGGTCAGCCTGTAAAAATAGTATCTGACTATATGATTCTGTGGCTTTTTTTTCTGTTTCAGACATAGAAATTGATATAGAGATTAGTGTGCAAAAAATACAAGGTCACTGCTCTGATTGACACTGACATTTTCACACACATTAGGTAATATGTGGAAAGGCGCAACACACTCTCCATGCTAAAATGTGTCAACTTGTTTTAGTTGGATGCAGTATATAATTTGCTATAGAGAGGAACAAACTCATGAGGCGTTGGATTAGTTTAACATGCCGTGTATACAGGCCTAAAAAAATGTAAGTAGCGATAAGCACTTTAGTCTGCCGTAATGGATCATCAGGTGTGCTGTGGGAAATCATCAAATGACTATTTTTGTGCCATTTTATTTTCCCCCCAAAAATATTCCATCCATTATCTATACCGCTTCTCCTCACAAGGGTCGCGGGCGCGCTGGAGCCTATCCCAGCTGTCTTCGGGCAGTAGGCGGGGGACACCCTGAATTGGTTGCCAGCCAATCGCAGGGCACACAAAGACAAACATCCGCACTCACAATCACACCTAGGGGCAATTTAGAGTGTCCAATCAACTTACCATGCATGTTTTCGGAATGTGGGAGGAAACCGGAGTACCCGGAGAAAACCCACACAAGCACAGGGAGAACAAGCAAACTCCACACAGGGAGGCTGGAGCCGGGACCGAACCCACGACTTCTGAACTGTGAGGCGGACTTGCTAACCAGTCGACCACCGTGCCGCCCCCAAAAATTTTCATTTGCTGAAAATAAGGAATCATATAATCATCAATACGATCAATAATAATGCACCAGGGTCCTCGAGGGTGCTTGGGAGTTCGCTCAACATGTGATTTGTGGACCATGGGAAGGCATTCAGCCGTGTCCCTCGGGGTGTTCTTTTGGGGGTTCTTTGGGGGTATTGGGTACCGAACTCCTTGATACGGGCTGTTGGTTCCCTGTACGGCCGATGTCAGAGTTTGGTCCGCATTGTTTGCAGGAAGTCGGATTAATTTCCAGTTAGGGTTGGACTCCGCCAAGGCTGCCCTTTTTCACTGATTCTGTTCATAACTTTTATGGAGAGAATTTACAGGCGCGGCCAAGGCGTTGAGGGGGTTTGGTTTGGTGACCGCAGTTTTGCATCTCTGGTTTTTGCAGATGATGGTGGTACTGTTGGCTTCATCAAGCCGCGATCTCCAACTCTCACTGGAGCAATTCGCACCCAAGTGTGAAGTGGTTGGGATGAAAATCAACACCTCCAAATGTGAGACGGTGACTGTTTACATGCAGTCAATATTCGAGTTAAGGTCAAAATTCTGATTTCGGAGTCATTCTGAAAAACCTGTTTACATGTGTGAATGGACAGAGGTATGCCCGCATTTGAATAAAACGAGTGAAACGGCGACGCACGGACATCGTGACGCAAATAGACGTCAGGACACACTGGAGACTACGTCTCTCGGCTGGTCTGGGACCGCCTTGGCATCCCACCTTCTAGAGCTGGAAGAAGTGGCTGGGGACAGAAAAATCTGGGCTTCTCTACTAAAGCTGCTGCCCCCGGCCAGCTACCCGGCCCCGGATAGGCAAAAGGAAATGGATGGATTGAAGGAAAAGAATGCATATTTGTTCATCTGTCTATGCCAGTGACATTTATTGACAGGAAGAACATTTAAATGCTATACATATACATACACTCACACATAGACTTTCTTATATTCTGAGGCAGCTCTCTCCTTAGCATTCTATGGTCCATCCAAGTTCACTTCATGATACTAAACAGCACCATGACTACTTTTCAACCTTTAAATAGACAGACTGAGTTAGAAGTTTGAAGACACCCATGATCCTGAATACAGGACACACCTTAGTGTAACATGTGCTATGGTGTAATTATTTTTTACTAAGAAAAGGCCTACCGTTCTTCTTCTCTTGGCCAGTTTTCCTTCACTTTTAAAAAAAATATATTCCTTAAGACCACAAAAATAAGGCAATCATATTCAAGTAGGTCTGGTGCATGTACAACCCAGACATTCCACCATCTTTAGGCAGTTATATTGTCAATTTCAGCTGACGAACTCTGTGTCCAGCCACTGAATGAACAAAAATAAATAAATACAATTACTGGCCAAGTATAGTGCTGTATTAGGAAGCTTGTTAAGTGTACTGAAGCATCCTTTAGAATTAGCTGCAATCCAGAGTTAATTAAAATCAGATCCAAACCATTGTTGACTGGATATTTAAATAGAAAACCAAATTCTTGCACAATTTAAGACAACCTTTCACTGATTATACCGACGGAAGCCTTCTTCCTCACTTCCACACAGAAAAGATCTGGGCTTTAGTGATAAAAGACTGACCCAAATGATAGTTGTTTGACATTCTGTGGTCTGGATGCTTTTAGGCTTTAAGAGTCAGCTTCCACAAATAATCCAGCACACAGTGTTTATCCAAACAAGCAAAGCAATGCAAGCAGAAAGATACTGTACACCGATTTCTGCACCCAGCTCTATATAGTACACTACTTGGTAATCACACACCACTTTCAAGTGACCACTTTACATGGAAAAAAAGTTGTAAACAATGAGATGGCCATCGGGTACCATATAAGGACACGTGCGTGTGCATGTGTGTGCGTGAGAGATAGAGAGCGGAGCGATAGATCAAGGCTACTGTTAACACTGCCAGTCTGTGTCTGTCGCCCCATTACCTCACTGTTGTCCAGCTAAATAAACAGCAGTGCTGCACCAGCTGGGGCCAGCTGGTTGGATGGAACCTCACTCGATCGTCAGATGGACAATTAGCTAAATCTGCCTGTCTGATACTCTCAACTATTATCTCGGGCTGATGACTGCAGTTTGAATTGATCTTAAACTGTCTAAATCCTGTCGAGGGGAGTGTTTCACATATCATAAACAATATGGACAAAAGTATAAAGACACGCCTCTTTATCTCCGCTCATGAAATAATACCCTCTCAACATGTACTAATGTTATTTTTTTATTTATTGAATGCAATTTAATGGTATATTTTTTTTGCTTGGAGTGGCTTTTTGGTCCATTGTGAAAACTCTCTTTGCCATTGAAGGGCTATGTTAAGAAGTTCATTCTAACTATTGATCAGGGGGTGGGCTAGCTTTCACTGGTCCAAGGCCCAAAAGAGCCTTTTTGAATGGCTTTGGTGTGGACAACCCATCAAGAGAGAGAAAAAGGATTGGATAGAAATCCCCACAGAAACACTGACATCTTGTCGAATATTTTCCAAGAGGAGTGTTGTAGCTGTAAAGGGGAGACAAACTTATGCTGGGTGTGTTTAAAGGAGGTAACAGCAAAGTGCCTCAATATAATGTTGACTAGCTTACTTGTTGTCGTTGTAGCAGTTGTGTTAACTTGTAGTTGTTGTAGCATTGCCAACAATAATAATCCACATTAGGGATGGCCAAGTAGTGATGCCAAGTATCAGTATCGGGTTCATACCGGCCTTATTCCCTGGTATCGGGTGTCTGTGAAGGATGCCGATATCAGCCACCGATACGTAAAACCCCCAAAAAATCAAGTACGTCTTCCTTGCCATCATCAGAAAGGTCTTTGTATAGAATATCTGTCATTGTGTGTAATGAAATGTGATGTATTGTTGGTATTAGAGGTATTGGTACTTGGTATCAGTATTGGTGAGTGATCAAGAGTGAATACTCGTACAGGTATCGCTCTGAAAAAATGTGGTAGCTAACAACCCTAAATCCACATCCTTCTTGTGCATGCAACACTATATTTGAACCATAAACACATATGAAAAAAAGTCTTGACAGGATACATAACATCACAAAATGCTTTCAGAGAACTTTACAGCGACTTTCTATTTTAATGGGCATGCTTCCTTTCTCCTTGTGTCCTTCAGCTGTGGGCAGTATTTCGCCATGCAGGCACACCGGTAACTCCAGTGTGCAGGCGTGTCTGAGTCGAGCAGGCAGCGTGGGCAGCGAGAAGAGCCGGGCCAGTGTCAATGGAAGAAGTTCTGGCAAGAGGCCGCTGTCACAGTCCAAACCACCAGGTACCAAACGCAATGATAGCTGACTTATGACTCCACTTAAAGGGGGGAAGTCAACCCCAAAGTTTTCCCAACAAGAATATGTTCTATGCAGGCCCACTAGTCGAAACAGGGCGCTCTGATTATTATTACGTTTGTGGAATATGAGTTAAGCAGCGGAGGTGGGCATTTTGTCACTCCGTCACTGACGGATGCCCGTTTTGCTGACGATTGACGAATGAGGCACATCTTTAAAAAAAGACTGGCTGACGAATGACAGGAGGGCTTTTCATCCGTCAGTGTAATCGTCATCAGTCACTGACGGATCATTACCTTCACTGGCGGACGCCCGTTTTCTGACGTTTTTTGGGGGGCACCGACTAACGGACCAACGGACTTTACCGACGGACTGACGATTACAATTCAGTTCGTCATGAAAAATGACGGACTGACGAATGACGGAGCAGCAAAATTTTGTAAAATGCCCACCTGTTAAGCAGTAAAATCCTCCCATTTTTGTCCATCTCAGGGGGTGGCCATTTTGTCACTTGCTGTCAACTGAAAATGACATCACAGCTGCTCAGGGCTCAGGTAACAACCTATCGTGGCTCAGGTCATCTCACAAAACAGATGAGCCGTGACTAGTCGATACCTGAGCCCTGAGCAACTGTGATGTCATTTTTAATCGACAGAAGTGACAACATGGTCGTCGCATGATATGACTAAAAACGGGTGAATTTTGCTGCTTAACTCATATTCCATAAATACAATATTAATCAGAATGCCACATTTAGACTCGTGAAGGCGCATAGAACATATTATTGTAAAGAATTTTTTGGATTGACTTCTCCTTTAAGTACATAGACGCTCTAAAGTCAGAGGTTACAAAAAGGCACAATAAACAATGCATTGACAGACTAATTTATCAAGTCATTGTTTCCATTTTAGGCATAACTTTTTTGTGTCATAACATCCCTCATTGCATTTTCACAATTCCATATCGTACTTCATACATCAGTCACAGTGTGCACTGTTTACCAGTGCACACATCCCACCCAGCGAAGGGGAGCGGTGAAAAGAGGAAGCGAATGATGTAAGTTGTTTGGAGACCAGTGAACGTTGACCTTTGTTCCTCTTTCATTTTCCCCGGTTAATCATTCTACATAGATAAGACACACAAGGTGCTCCTTATGCAGCCGTTAATCACGCTGAACATTTAGCCGTCAAACATGTGAACTCCTGAGGAATACGTTACTCATAGCAAATGGAGCATCCTTGTTTTATTGAGTTTTTCTTGCTGCCCCCTACGTAGTCGTCACATAGCCCGTAGTGCCCCCTTCAGCCCTGAATGTGCATTGCATCGGTTTCCCCCCTCAGGAAATACGCTGATATGCGTCCCAGCAAAATCCGGCATTATTTATTTTTTATTTTGTCCTTAGTGCCTCCCAAGCCAGCACACCTTCAGAGCCCGGTGACAGAGCTGTCATCCCCACTGGCTCACAACCAGAAACCCCAATTTAGACCAGGGATGGAGGAGGGAGGAGGTGGAGGAGGAAGGGGGGCCGCAAACCGGGAGAGAGTGAGAATCAAACACTCCAAAGTGTCAGACCTCATCAGCCGATTTGAGGAGAACAGGTAGGAAGGAGCCTTTTTCCTCTCTTCTGCTGTGTGGGATCTGCAAGCATAGACCAAGTCTATGTTCTGCCCATGATGATTCCAAATATGAACAAATAGTAGAGCCTTCCAATGGTTCATTTGTTTCTGCTGGGAATACGTGATTTAACTTGAACTGCTGCATCTCATTTCTTCCAATAACCTCACACGTAAGTAGTAATCCTCCAAAACGTACAGTATTGTAGTACTCTCTTTCAAAAGGGTGGATTTATCATGTTATTGAGTATGAAGATTGCCTATTGGTGAACTACTGTCTCTTGTTTTACTATCCTGGTAGCTAGTGGTGAATTATTATTAGCGGAGAATAAACAAGAATCAACAGTAGAACGTATATTGCGCTGTTTTATAGTGATCGAGCATTTCCTTAATACAGAGGTGATTTAGGATTGGTGAGCACAAAACTGTTTAGTCTTTACAAGAAACACAATCTTTTTTCTTTTTTTTTGGGGAGCGTAAACATTACACTGCGAAGAAACAGAGAGGGTCTTGTGGTCTCATGATTCCCTGTTCCAGAGTCTTCAGGTTCAAAGAGAAGCAAATTAAGTTGTAACAATCTGATGATTTTGCCTTGTAAAGGGAGCTTTTGTGTATTTTAATTAGAAAATAATATTTGATTTTGGTGATTCATTGTTGTATTATCGTTCTTTTATTTGTTGCCTTGTATGTTTATGTACAGCTGTGGTTGGTGTGCTCTAGAAAGAAAGTTGAGGACAGTTGTACGTACCATACTAGTTGCTTCAGTTGATCACGTCAAGTCAAGTTTATTTGCACAGCCCTCGGTCACAAAAGAGTCTCAAAGGGCTTCACAGGCTCTCAGCTCACAATGATCAACCACATCCCCTGTTTTAACCCCACTGTTAAGTTCAGAGTCATTGCCCCCCCTCAAAAGCTTTTTTTAAAAATCTTTCTTACCTGCTGTATGGGCATAATCCAGCCAACACAACAATGGCTTGATTTTTTTTTTTTTTTTTTTTTTTTTAGCTTCAGGGAGAGCGACGAATGATTTTCACACATTGGTTACCACAGATTAAGCCTGATAGTCCATTTCTAAACTTGGGAATGTCCTGCTGATTACTTAACACAATTGTTGATGTACAGTAATTGTAAGGGTCATCACTACTACGTTGAGTAGTAAATATCGGGATGCATGTGTTTTTGTTGTCCAAGAGGTCTGTGAGTGACTAGTTCAAAGTGTCCTTACAGTCCATTGTAGTGCTCAATGTACGTAATAACACAGCTAGACCGTTGCTGTCGTAATCACGACGACACCTACAAACGGAAAAACGTAGACTTCTCAACATTTCCTATAGCGGCCATGTCAAGGATGAAAAGCAGAAGTCCTTTGATCAAAGTGCTCTGACTGACTCGATGACATTAGTTGAGACAAGGCTCGGAAAGAGATTAGCGCACACGGTTAAAGGACTGTCTTTGGTGAGGGGATGAAACCAGATTTGAGAAGACGAGGGCACACCCGGCTCCTCATTCAGTTGTGGGAGAGCAGTCAGTGTCGGGACATGAAAACCAAGACGAAGAGGTATGGATCATTCAGCGGCACCACTCTCATCTGTCATTTTATCATATTCACTATTGTCATGTTGTCCCTTTATTTCAAACCCAAATTACATGTTTGCTTTTGTTACTAACCTCTTTGTTAAATAAGTCAAAGAAGGGTTATTGGAAGCTCATCGCAGGTGTCCTTCTACTGACTCTGACAGTAGATTCCAGGAGATCTGTATAATCACGTTGAGTCCAGTTTCTCTCTGACCTTTATTTTGGACCAAAAGAATTGTATTGTACAATTCTGCCCCATTTCAAACGTGAAATTAGACCGGGCGTGTCTTTTTTCACGGTGAATCACTACATGATTGCTGGGATTAGCCTCCGAGATGCCCTGCAACAAGAGAGACCAGCCTGCAGCTTCCGTGAACAGAATTAGCCTTCTAATGTCCTAATCTGGTTCACATGGAACTTAACGGCTTCAAGGCGGCCACGTGGCCAACGAGGCTTTGACCTGGCGAGACCGCTTTTAAATCGGCCTTATATATTTCCTCTAACGTTGGTTTGCTGGGCTTTATTTGCATGAAGAACTTCTTGTGTGCGGCAAGTGGAATATTCAGTAGCTCTTGTTCGCTCCGAGAGGTAAGGGTGTTGACGTTTCATGTTTAAACGCAACAGGGGACAGGCAGTTGCGCCAGTGTGTTGTTCTTCCTCTATTTATACACACTTCCTGTTTCTGCCGGACATGCAGAGCAACAGTGACCGCCTCAAAAAAATAACATTTGTCCGGTTGATGAATATCTGTAATGGTTTGACTGTGAAGCTTTTGTTACTTTGCAGCAAGAAATGGCAAGTATTGCGAATGTACTTTGTGAGGAAATGAGGCTTAGAGTGCAGTAGCACAATTATTTGGGGGGCCCTCACATTGAAACAGCTGCTCTCTATGCAGGATGCAGAGCAGCTGTTCGTGTGTGTGTGTGTGTGTATATTTCTGTTTATTTTTGCCACAATGTTTTTTTCAATCCCATTCATGATTATAAAGCAAATCGTAATTTTAAATTGCGCAGCCTAGTTTGTAACACAGGTGGGTGTGGAACTAGGACAGCTTTTACCTCTGGGGAGTGAGCTGCTCCTGTCCTCCTCATTACTGTACCTCAACACACATACACACGCGCACACACACACACACGTCCTGTGCCTCACACCAAACTCACAAAACAGAAGTCTGGAAGTCAGTGCAAGTTTTATTTTTAACTCGCATGCAAAGGATCTCCACTTACTCTTCCCCCATTTATTTCCTGATCGGCATGCCAGCTCGAACAGCTCCTGAACTAACCACCTTTTTTGGGTTGTTATCCTTTTTGTGTTCACACAGTCTTAATCAACTTGCCTATTTAATTGGTCTTGCAGCAACACGGGCAACAAGAGAGACAGCTCGCCATTCAAACAGAGCAGCAAGTCGGCCAACTGCAGCCCCGCACACCGGACTTCCCTCAAGCTGACGGAAGCTGCTAAGATTGAGGAGAACCAATCCACAGTAGAACTGGACTCTGTGTCATCCAAACTGCAGGATGCTCATATACCCACGGCTAACGGAGTGCTAACGCAGATGGAGCAGGACAAGGAGGAGGAGCAAAAGGCCTGCAATGGTGACAATGGGAAAATAGACAGTACGGAGCTGGTTAATGGAGATATGGGACGCGCAGACAGGAGTGACGAGGACTCTCATTCATGCAAGGGCAGGACTGGTTCAGAAAGTTCCCATGAGGGTGAAGAGAGTGGGACTAAAACGAAACAGGAACATGCGAAAGAAGAGGCGAGCACAGAGCAGAAGGTGCGTGCAAAACTGCTGTTTGTAGTCATCTATGTGTCATGTATTCATTGCCTGATGACAAATGATGAATTGCAGTCTCCTACATAAACAGCCCGCAAACATTCATGTATTTGAGTCCATACCACGAGTGCCTTTAAGACTATTACCGTATTTCAGTCTATAAGTCGCACCAGTGTACACTGAAAAAAGTTTTTGTTGAACTTACTCAATTTGATTTTGTAGTGGTTGCATGAAATATAAGCATCTGAATCTAGATAGATTTCTTAAGTAGACTATACATCTCCATCAAAAATTATCGGGATCCAGATGATTTTATTTTGTGCAACTACCTGATAAAATAAAATTGAATAAATTTAACATTCCATTTTTGTCAGTGTAGAAGTCGCATTTTGGGGGGTAATTGAGTTAAAGTGGAAGTTAACCCAAACATATTTTTTTCAAGAATATGTTCTATGCAGGCCCACTAGTCTAAACACAGCATTGTGATAAATATTGCATTTGTGGAATAAGAGTTAATACACCCGCTTTTAGCCATCTCAGGGGTCGGCCATTTTGTTACTTCTGTCGACTGAAAATAACATCACAGCCGCTCAGGGCTCAGTTAACGACCAATCACAGCTCACATGTTTTCTAAAGCTCAGCCATGATTGGTGGTGTCCCACATTCCAAGAAAATACTGGGATACATCAGAGGCTTTTGGATGTCATTTTCAATCAAAGGGGAATAAAGAAAGCAAGGTAAGCCTCCCTTCTAAAGCTTTCCTAAAGAAAGTTTAGAAAAAAAAAAAGGTGGGAGGAAGCGGTTGGGAGAGTCCGCCTGGCCAAAGATCCATGGCGTGAACATTTTATGAGTTATCATTGTACTGGCATGTGTGCAAATATTCGGACATTTATCTCAAGACCTCAGAGTTTCATTCTTCTGCTAGATGATTCTGATGAGAACATCAAAGGCACTTTTTCATAATGTTGACCCATTTATGGCCATGGAGGAACGAACCCTCAACTAGAGATTGCAGTTCGCCAAATCAAAGTGCAAGAGAAATGACAAATTGACTAAGAGCTATAACACTGGTTTAAGGTTGCTGCTAGTGTAGTGATTCATAGAGCTGCCAGTGTGATGACAGTGTGGAAGGTTGTCTGCACTGTCACTGACGGGTGACCAGGTCAGGTCTGTCTTTCACCCAATTTCAGCAGGGATAGCTTCCAGCGTCTTGCCTCTGAGCAGGCTCTGAAATTTAGTGGATGGATGGGTATTGTTTATTACATCACAGCAGGTCATGACAGTTCCTCGATAGTGGCGGCTGGACTGAAGAAAAACATAACGGAAGGACTATAATGCCGATTAATGCCGCACAGCATATCCTAGCAAAGCCTCACATGGTGTGAGAGTGTTACTGCAAGGAGTTATTTTTTGCAGAGGCCCAACAGATGTCGAATGCTTAAGCAGCTGAGTTAGCCCATGGGAGCCCGAGGCTTATGTCGTTGTCTACGGATTATAAATATCTGAGATCCAGATCGATGGTAGCAGTCAGAGAGCCACCGACTCGCACCTCAGCTGACCTGACCATTGACTGAACAATGAGGAGGAGTCTTCCATTAAGTTAAATGAGTGGCTTTGCTGCAGTTGCTGGATTTCTGATCAAAATACTTAGTCTCCGAAGAATCATGCAATGTACTCTCGCAAATAGTACGGTTAGTAGTACAATAGCATTAATTTAATTGAATATGGTGATGATTGTGGTCCAACTACACTGCGAGGTGATATTTTGCCCTTTCACAGAATGTCGCCCTTTTTATATATATATATATACATATATATATATGCTTTGTTGGGATTGTTTGTTTTTACCCTCCAGTTATTGTTGGGATCTTGATAACTGTCTGCCTCACAATGCTTCTCTGCCGTGTTTGACTCAGTGTTATTTCCCTTCTTCTATATTTTCATTTCCTGTTGAGATCCCAGCTTCGCTGTGTCCACTATCACCTTTGTGTCAAGAACACACTCGAGTGCTACATGTTCCGTACTGTATGAGCAATCAAACATCAGCGACTCATGATGGATTTAGTAGAGTACAAGAAATACATCTGCTTCTTTTCTCAACTGAATTCACGAACTGCCGTTTGTCAAGTAATTCAACAAATGCTGAGAGATTTGCACATGGATCGTGATCCAACAGAATCTTACATTTAAAAAAAAAAATGGACAAATATGATTGTACCCTTAACTTCATTTTACTTAACTCAAATGTTGTTGTAATTACAGACGATTTTACCTGTCAACAGATATTTTGGCCTACACTTCATGAGCAAACTGCTCCAGGTGTCTCAGTTTTGAGGAGTGCTTTCTCAAGAGGGCATGTTTCAGCCCCTTCCACAGAGGTTTAATGGGATTTAGATCAGGACTCTTAGAAGACCACTTTAGAATAGTCCAGTGTTTTGCTCTTAGCAATTGTTGAGTGTTTTTAGCTGTGTTTTTTGGTTCATCATACTTTTGGAAGACCCATGACCTGCGGCTGAGACCAAGCTGTCTGTCACCAGGATGTACATTGCTCTCCAAAAGGTCGATTGTACCTTGAACAGATTCAAGGCATCTTGTGCCGCATTTAGCATAGGAGCTCCAGAACATAAACCAAGCATTCTCCATCTTTACAGTAAAGAAAGTGTTGCATTCTTTGTAAGCTTCATTTTTGCAATTGTGAACACAGAGTTAATTTGCCTTGCCAAAAAGCTCCCGTTTTGCCTCATCTGTCCAAAGGAAATACTCACAGAAGCTTTGTGGCTTGTTAGAATGCGGTGTGGCAGCAAATTCAGTGCTGTCCGCATTGGTCACCTCCTAGAAAGTCTACTTTGGCTTTGTCTGACTTCTGAACATGTGACTGTTGTCACAGGAACATTAACCCGCTTGAGATGGTCTTAGAGCCTTTTACTTTGATATGCTTGTCTATCTTGTCGCTTGGTTTTTTTGGTCCATGTTTACTGTGGTTCCCACCATGTCACCAAATGTCAAATTACAAGTTTAAAGATACTTGTGATGCTAATTAGAGGACATACCTTAGTTTAACATGTCCTTATGGTCAAATTATTTTCTTTTCTAGGGGTACCCTCATGTACGTCCAGGCTTGTTTTATTAGTTTTTTTTTTTGTTTTGTTTTATGATTTGGATGGATAAATGGATAATGGATGTTTGGAGTTTTGAGATCCTTGTGCTGCCCACTGATAACAGAAGGCATTTTGTATCTGGGATCAGATCAACATAAATATATGTTGTAATGTTAAATGTATTGAAATTTGTACTAATATGAATTCGGTGCTATTTAGCATTTAGGATTTGCGACAGTCTTCACATTCACACAAGTGAATGTGTCATTTGACATTACTAAAGACAACCCAATTTAAGAGCTACAGACTGATGCCACACAATTGTACATTAGTTTAAAATCTTCTCTGAATTGGGCTGCGTGACTGTATTGGGTCCTATTTTCGTTCCCAGCGCAGTTCCAAAGCACAGACTAACTTTGTGCATGGATGGAGTTTTCTTTCTTTTGGTATTTTGCAAGACTTTGCACAGGTAGAATTGGGTGTAACCGGTTGTTTGCGCCGTTGTGGGATGAAAGTAGTCCTTTCTCGGGCGTTCCTAGGGGCATCCATCATTTGCATCAAAATCAGGGCGGTTGAAGGCGCATTACGTCATGCTTGACATTGCGGAAACAGAAAAAGACTCGCTGGGGTCCGTGCATGACATCAGGTAAACTGCAAGATCAACCCTTGCGGATGATGGAATTGGCCGTGCATGTGACATGGGCAATTGGAAACCGCCTTGCACCCCGATAGTGTGTCTGTGTGTTTTTGTAACCAAATTTGCAGATGCGCCGGGGGGCGCAGCAGGAACGCATCGTAATGCGTAGCGCCTCTACATTCACAAACACGCTAAACTAGAGTATCGTCCCACCACGAAAATGACCATGCGTGCCTGGTTTTCCGCCGAGCGCATACCACTTTCTGTTTCTAAATTGTCGGATGAGTCGGGGTGAAGCAAATCGCGTCGGAACACCCAGACAGGTGCAACACGGCCCCAAGCATACTAGACTCAACCTGCGCTGGCGCAAAAATTAAGTTACGTCTGTACGGGTGCCAGTTGACCAAAATAGGACCCGTTGTCTCATTAACGACCATGGTGTGACTTGTATGTGGAGTTGCTTTCTAATCTGTCTTTATCGGTTTCAGGAGACAAATGAGCAGAAACTGTTCAAGATTGCTAGTGAGCTCTTGCATACAGAGAAGGCCTACGTTACTCGACTCAACTTGCTGGATCAGGTGAGATGTCATGTCTTAGTATTCATCATATCACACATTACAAAAAAGCATGCTGTCCACTACATGTAGAAATGTGTTTAAATGTGATTTGCTGCTGCAGGTATTTTGTGCCAAGCTCATGGAGGAGGCAAATAAAGGAACATTCCCTGTGGATGTGGTCAAAAACATCTTCTCCAACATCTCCTCTATCAACACTTTTCACAGTCAGTTTTTGCTTCCTGACTTAGAGAAACGGATGGGGGAATGGTGAGTTTGGTAACTTCAAAGTGCTGATGTTTTTAGTATTATTAGTCTTTTGTGAACAGAACCACGTGAAAATCATCAATGCTAAAGCCAACCGAGCTTTGGGCCCTTACAATCCTCCAGGTTTTGAATCCCATAAAAAACATGCACGCTTTCTCTGCCTCGCCGCAGGGAGTCCACACCTCGCATTGGAGACATCCTCCAGAAGCTCACACCCTTCCTCAAAATGTATGCGGAGTACGTGAAGAACTTCGACAAGGCCATGGAGCTGCTGAAACAGTGGAGCGACCGATCTCCGCAGTTCAAGTCCATCATTCAGGAGATACAGGTCCATTACAAGTTGTTTGTTTTTACTTAATGGTAAAACACATTTGACTGAAACGCTCAGTAAGGTTCTAATGTGTTTTGTGTGTGCAGAGTCAAGAGGCCTGTGGCAGCCTTACACTTCAGCATCACATGTTGGAGCCTGTACAGCGAGTGCCTCGATACGAGATGCTCCTCAAGGACTACCTGAAGAAACTTCCTCAGGACGACCCCGACAGACGGGACGCAGAAAGTAAGAAGACAATCTCTTCTCGGTTTCACATACGTGTCAGGGTCAGTGGTGATGCTATATGCTAATGACGTTAGCGTCTGAGTGACATGTTGAACAAGCAATAGCGCTGCTTAAAATGACTACACTGGCCAATAACTACATGAAGATTCAATTCAAAGCCAGACACTGACGATCCAGTAAGGTGAGACTTCAAAAGAAATGCGGTTCTCAAGTCCTAGCTGGATGCTATCTTTCTTAAACACTGCTAAACAACTTAAAAGGTGCTAATTTACAACACATTTAAAAGAAAATCAATGACAAACTGTTGAGAACACACCCGTTATATCTGTTACATATTTATGCTCAGTATTGTTTCACCATTAGCGGTGACTCATCGGTCAGATTGTACTCTCAGGATAAAACATAAACCTTCTCTAGTGTGTGGTATGCGAATTAATAGCAAAGTTTCCCTTTGACTCTCCTAGAATCCTTAGAAATCATCGCCACAGCAGCGACTCACTCCAACAGCGCCATTCGGAAATCTGTAAGTCCACCTGATAAAACCGTCCTCTTCGCATTTAACAGCTGTGCCTCAACAAGACTCTGAATATTTTCTCATTTAGGAAAATCTGAAGAAATTGATGGAGATTTACGAGATGCTCGGCGAGGAGGAGGACATCGTTCATGCCTCTAACGAGTTCATCAAAGAAGGTCACATCCTGAAGCTGGCAGCCAGGAACACTTCGGCCATGGAGCGATACCTCTTCCTGGTAAGACCAACGCGACGGCCAAATGTGCTGAAGCTACACCGTGTACATTTGACATGTTCTTGCTGTCTTTGTACTTGTGTAATAATGTTCAACTATTTTTTTCTTTCTGTCAGTTCAACAATATGCTATTGTATTGCGTGCCCAAATTCAGCCTGGGAGGACCCAAGTACACGGTTAGGACGCGGATCGGCATCGATGGCATGAAAGTTCTGGAAACCACCAATGAGGACTACCCTCACACCTTCCAGGTTTCAGGGAAGGAGAGGACTTTAGAGCTACAAGCCAGGTACAATTACACTGAAATATTACAAAATATAATTCCTAGTCATTGCATCTAATGTCATCATCTGCCTTCCGAAACTAAAATATCTTTTGCTGGAGCAGCAGTGGAATTGTAGGTTTATTGCATTGCAAAAATAAGAAGTCACAACTTCTCCCACAATGATGTAATTGTATGTCATTGTATGTCAAACACTATCATTTCACTTATAAATGGAATGTTAGCCTAAATGAGCAAAGTCATTGTTCATATTTAGACCCTCTCAATGCCTTAAAAAAAACGTTATGACCACAGCTAACTACTATGGTGGGTGGAAGGAAGTTCACTGTTTTGAAGTACTTTATTCTGATTTTCAGCTCCGAGCAGGACAAGGCGGGCTGGATCAAGGTACGTGCGGTGACATCATCACTACCGAAATCTGATGAAGCCGTTCGTTGACTTCTACGTTTGTTTGGAAAGTCACGGATGTACAGAATGTTATATTTTCTGTCCTTCAGGCATTCCGAGAGACCATTGAGGTCTTCCAGCAAAAAAACGAGTCGTTCAAGAACGCATCCAAGGATGTGGAGGAGGTGTCGGTCAGTATAGCGTGTTTAGGAGCAACTCTCCTCTTGTTGGGTGGAACAACATGCACAGTGTTGTGTGTGTTTTATTTTATTCATTTTATTTTTTATTTTTTTGCTGTAGAATGCTGAGCTGGGAAAGCGAGCTCCTCGCTGGATCCGAGACAATGAAGTGACAATGTGCATGAAATGTAAAGAATCTTTTAACGCGCTTACACGACGGAGACATCACTGCAGAGCTTGTGGCTACGTAAGTGTATAAGCTTCAAAGCCATCACATGACTGAACAGCCGATTTATTCATAGCTTTTACATTTAATACAGAGTAGTGATACATTCTGCCCTTTTGGGCATTACTGCCGTATGCCGATGTGTATTAACGTGCTTGCCCCACCATTGTTATCCCATTTCAGATCGTGGCTATTGTTTGTGTCTCTCTTCCTTACATGCCCTTCTCCCCAGGTGGTGTGCTGGAAATGCTCCGACAACAAGGTGCCGCTGGAGTACGACGGCAACAAAGTGAATAAAGTGTGCAAGGACTGTTTCTCCATCCTGACAGGAGAAACTATTGCGGAGGGAAAGAAGAAAGGCATCTTGGAGGTGAGCACGGAAACATTTACATCGTCTCCACTTGTGGAAGAGTAGACCGTGCTTATTTGTGGCATTTTTTTTTTTTTTGCTTCCACTTAGATCGAGGCGGCTCAATTCACTGGCAGCAGCATCATGTGTGGCTTCCTGCAATACTGTGAGAAGAACAAACCTTGGCAGAAGGTGTGGTGTGTCATCCCTGAAAAAGAATGTTTGGTGCTCTACCTCTACGGAGCTCCTCAGGTAAAAGCATCATCGACAGTTGCAGGGAAAAATCACCTTTTGCTAAGACACAGTCCGGAAACACAGACTGGCCAATCACAGTGCAACACAGAAACAGACAACCGAACCTTTTTGTGGGTGCACCCCTTGAATTCAATGCTGTTTGGTTTAATTTTATATAAAGGTTTGCTCTTACTTAAAAAGTAATTATGATTAATCTATGTGATTGGCAGATATGCGCAAGCGACAGAATTATTTTCACCAAGGTTGAAGGGATTTTTCAATTAGTGTACAAAACTAACCAAAATAAAAACAGGCTCTGCTTCTGCATGACATGACAACTTTATTCATCTAAAATGAGAAGAAAAAAACTCAAAATGCCTATTTTTGTAAAATGGTGTCATTTTTTTGGTCCAAATACTGTACTGTACTGTACTGTATAGAGACAATATGGTATTCTTGTAAAATTATATATTGTTTCCTCATCATTTCAAACTTCTTTCTCCAAATATTAAATTGCATAAAATAAAAGAAGAACTTCTCAAAGTACTTTACAAAAGCCGTGCGGTTGTCTGCATAGCCAGATGAAAACATTTTTTAAAAAAAGATGTCTGCTTTATGCTAAGCAAAACAATGGTACGCTGTTTTTAACCAAAATAAGAACATTATCATACAAAAAGAGGCCTAGTTGTTTGTGTCATGCCAGCTAAGCTAATGTGATTATGTGTTCTTGGGCAGAAGTATATAGCAGTATATAGTGGTAATAGCAGAAGTCACAATGTACTATGTTTTCCCTTTGCGCATTAGTTTTATTTCCTGAGGGCCATCAATACGAAAGAGAGTGAGAATTATGATTAATACCCTGCAGATAGCATTTGCTTGGCTCCGTATACTTGATACCACTGTCCTCTAACACTGCCGCTCCCAGTCAATAGTCTGGAATGGCATTTGTGACAATCGCTGGCAAGACAACAAATACATCGATACCATCTTGAGTACGTCGACGACGATGCCATATTGGATGTGTCAAAGTGAAGTGTGTATTTGTGAAGATGCCTCGTTCACTTGCTCCTTCGAGATGTGTCATCAAGCAAGAATTCATTGCAGTAATACCAAACCATTGCTTATGGTTGTTTTGTGTAATTCTAACAATTTTGCAAATATTATTTGCCGCCTTTATAGTGATACGTTGGCTACATCTCATATGCCGCATGTGCTGAGATATCGCTTCGAACGGGCCACCCAGTCTGCAGCAGAAATAAGAAGAAAAAAAAGAATGAAAATTGATCTTCATTTTAGATGTCCACAAGGAGTGTGGCTCCCATGGTTTCTTTTATGAAACGGTTCAAATGGCTCTGTCATTGTCAAAATAAGATGTCCCTCCAACACTTGCCGTACTATGATTGTGCCAGGGACACTCTAGACGCGTACGAAAACTAAACATCGCCAGATGTCTGAAACCAGATAAATCATCACCAAAATGTATGTTGACACCTCTACTTATGCTCACATTGAATTCTGAAAATATTACACTTATTGCCCCAATATTACAATTTCCCTTCACAGGTGCTCATGACAAAATTATTTGGAACGCGGTGTAGAACATCTGAACTTTATTTGACCGTTGACCGACAGTTGACCTTATGTACGTAAGTGTTAACCCAGTGACATGTTGGCAGGACGTGAAGGCCCAGAGCACCATCCCCCTGCTCGGCTACTCGGTGGACGACAGCAGCCGCCCGGCCGAGCCCCAGGCCAGTTTCCGCCTGTCCCAGTCCAAGTCCGTCCACAGCTTCGCCGCAGAGAGTGAGGAGCTCAAGCAGCGCTGGCTCAAAGTGATCCGTGTGGCTGTGACGGGCGAGGTGCCCGAGCGCCCTCACGCCAACGGCGGCAACATGGCGGACG
Organism: Filicampus tigris; assembly: GCF_054856515.1. Lineage (NCBI taxonomy): Eukaryota > Metazoa > Chordata > Actinopteri > Syngnathiformes > Syngnathidae > Filicampus > Filicampus tigris. The sequence goes on from NC_141220.1 coordinate 12,757,232, forward strand.
GCGCCGCCGAGGAAGCGGCCTCGGACAGCTCTTAAGGACGCCCGGAGTTTGCAATTTGTGTGGCTGAGGTCACAAACACTTCCTCTCTTTGCTGGGCCAAAAAAAGGACAACGCGAGTGCTGGATGAGCTGCCTTTTCCTCCCCACGCTTTTTATCTTGGATGACCTCCAGATCTGTGCTGAATTACTAAAAGAACACTAGGACTGAGACGCGCTCTGTGTCGGTGTTCCCTTGAGCCTGTGGACTTGTACTGCACTATCTACTCAGTCTTACCTGTTCAGTATAAATGTCTATTTCGAATGGAAAGATTTTTTTTCAGCTCCTCACCCTGTTTTGATACGAAAAAGACAACACGTGATGGAAATTGTCAGTATTCTCCCTCTTTTTTTTTTTTTAATTAACTGTGAACAAGATGATGGTGTCCCTCATACTCACATTGATTCTTTAGGGCACAAGTGTCAAACTCCGGTCCTCGAGGGCCGGTATCCTGCATATTTTTGATGGTTCCCTCCTCCAACACACCTGATTCAAATGATCATCAGAAAGCTCTGCAGGAGCCTGATAGCAATCCCGATCCTTTGAAGCAGGTGTGTAGGAAGGGGGAAACATCCAAAACATGCATGATACTGGCTCTCAAGGAGCGGAGTGTGACTACCTGTGATGGAATGGCTTTACCTTAGGGTAAAGCCATGGAATAATAAATCGGTTGTTCATGACAGACAGAGCATCCTGCAGGGCTGCAATGCAATCCTCTCATACTCTAAGATCAGCTGTTTTAGACTGCGTATTTTCAACAGTCAATAAGGGAAGTCACTCATGAACTATTCAATTGCTCACTTTTAGCACAGCAGCCCAGGTCTGTAAAAGATTTAAATACAAAATAAACTGCTAGAAATACACTATTATTATTATTATTAATAATAAAAATGATGTACAATCTCCCCGCGATTGACTGGTGATCAATGCAAGGTGGACCGTGATTCTGGCCCAAAAGTCAGTTGTGATGGGCTCCAGTAACCCAAATGAAGACACCCAGGAAGAAAATCCAAGAACATCCAAATGAAATATGATAATTATGTTTGGCTGCTTCAATTAAACCTCCTCCACTTTGAACTTTCTGCAGCTGCAGCCCTGAGTATAGAACCCTCCATGTTAAGCCAACCATGTCAAATAAATACCATTTGGGTATGCCGCCTTATCTTAATAGAATAAATACCATATTTCACGCCTTTGTTTGTTAATAAGAGCCACGTGTTTCGGTGCAGTGCAACAAGAGCTAACAGCCTCAGCCACAGGTCGCGAGCAGGACTGAATGGTTCAACTAATGACTGTAGTCTGCATAGAGCATCTTCTCTGTTTAGACGCAAATGCACAATCAGATGTTAACAAGCTGGTGCAAGAATTGTAAATGTGTTTTTTTAATTAATGCTGTAAGTAATTGTATTATTTAAAATATTTATAGATGATAACGAGCATGAGCTATCAGAAAAAAGCACAAATCTGTCTCCAGAAGGAAAGAAAACTATTAAATCCACATTTTGCCAGGTGTTCTGCAGGGAGACATACAGAGGTTGTATGGACTGACGCAGAGGGGATGGATGTGCCTAAAAGGTTTTATTTTTTTTTCGTTTCATTTTTTATTTAAACCCTTTCTCATTATACAAATGAAATAAAAGAGCACAACACTTCCCTGTGTGCAGGTTCTGAATGTACAGTCAACATTTGTATGCGTGCATCTCCTCACCCCCAAGCATTTGACAAGTGTACAACTACATTAAATATTTGTGGATCCAGCTTGATTGTGGTGTGTTTTTAAGTACTATTAAAATGTGTCACAAAGAAGACTAAAAAAATAGTACAATGTAAGAATTACATCTCAAAAGAATGTTTTGCCAAAGAACTTACATTACTTTCAAACAAGCCACTGTCTAGTAGTGATCTTACATATATTCATGAGGTAATATTAAATACCCGGTAATTGTGAAAAATGCACTAACTGGAAGAGATCAACAACAATGCTATGACTTCATCAAAAATGTAGTTGTTCCCCCTCAAGCTTCCAAACATTCTCTCGAAACAATTTGGCTTTACATGAATTCAAAAAAAATAATAATCACAAAATTAAAAATTGCCAAAGTATGACTATACTACATCTTTGCGTCCTGTGAAATAACATTTCCTTCAATAAATCTATAAAAAGTATTTTCCACATAACAAAATATTACGTCACCCACAATATATGGACTATTCTTGTACAATTAAGTATGGGGTTATTAACCATATACAGTATATATTTTTCCCCATCACAATTTCACTCAAACTATTCTCATTTACCTTTTTCACATATCACTATTGTTGAAAAATTGTGCCCCTTTTCTGTATGCTTTTTTTCCCCCATTACATTTAATTTATTTTGGTCATTATTCAATAAGTGTATTTTTGTCCCAGTTTCGCCATAACACTCCTGACAAAAGACTAAGGCAGCACCAGATAAGTCAACTGAGAATTTTGATCAATCAAATGGCACCACTAATTAAATTGTACAGAAAATTTATTTGCACACAAAAAAAGACAAAACAACAAACATTTTTACGGAACAGTCCTTGCAGTGTTAGTCAAGATAATGAGCCAGGCAGCTACGAAAGGGCTTCATTAAAAAACGACTTTGAAAATGTTTCTGCTGTTGCTGTCACCTTATGCTTTGTGTAAGTTCCCCCTAAAATTGTCCATTATTGGGAGCTCTCAGCTTTTGGGCTGTCTCAGGAGGCCTCGGATCCTGCGTACGAGAGCCTGGATGAAGGTGTAGCGTGAACGCACTTGGCTGTACAAGCCTTCCACCTCCAGAAGTTTCCTCTGGAGAGCCTCTCCGAAACCAGTGGCCATGTCACTCTTCAACTGCAAATGCAGGACAAATGGGGGTTTAAATACTGCAGCAGTATGCCATGCTGATTAAAGGGATACTTCACATATGTATGCCATTTGTAGCAGTAAAACATTAATATTTTGTCTATAAGTAATTTGATAACTATTATTTTTCATGTACGCACATTTAATAACTTTAAATACAATTTTGAAAATAAAATAGCTGGCTGCCATGTTTATTGAACACATCACTAGGTAACCCTCGTGTGTAAACGTTGGACTAGACTGCACAATGACATACACACACAGCTACGCCAAATGGAATGCATCATTAGCGTTCGGTGAATTCCCCTCTGCTGTCAATAAAGAAATGACCATTTAAACCGCAGCATTTGCAATTACAAAATATATCTCAAATGACGATTATATTGCAAAAGCAATTAATCATTCAGCCCTACTACCAAGCAAGCCACACATGTAAAATGAATGAAGCCTTTCCTTTAAGTTCCATTTCTTACCAGCTCTAAATCTTGCTTAGTGACTCGCGAGATGGCTCCACGTCCGGTGCTTGCCTGCAGGGTGCCAAATGACTCTGGAGGGGAAAAATAAAACAATATAGATATATATACATATATATATTTTTTTAATATTATTGAAAATGTTGGGTTTTTTTTGGATGGGGCCCCATTTTATTCAAAATTTTCAACGAAAAACAAGTTTAGCGGTGTATCTCGAAGAATTATTTTGGATTTAAAAAAAAGTTGTCCCTTAATAAATTTCAATGGCCATCAATCATAGGCAGATTATCGCTATTCAAAGACCAACATTGCCAAATCGGAGTCTTTTGCAAACGTTTTGCTTTTTATTGGCTATTGAATCCAATCCACAAACCGCATAGATGTCAAAGTTAAAACAGGTCACAGACTCACAGTCGTTGTGGAGCTTTTAAGTCAACAAATTGAATACTCGAAGACCCTTACCGTCTGCGAGGCGAGATCGATACAAAGTGGCCCCGGGCAGCGGGGAGTCCTTTGGGTCGGTGGGGGTGCAGTGCAGCAGGTAATACTCTAGGTGGCGCCACAACACAAATAGACACGTCTCAATGATGTCTGCGAGGTGGGGTTAAGGTTTGTCCAGGTTTGTCCAGGTCAGGAGGTCCTCATTTAAGCAATGGTGAGCATCCGGGCCAGCAAGGCCTTCTCTGCTGCTAAGTATGATTTAGTCCTTCACGTCACAAAATCTTATGTAAGCTTGAGGATGCGCAGACATCGTGATATTCTACATAGTTTGTGTTCTTTCTTATATGGGCTCATGTAAAGTGAGGTCTGCATCAAGGATACAGGAGCAGAGGGCCAGCAGCTTGGCTCTATTGTTGATGAGTTGCACCAGTCTTTTGTTGGCCAGCAGACTTCTTTGCACCGACGAGATTTTCTCCACCCCTCCCGGACCGGAAACCAGGCCTTGGCACAACTATAAGCGACACGTCTGCTTAGATGATGCGTGTCGGACTCAGACTGCGTTAGCGTTGCGTCCGCGTGCATGAGTACCTCCTTGAGCTCCTCGGGGGGCAGCTGATCCAGACTCTGTAGCTTGCCCAGACTCTGCCTGTGACTCTGGTGAAAGCGGAAGAAGTCGGCGGCGCTGTTCTTCAGCAGGAAGAGCACCAGGCCCAGGCTGGGGGCTCGGGAGTACGCCATGTTGGGCAGGCTGGACGTCAGATCTACGCACAAGACTCATGTTTCATGTTGGACATTTTACATATCGTAATTTCACAAATAACATGCACTTGGATATTATAATCACCCTGAAAAAAAAACACGTGTTAATCTTAAAATAAATTAATGTGGTACTACAGTTTTTCCTTGATTTACCAATTAAATTCATTCCACAACCGCACTCGTAACAAAATATTCAGATCTCAAATTATCTTTCCCTATTAAAATGAATGGAAATGCCAAATATTCGGTCTGAGTATTGTGTTCAAGGTCCTTCAAGGTTCCGCAACATAATGACTGAAGAGGACAGGCAGCATGTTCACATTCATTCATTGATTGATTCCTAATGAAGGTCTGACCTGCGCGTCCTCCGTCCCTGCCAGCCGGCTCGCTGCCAAACGGGCTGAAGAGGCAAATAGTGAACTGGGCCTGAGCCGAGCTCTGCAGCAGCAGGATTTGGCAGTACTCCATGATGTTGGCGCAAACCTGAGGCCAGAGTGCAGCACAGGGCAATGACATCATGACAGTGATGTGCGCCACAACGGTTAGAGACAGAACACACATTGCTGCCATTCCGTTTACCTGTCGGATTAAATTAAAAAGGAATATATGGTATTGGGAAATGTCAGTTAGAAAAAGATGGAACCAAAGGTCTTTCACACTTTACCATACCTACTTATTTGTCAAAAGCTATACTTGACCCTGCCCTGCCTACGTTCTGGGCGGTCGACTTTTCGACAACAGTTTTGACCAACCCTACTAACTAAGTACACAGTGCACATAAATGACAGAAAAATTAAGAATATTGATACAGCCAGCCTGCACTGACTATCAAATATTAGCATGTTGCAATCAACTTTGGGGTTATGCAAAAGTCTGGCAACTCTTTACCTGTTGCAAGGCCACCTCCATCTCCTCTCTCCTTTCTGCTGAGTCTCCAGTTGTAGTCATCTCCGCTTGTTTCAGTAACCTCTCTCGCTCACTGCCTGCCAGGCGGCTGAGCAGCAACAGGCATAATCGCTTTAAAAAAAACAAAAAACACAACAACACTACATTGGCATGTTTTGACACAACCAAAAACACAAAAGCTAAAGAAGCAATGAGGAAAACGTTGTACACAATAATAAAGCTAACCTGGAATCTGTTGATGTGACCTTGAAACTCCATTAGAGCAGCACCATTGACCTCACCGCCCATCTCGGGGGCCCCTGAAGCAAACGACATCAGAAATAATGTCCAGGTCTCATCATTTCCATGTTGTTTTGTCAATAATCTGTATTACCTGGTAGAGCAGTCTTACTGATGATACCAGTAAGCAAAGAGAGCTCCTGCAACGCTCCTATGCTGAGCTCTGGACAGCGCAACAGTGACTGGATGGTGTCAGCGTGGACTATCAGCCACTGGAGGATCTATAAGCACCACAAACACACATTTACACTGATCTAAAATGCAAGCTCCAAAACAGTTACAAACATTATCCATAGATACAACAACTAACCCCACACATCAAGTAAGCTATACAACCTAATTAACTCAATCACTGCCATTCACGAATGTACTTGACTTTTCACAGTCCAGCTAAAATAAACTAAAAACTAAACTAAAACTAACTAAAAACGTTTTTTTTTCCAAGACATTAGGGTAAAAGAGGGTCTGAAAATGTCTGGCAGTAAATGAGCACTAACTAATGAGCACATTAATAATGTCATTAAATATGTTCAGTGTTAAGAAATGTTTCAAATCCATTGGTTAAAATGAGAAATCTGCAATCACAATCATGAACAACACAGCGTGTTTTCTATCATTAACCCACACTAATGCAGCAGTATTGGTGTAAAAACATTTAAGTACAGTGGTAACTGAGCCTGTCTTCTTGTGCTGTGTGACAACGTAGTCTTAGGCCGCTGCACAAAATACTTCACTGCGCACCATTTGTCACCTCAAAATGTCCAATCCATGAACGGAGAAACACATAGCAAGAATACATGACAATTCCTCTGGATCTCACCTGTGCTGCCCCCTGCTGGTGATTCATAGTGGTCGAAGTGAGTATCACCTGGAAGAGCCTCAGGGTGGGTAAAAGAATCTGTCGGTACCGGTCCATGGGGCTGGGGATGAAACCTGACGGGTCCCTCATCACCCTATAGCCACCAGCAGACACATTTAAGTCAGTTTCGATGAGGAGATGCGTTTTGGATGACCCAATGATACGTGTGACTCTTACCTGTGAGCTTCACTGTCAGGTATCATGTCAAACACCTGGCACTCGATTAGTTGTGCTACAAGACCACTGCGGAGCAGTTCGACAGCACCTTGGTTGGTCTTGGCCACGCGAGTCAGCAGGGCCTGAAAACGCACAGCTGCCGTTGAGCCTTCTTAACAATGAACTTATACAGGCCTTCGGTGAACAAACAGAACGCTCCTCACCATCTTGCTCTCGTAGATGTAGAGTGGCTTGAGGAGGGGAGGCTGAGGTGTGAGCAGACCCTGCAGGGCTGTGTCATCCTGCCGAAGGCTCTCCACGAGCGAGCGCAGGTAGCCACTGTTGCAAATGTACACCAGCCACTGGTTCTGGCGGTCGATGGACAGGATTCGGTCAAGCACCGCCAGAGCTAGCATCTGCAAGACATTATTGTCAATGGCCAAGAGAAGAGTGGTACCTTGAGTTTAATATGTTTCATGGCCAAGGCCAAAACTCTGAATCGGCTCGAATGGGTTACTTATTGTACTTTTCACGAAAAACGTCAGTCCAACAAATGAGAAATAGAATTTGATTTAAAAAAAATAATAATGGATGGATAGATGGTAAATGGAGTGCAATTATACAGCGCCTTATCTACACCAATTTCCAAATATAGCTTTACAAAGCCTCATATTCACTTATTTGAAAACGTATCTTTAGTGTACACAGGCACTTTGACATAGCTGCGACAAACTCTGGAAATGTTTTCGTTTTTAGTTTAAAATGCCTAACTTCAACCACGAGGATCCCTCGCCATACATGGCCAACGCTAGAACCCAGGGTGTTTTATTGCTTTTGCTTAACAGTTTATTTAACGCTTATTAGTTGGCTAACTATTCCTACACACTTCTGGGATCTCGCTTGAAGAGACCGCCGCCTGCCTTCACATGACGCATACAATGAGCTGCCAGTCGGGCTGTGCGGCAATCAGACAATATTAAATCAATCGTTCTGATTCTTATCTGAAAATTCTGATTCAGCGTTCATTTTTTTTTTACAGCCAAGTCGTATCTCACTTTGAGTCACTACAGATTTGTGCACAGCCCAAATACAAAGATAATTTCTTAACATTCACTTTTATTAAGTTTTTTTTAAATCAAGAGTCACACAGTATTTCACTGTACAACTTCAGGTGGGACCCAAAATGCATCACGACAGATGTCCAACTACATTCATTGGTGAAAACAGGGACACAAGAGACAAACATACCCTGCTAATTTCATGGCCGTCACATGCATCCCTGCACACCACCTCCATTAGCGCTCTGCCGTAGCTCTCGATGATAGTGAGGTTCTCTCGCTGCAGTTTGGAAAAGCCATCTTCGGGAGCTGTGAGACGCTCCCACATTGCCCTCCCAGCTAAAAGGACACAGAAGAAAGTGAATGGGATGACTAGACTTATGTAACGATACAGTGGATTGCGGATAACCAGATTGGTGAAGATTATATTTTTGGTTTACCCGTCTGCAAAGTATCTGGTTCCTCAGGTTTCTGGGCAATTTGAAGGTAGTACAGCAATGAGCCATACAAGTGTGCACGGAGACGCTGGTATCCTCCTCCTTAAGATGTAGAAGACAATATTACCACAGTGTAAGTAGAGTTTGAAGGTGTTGGCGGTTGATACGCACCAGTAGAAAGGATGAAGTCCAGCAGTTTGCGAAGGATGAGATGGAGGGCGGAGTTTGCTATTGAGGCAAAACCAGATGAGGATTCTAATCCGGCCCCTTGCTGATGTTCGGACAACACTGACTGGCTGAGGTGAGCAGTCAGAGTGAAGACAGCCCCAGCAACGATGGGCATTAGCTCTCCCGCCGCATCCTCAGATAAAACCTAAGTAACGTGTGGTACACCAGCACAAATTAAAATAAAATAATTGGAATGAATTGCATTATTCACACGTGAGTAACATCCTCATCAACCTTGTCATGTAGGTCTAGAAGCAGGTCTCTAATGATTAGTTGTCTCTCTTCTACTGCTATGAGGTCAGCAGGGCAGGCGGTCAGGAGCGTCTCCACTAGGCTCCTCCAGGACTGCAGCGCATGTCTCTTTGCACTGAGACTCCGTCGGACACGGTTACGTTCCACCACCTGCTGCAGGATCGAGTTCACCTCCTAGGAAAACACACGGCTTTAACTGAGGTGAAATGACACGACCTTCTAATCGGTACTCCAACCACATGCGTAAAATCATGGTCCTGTTCATTTACAGTTCACGCACCTCCATTAAGAGGGGTCTCTGTCCAATAGCCGCCATCCCTTGCAGAGCATTCACCTCAGCAACCAGCACTCTATGCAGCAACTGTGAAGGATCATTTCGATGTGATAACTCAGTCACGTCTTCACGACGCCGTAAGTTAAACCAACCAACCCACCTTCACATTGCACACAGTGTGTCCTTGCTCATTGACATGTTCGCAGTTCGAGATGACTTGTTCTATCTGAGTGCGCTCAAAAAAGTCCAGCTGCAGCAGCTCAGGCATGTCTTGGCTGAAGTCGATGGCGTCCAACACACTCAGTAACTTCCTGCGTACTGGTGACATCAAACAACAAGTGGCCAAGCGGTTAAGATCGGCGCCTGCCATCGGGGTGACCCCGGTTCAAGACCATCCACCCTTGCACACCCCAACATCCTTCGGATGGACAAAATTGTTGGTACTCCTCCATTAATTCAAGCCCGTATCCCACTGAGCGGCCAAGGTTCGCGAGTGCAGCGGATGTTTAAGGTTCCAAACGTTACAATGACATTTGCCAGACGTTCTCCAACAGTTTTAATGGTCACAAAAGGTTTTTCTTGTTGCAAGGACATTTTGAACATGTTCAAATTTGTTCCCCCGGTCCCACGCGGCCCCACTTAGAATTTGCTCAGGAAGAGGTGCACAAGTCTCATTGGACGTTACAAAAATCATTTGATTGCAATGATTGCCTCAATATTTTGTTGAACAACCTTTTAAGTTAATGGTACCATCATTTTTGACCAGGGCTGTTTCATGAGTTGTTTGTATTTTATTTATTTATTTATTTTATTCTGTTGAATCACAATCCAAAAGCAATATCTGATTTTCTTTGGTATTCATGACATTTTTATTCATTATTACTTTTCTTTCTTTTATTATTTTTCTTTCATTAAAAGAGGGGTACCAACAATTTTGTTCATGTGTGTATATGACAAACAAAGATGATTTCTCTTCTTCTTAAGAATTGCCAAGTTTATATAGTCCCTCTACTTGAAATAAAATATGATCTCTATGTTTTTCCATTCAACTCCATTCACGAGGAGCGCAGTTGAAAAATAGAGAAGGATCTTCCTGAAACTGAATTGTGGTGGCTGCAAGTGTTTAAGCATCAACTGTGTCCCTTATTGAAAGATTGAGTTGTATTTTTCCTTCGGGCGATGAAGCTTTTAGGCTTCAGTGTTCTGACATAAAAAGCGGCAAAGTTTGAAGTTGAGACGCCCATGCGAAAGGTAACGAGCGTAAATTACATTCCTGGATTTTCCCTTCGCATCAGAAAGGGGAGAAAGGGAGGAAACAGAGACACCGGGGGAATTCATTTACCTTGTATAAAATTGTGTAAAATATGCTGGTTTCAGTGTAACATTTTTTTTAACTGGGAATGAGTACAAAACTAAACATACCTTTGGAAACTGAGTCGAAATGTAAGAAACCACTGACTGATCTAGTTTCCTCCTCCATTCCGGTTTCTCCTTCAGCTAAAAAGACAAAATCATAACATGTGGGTTAGGAACATTAGATTTATGTATATTTTTAAGCCCTTTTACTGATGATAAAAACGCATTTTAGGAGTCTGGCATTATTATTGTCCAACATTAATAAAAATGGAAAAACGAATAGTAGTTAATTGTATTGCAAGTTGTGTAATACTGTAGTTGTTGTGAGAGTTTTTCCCATAATCAATACACACCATTGCTCTACAACTAATGACAGCTGACACTGTGAATCTTGCACTTAAATATTCGCAAAGGCGGCAGATTTTTCATTGCCGTTTATGTTAGTAAACAGGATTCAACAATTTGTAAGGGTGGGTGTCATGGGCCAAGAAAAATGATTAAATTGAACATATTAGGAAAATCCAAAACAGAACTGTTTGGTCTTGTGCTCTAAATAAATCATTTCAAACATTACATTATTCAAAGTTTCAAGCCCAAGTCCTGATACTGAACAAGTGCTCATGGATACACAGCAATGTAGCACCTGCATGCTGTGAGTGCGGTTGGTCATCCAGTAGCAGGTTGACGAGGCGCTGGGTATGTGATCGCTGGCGGTTCAGTGACGTCACCCTCAGCTCGATTGCAGCAGTTTTCATGAGCCAGGACATCTGGGACAGGGCAGCAATCTGATCCCCTGAAAACAGCAGAAAGAACAGGTCAGATCTTTGAATTGTTTTCATTAAACCAACCTTTGCAGAATTCATCAGTGCTACTAAATGAACACTACTGTATAGTAGTATCATTTTCTTCACTCTTCTACTTTGAATATGTGGTTCTATTTCAATGTGGTGATTCTTTAATGTTTATCATGAAATATTCAAAAATGAAAGCAACAGTTCTATGAATCCTGAATGACCACCAGAGGCAGTTATGAAAACACTGTTCCCTTCACGCATGCGCAGTTGGAGTATGCATACTGTACCAAAAAGGTCACCTGACCCCTGGATGACCCCGGACTAAGTTCCTGTGTCACCACTGGTTTATTTCCTAATTCCTACAGAATCTTCTTGAGTAACTACAAGAATTCCAAGTGACAGAACACTCTGGCGATCCTTTGGGACTCATACTGTAGTTACAGTCATAACTTTCGGTCTACATTTGCATAGGGGGAGCCATGTCCAAGCTGGCCAGAAGGAAGCCATCGGCAATAGCACGTGGCCCTCCTGACGAACCCTCTGAAACTGAAACATCGGCCAAATATGAGGGAGCAGTGGAAAGGCGTAAAATAAGGCACCTCGGCCAAGGTTGCGCCACTGCATCTTGGCCCAGAGGGCTGGTTGTTTCCCTCAGGGAAGACCAAAGAGGACAGTGGGTCGATTCCTCAAACACAAAGGGATCGGTCTCCACTCTGGCGGTCAAACGAATGAAATAGAACCAAATTCATAAATGTACTCACCAGGCAGGATGAAAGGCAGATGTTGCAGATGTGAGAACAGAAAGTCCTGACTTGTCCTCAAATAGCGCATTGTTGGTCCAGATGTTTCAGAGCAGGCGCACAGTTGATAGATCACCTGTGAACGCAAGAAAAGAAAACTCAATAAGACATTTAAGAGGACTGCGAAGTACCAAATGTTAAGGCACTCTACATGAGAGTAAAAACCATACCTGGTAGCAGAGCTCAGCCAGGTGTGGAGCGTGTTGAGTGAGGGCAGGTCCTGATCTTTTCTCAGTGCCTCTCTGCAGGAGACTCAGGATGGCATGCAGACAACTCCGCGGGCACCCTAACACACCTGTAAAACACAGCTATTACTGCGCGGCTACATTGCCTAGTTGTTAAGATTGGATTGTTTGCTGGATGTCACAAAAGAAGATACTGCAATCAATATCAACATCCTCACCTGGATCTTGCAAGTTGGTGGAGGAAACACGCTTCTTGACTTCATAGCCCAGTAGATACAATGCCAAATTGGGTGTCTTCAGTTCCAAAGAGGTGATAAGAAGGTTTAGAATATGAACCTGGGTTTCATGTCGGATTCGGGCCACCTTCTTTTGGGAATCTGTATCTTCAAGTGCAGAGAGTCCGGTCAGAGCAAATAATGAAACACATTTTCAAAGAGACAAGACAAGAAGCTGGTGATGCACCATTTTCTGTCTCCTCAGTTCCTTCTTCTGCCTCGTCATTATCCAGACACTCCACAAAGCCTGCCATCAGCTTGTCACTCACAACCTAAGGGAACATTTAAAAAAAAAAAGTTTAACTTGATACTACTAAAGACATGACATGTACATATTTCACCTAGTATAGTATATATCTATCAATCAATGTGTTTGTTAGGCAACCTAACATACACAAGTTAGGGAAACCTGCACAATTTGATAAGATACAATCATAACCCAAGTTTTTGATTGACACTGTCAGAGAACAATATGCCTTTTAGAGTAGTTACTGTATATATTATGCAGTACTGTGCCAACCATCAGATGGGTGGATATTCTTCTAATACTTCAGGAATATAATATTTGAACCAAGCATAAGATGGGTCCTGCGGGTGGTATTTACATGGCATATGATTTTGGAATGCATAACAAAAATGTTTGTTGGAAAAACATTTTCATACCATGTATTCATATTCACCCGTAGGGTACACAGTAGCTCAAACGATGATTTCTACTCCTCTACCTTTGTTTGAAATAATATCTTTATAAAAGAGAATGGAATATACCTGGTCATGTGTGAAATCTCCTACAAGCCTATCTTGAATGTTTGGGTAGTTTGCAATGCGACGCAAGATCTTGGCACTCTGGAAGGCAGCCTCGGGGTTGGAGTCATTGTGGTAGAGATATCTGGCGATAAACACAATCCATTGCAGAATTTGTACAAAGCTCCACTAGTAGAGATGATGGACGCTGGTTTCGTCATTACCTGGCCACATTCACAATGTGATCTGCCCTGCGAGTTTGAGGACTGACCCCTTGTAGAAGCTGCTCCAACGGTGAAACCAAAAGAGAAGCCTGGCTTTCCCTAAGGAGATCCATGAACACCACCTCCTTCTGCAGGGTCAGGTCCAGCAGGCAGAGGCAGTGCAGTACTGCGGACTCCAGGTGCTTCTTGCCTGAAAGACAGATTACATCACAATGGAAACAAACAGCCGCAAGCTTTCTCAGTTAGGCAGCGGCAGCAGCCTGTACGTCATCTCACCAGGAAAAGGGGCGTAGGTGTCCAGCTGGCGTACACCCTCCTCCAGCACGCTGAGGCAGAGCGCCAACATGGGCGAGTCGTTGAGCAGGTGGAACATGATGCTGTGGCCCGGCGGCTTGTGAGCTGGGACCTGCTCCCCCTGCAGCTCCACCATCTCATGGACAAAGTCTGACGGCTGCGGCTCATAATCTCGCAGCAGTTTGTGGAACACTTCGAGCGCAATGTCAGCCACTTCCCACTGGCAAAAAGCAAAAAAGAATGAGCATGTGTGTAAAAAGAGGTGAATACAAACAATGAGCCGCATAAAGACCTTTTCAGCCGGATGTCGATATGCTCTGGTGGGGAAAGCCAGGAAGACGGTGTCACGTAAGAAATTCAGGTATGGCTGGAAGCCTGGCACACGCAGCCCTGCACCCAAATTCAGGGGAAGGCTGCTCTCCACCAATGTACTTATCAGATGACAGAAGCCCCGTGTCAGCGGGTATTCCTCACAGCTCGACTCGATCTCATTAAGCTCAACCTGAGAGGACAGAATAAGGAGGCAAATTGTCCAACAAGCGAGCTTGGAGTTTACGTCACAATTTTCTACAAAGTATCTGAATCAACTATGTCAAGTGACATCATTATGTTACTGATGAGAACACGTTAAAAGATGTGCACCTGTCGAATTAATATGTTTGAAGGGCTACTTTTATCAATATACAAATTATAAAAATAATTCACACACTTTACACTACATATTTTTATTTTCCTTTCTTGACTTACCTCAATTCCTGCTGCCTGTCTTTGTCCTGGAGCACGCACTGTCTGAAGAATCTGCAGAAGAAAAATAAAATTACAGGGTATCAGTCTGTAATTTTATGTTGGAAAGACTAGTAAAAACGGAGACAAACAATTTAGAGTCAGTAAAGTAATCTGTTGCAGTGAACAGATGGGTTGTTTTTGTTTTGTTTTGGATCAAATCCCAGCTTTGATAGCACACAACATTACAGGGCTACAGAGTACAGACTAACCTTTTTTTTTTAATTAGTTTTTTTTAGCAAGAGCACAGTTAGAGTACCGGACACTGTGCAAATAGAAAATTTAGAGGCACTCATGAATCACATATTGACTTGCAAAGTAAATATTGACATTTCCATCCATTTTCAGTTTCACTGTATGACAGATAAATGGGTGCAAGTGTGGAGCAGATGTTTGTGAGCAACAAAAACTATTAAAGAATTAAAAAAAAAAAAAAAAAAAAAAAAAAAGAAATCAGCAAATTAAGTAGTCACTCATTCATGAGTAAATTTTAGTCGAAATGTCTTAAATTTTAGGAGCAAAAGCCTGGAGCCCTGCATTAGTTTAACCCCTTTGTTGATATCCCATTACAAATCCAAAGCCTGAACGTTTGATCTAGTATAGGCCTCAATGCATTTACGGGGGAAAAAAAAGGCCAACCTGTGTGTACTCCAGTGACTGCCAGAGCGAAGCAGCGATTTCAGGTGATTTGCCGAAGGCTGCCAGGCAACGAAGAAGCTCGGCTTTCAGGACAGGTGGAACACTGCATTGAAGCAACCCCAGCATCACCACCACAGGGGTCCACTGGGGGTGCTCACACAATGCTAGCCGAGCATTTTCACTCTAGAAAACATTGCACAACATTCTCAAGTCAAGGTGTGCCCAAAATATTAGAAAATGGACAATCCCGACACACATACCCATGTAATAATTGTAGTGAGTAACTGCAAAAATGAGGTGAGTCCTTCCAGTTCTCGTTGAGTGATGCCCCGTAGAGGTGGGTGGCGATAATGAACTGCATCAGGGTTTGGTAAGTCTCGTCGCAAATTCTCATGGTAGAGCATGAGGGAATGGAAAAAATGCTCCCATGACACTGGACAGCCTGCAACTCCTTGGATGTTATCACCTGCATTAAAGGACATGAAGGTACTTTGTGTCCAATGTTATGCGATGATACACACCCAAGATTAAAACAATTGTTTCATTCCTCGTACCATGTGAAGCTCCATTGGTTTTCAGCAGGCTGAAGCAGTAGTGAGCAGATTGAGGACCATTGGCAAGACCTTTCAGCATCCGCAGATAGGAGATATAGAGGGTGGAGGGCAGGAGGTCCCCCATTTGACGCACAAACTTGGACAGAACCACCTGCATCATTGCATAGAAAGAAATGATGAGCAGCTATAAAAACACAACTTGTCTAAGGAGAAATAAGTTAGGACTTTGATAGGTATGCTGGGAATGTGAAAAAATAAAAATAAGGTTACCTGTTTATGTGGAGGCCTTTGCAGTGCCATTCCCAGGTAGGACCCTTGAAGCGAGTTGTGTTGGAGGGGCTCTGTGGGACACCAGAACTCCAGACCCAACTCCATTCCAAATGGATCCATACAGTAGAACTCTCCTATCTGAAAAAAAACAATAAAAGGGCAACACCACTGAAAACAAGATTTTACTTTTAAAGTTGAAATGCTACCGCGAGTTAAAGCATTAGTCTTTGAGAAGATTGTTGGATTATACATCCAACATTAATCACATCTGGAATAAATTATGTTTTGTTTCATTTCCTTTTGGTTATCGAGAAGCCCATTAAATACTGACTGAGCTCCGGAGCAAGTCTAAGTTTTCTGAATCAGAATCCGTTGCGAATTCCACCGCCATTTTAGAAAAAATGTAGAAATGTGGTTGTTATTTAAAGTGGTCTACAACAGCAAAACATTGTGCTTTTAATAAAACAGGTTTCAATCAGGCGATGGCATTACTGTACTGTCTTAGTTTCTTTTATTTATGCAGCTTTTGTATTGAATATTGTAAAAATGTGAGTTTATTACATGTATATATAACTGTGTGTGTGTATGTGAGACTGACAAGCATCATGAGGTGGTCCAAGTCCTTGCGCAATGATGATGGAGGCTCATTGTCCATTTGTAAGGACATATGCACCAAGCGGGCATCCTCATCAGCACGGTTGCGTAAGTGCTTCACCTACAAACGCATTGAAAAAAACAAAACAAACCAATTCAACTTAAAGACTTAAAAAGCAATGTCTTAAATCGTTCACTACAACAAAACAATGTGATAGCTCACCTTCATTGGCATTAGTGCCAGAAAATCTGTGATAAGTGAATGGAGGCGGCGGATGTAGAACTCCTCCTGGAAGAAATTCACACAGTCGAGCATCCCCTCTTTAATGAAGAGGAAGACGTCACCCAAGACGGCCTGGTCTGCCAGCGCCTCGTCTGCCTCGGTGAACTCCACGAGGGCTGGCCAAAACAAATGTGAAATATGTTCCATTTGAACAACACGTACATCAAAACTCATGGTAATTGAAACATCACAAAAAAATGTCAACCTAACCTGCACCTTGTGGCAGCTGCGAGAGAACCCTCAGAGAAAGAGCCCAAGTCAGGCGACACACGGCCTGCAGGCCGGGAAGCTTCCATGGCTGGCTGTCCATCAAACGACTGTGCACTGCCGAGACATACTGTCTCTCTGTGAGCAGCGGCAGTGCTTGGAGCAGATCTAAAGAACGATCAAATGAAAAGCACACACTGATGAATACAGTTACGGTTAATAGGGATTACTGTCAATCATGCCGAATTTTATTGAGGTTGAATTGTGTCTATATAGTACGTTTATTTTGAGTAACCTGTTGGCTTGGGCATTTGAATTGGAAGAGAGCTAGCACTAAGCGGTTCTACTTTTAGTTAATAGCTACTTGA
Source organism: Filicampus tigris (assembly GCF_054856515.1). Lineage (NCBI taxonomy): Eukaryota > Metazoa > Chordata > Actinopteri > Syngnathiformes > Syngnathidae > Filicampus > Filicampus tigris. The sequence goes on from NC_141220.1 coordinate 12,774,631, forward strand.
ATATTTGCAAAATAAACTGTTGAGTAAAAATTGTATAGACATTTCCAAACTGCTCTAAATGTAATCCAAAAAAAATCTCACCTTCTCTATCTTCAGTGCCTTGCTCAATGAAGCTGACATCCAAACAGTACATCAATGCCATGACCAGAGCCAGGTTCACACTATCCAGTGAGCCATCAGCTTGGGCCGACACTGTCTCCAAGTGGCCAATGAGAGCCAGAGTGTCGTCTTTCGTCAAAGGTGATTGGCAGGTCCAGGCAAACAGGCTGTCTGCAAGGGCCTGCCTGCATTCTTTAATGAGGTCTGCAACCTAAATGGGGTGGGGGTTAGCATATTGGCATCATGTCATTGGTACAATCACAAAGATCAACCATGGCTCATCAATACAAAATAATAGCTAACATGTAAAAAAAAAAAACATTTCCTCCTACCTCCTTCCTGTGTTTTTCATTGCCCAGACCTCGTTCCTTCTGCAGCCGCTCAAACTCACGGGTCAGATTGATCTCATTTACCAGGGTCAGGATGCGCCTGGTCAATCCCTGGCTCATCAATTCATCTGTGAAGTGTGTCGTCAAAGACACCAGCTCGCCACTAAGTGAGGCCGGGGGTGGGGGGGGAGGCCAGTCAAAAACTTAAAAAATTACTGCAGAGATTCTAAATGATCAGCAATATGTAGTCGAGTGCTGAAACGACCTGGAGAAGAACTGCTAGCAGTTACCTGAGGTCCAGAGTGAAAGTCTTGCCGTGACGTGACTGGATAAGTGTGCGCAGAGAGTTGGCGACACAAAGCTTTCCATCCCAATAGAGGAGCACTGCCACCAAGCCACGTGTCAAACCCGGAAAGTGGGACTGTTGCTGCTCCCCTGCGGGAGAAATAAAGACAGTCAAACACCATTTAATACAAGCAAGGTAATGAGTAGGGCACCATGAGTGTAAACATCTGTGGTGGATTTTTGTAGAAAACATATTCAAAGACGTTTGGGTTTTTGTTTTGTTTTGTACGGACCTGCCAACAAAAGCTCTATAGCTGCCAGTTCTCCAATGTCAAACAAATCACTGAGGATGAAGGCCTCTGAAAGAAGCTGCTCTGGAAGGAGTCGGGACCCCTGCTGACCCTGGATGGCGATGCCTTCTGTGCTGGCTTTCCGCACCTTCTCTCTCTGTTCTGCACTCTTGGCCTAAAAATGAGGAAGAAGAGGATGTTGGACATCACATGAAATGACACTAGGGAGTAGGGCTGGACAAGTACAGAAATAATAATAATCACGGTTATTTTGATTGAGATTGAAATCACCATAAATAAAACGATTATTCATTGACTTAGAAACTTCGTATTTATTCAATTACTAAAAGTCAACAACTCAACTTTCCTTTCAAAACAATGTGGTGAGTAAAGATAATTAAGTTTTGGAAGCAAAAATAGTTTCTTCCACTTTCTGCTCTGCGTCAAGGTGCGATTTATGAAAACAGCACTTTTGATGGGCTTCAATGTTTTAAAAATGGTCAGCTTACTACAGTTTGCTCTTGTTTTGGTTCTCAGTGTAGGCATGGGATTTGTCTGCTTTTCAGTGCAGGGGTGGCTCTAGTTTGATCCAGGGCCATTGGCCACCCCAAAATCTTGAAAATTCCTTAACTTACCAAAGTTATCTCAAGTTATCAACTTTAAGAGATGGCTGTTATGTAGCAGTTATCAAATCAACTCCAAAATATAAACGATATATGAATGCTTGCTTGATTGATTTTAGTGTGTTTAACGAATTAAAGTCAAAAGAATTTCAAAGTAGGTCTTGCGTCTTTCCATTTTTCTGTATGCGGCCTCAAACGAAAAAGTACATTAAGTCCTTATAGGTTTCACTCCATTTACCATTACCATTTGTTTGAAGAAATATCACTCCCGAAGGCAACACTAATTTCACGTTAGCACTTCAATAAGATTTTACATTGACTTTAGCAGTAGCAATGTCTTAACAATGAAGCATGTCTTGTATTTAAATATACAATAGTTTTTCTTCAATTATAACATTCTAAAGATCGAGAGCCCTACTAACGAGGCTACGGTACATGACTTACTGGGTTTTTAAAGAGGGACAGAAAGTGTGGCTTGTGTTTTTTCAACTGCAGGTCGAGCAGATGGAAGCTCTCTGGCTGTCTTCTTAATACAGCCCCCTCCACTGTCTCCCATAGCTCCTTTAGTGGCCCCCACAGACTGGCTCCTACATGTGAACAGGAGATTTCAAATATCAGGTACACAATATACACTACTCAGAAAAGGTTTGTGACATTCAGCATTCAGGTGAATTTTCATGATAAACCTAAAATGCATGATAAACTTTCTAGGTGAACTTAATTTCACCTCTACCACTTGTTATGCATCAAGTCGATGCATATTGTGTACGATATTGGAGAAACATACGATATGGATATTGAGTTTAGAGATAGACATCATCCCGATATGTAACTAAAGAAATGACATTTTTACTATCTAACAAAATAGTAAATTTTTTTCATGCACCAAAATAAGTAAACTCATTGTATTCTTGGCTAATTCATTGTAATTCCCTTTGATAATGGCCAACTATTGATTTACAATGCGCATTTAAGTTTGCATCTATCTTATTCGATATTTACTATTGATATTTTTCGATATATTGTGCATTGACATATACAGTGGAGGAAATAAGTATTTGATCCCCCACTGATTTTGAAAGTTTTCACACTAAGAAATAAATATTTTATATCTAATTTTAAGACAGCTTTATTTTAACAGTAATAGCAAGATTATCAAAAAAACAACATTGAGAAAATTAAATGAAATGAAAAATAAAAATTAATTTGCATTTCATTGAGGGTAATAAGTATTTGATCCCCAAACAACCATGAGCAATGCTGGCTCCGACAGACCATTGACATCTCAGTGAAATTATTACCTGCATGACACCCAAATTGTCACATGTGTAAAAAGCCACCTGCGTAGAGACTCAGTGACACGCCAACAACTCCACCATGTGAAAGATCAAAGAGCAGTCTGAAGATGTTATTTATTCATCAAAGAGCAGTCTGAAGATGTTATTTATTCATAAGTGGAAGAAGTATGGTGCTGTGATCAGATGGGACACAAATCGAACTCTTTGACTTCAACTCAACTTGTCGTGTTTGGAGGAAGAAAAATGATGACTATGACCCCTAGAACACCATTCCCCCCATCAAGCATAGCCGTGAAAGCATACCGTGGTAACGACCAATCACGGTTGACCTGTTTTCTGAAGCTGGGCCGTGATTGGTCATTACCTGAGCCCTGAGCAGTTGTGATGTCAATTTCCGTCGACAGAAGTGACAAAATGGACACCCCCGGAGATGGCTAAAATGAGTGGATTTTGCTGCTTAACTCATATTCCACAAACGCAATATTCATCAGAATGCCATGATTCAACTAGTGGGCCTGCTGGGAACATATTCTTGAAAAAAATATTTGGGTTGATTTCCCCTTTAATTTGTGATCGCAACATTTCACTAGTGAAAGGAGACTTCAAAGTTCTCTTCTGCCACTGTTTCATAATACAACGTATGTAGTAATACAAACTACAAGACTGGCGATTTTATTTTAATGAATGTATAATTGTTCTTGTACTTGCCCTTTGATACTCTATGTTTCACACATATTGCAGATTGAAGAGAGAAGAAGCATACCATCCCATTACCATAACAGAGCAAATAATCATATTCAGTGTTTTGTCCACAAAACAGGGTAGTACATTCCCAAGACTATTAAAGATTTAACATCAAGTTTGTTCTGTTGCCACATTATTTTTTATGCCAAGTCTACGGGCGCTCAATCGACAAGTAATCAATAAAACTAGTAAACACACCAGTCAGTGGCATCTCATGAAATAATTATAAACTAAGTGCATATTGAATTGAGCAGCTGCGTTGACATGACGTAATGTTAGTGGGCATAACCCAAACATGTGGTCGTTTATTATGAGCTGAGCGTTTTTGTTCCGCGTTTGTTCTAAACAAGTGAAGCGGTCTCCGTTTCTCGGGATACTAGCTGCTTTAGCCTAGCAGCCCAAGCTTGAGCACAGGGCTCACCATGCGGTAGTAACTTTTTAAACACAAGGAATGCATGTGTTGAAAACATATATAAATGTGCTTATTCGAGCCGTCCTATTCAATATTTATGGCCCGACTGCCGAATAAAAATGAAACATTCAGAAAATGTGGTTCATACCCGAATTTACCGCCATCTGCACCGCCATGACACAATCTAAAAGGTGGACAGCGGACCGCCCGTTATTGCCTGAATGAAATGCAAAACATCCAAGATTTCTTTAATTATCAATTCAATATTAATTTCAATTAAATTTCAAATATTAACTGAGGTAACGATTTAAATGTTGCTATATAATCAAAACATTACCACAATTCATTAAAACTCAGTTAGGCAGGGTTTTGGGATTCCCTTTTATGGGAATTGTAGTCCATCAGTGGTAGCCATGAGTTCAGACTTTATGGGTTATTAGTTTTACTTCCACATCTTAATATTCAAAAGTAAGATAATTATTTATTTTTTTACCTACCTTTAATAATAAACTGTAACCCTTAAACCGAGGGATTAATAATTCTCCCTCAAGTGGAACCTTTTCCTTCTATGTCTACATCCAATACTATTTTGGTGTAACACCAGCACGCTTGTGACAGATGTACGAAACGGTGACCGCTGCGAGTAAACCTATTTTACGAATGCAACATCATGTATTAATATTTATTACTTTTTTGTGCGTTGTAGCATAGATTTAACTGTACAATGGCACGGGTTGTGAGAGTTTTTCGGACATTGCGTAATCATTGGAAGAAGTCTACATTTGCTGTGTGTGTCCTATCTTATGGAAGCCACTGGCTTTATGGCAAATACTGGTGAGTTTCAAAATCAACTTGACAAAATACAACACAAAACTGTATTGGTGTCTTAGGTTTGATTTATGTGATCATTTTAGTGACAATGTTCTGCGAAGAGAGGCTTGCCTCGAAGCTAGGGTAAGTACAATAAAATTCAAATGAAGGCGACAGTCTAAAACGCATTGTATGTATATAAAATGTATTTAAAACTAGTCGTTTAATGTCAGTAAACTACTATGACTCGTCACCAAAATACTCATGCATATCTCCAATTATGCCCACTTCAACCTCTGAAAAGGACCAAAACAATCGCCACAGTATTTTGGATTGTATGGGCATTCAGTTTTTTCCTCCCCATAGAAATTCACGAAAGAGAAAAAGCACGTCACTTAATGTTCGAAAACTAATCGCTAGCAAAATTCGCTCGCCTCAGTTTCTGAAAATATCTAAACCATTGCCTCAATATTGAATTGAATTTCATGGACATTAAGTGTTTTCTTCAAGAAGCAACATTAAGCTAGAGTGAACAGTGAGCGCCTATGGCGAGGAAGACGTTAACCATAAAATCCCAAATATTGGTGCGATCGTTTTAATTTTTTGTGGGTATCGGTAGAGATGTTCACATAGATTTTGGTAAAGATTGATCGCAGTTTTCTGACATCAAGTGACTTGAAGCGTTTTTTTTTTTATAGAGAGGAAAACACTTAATTCCCAGAAAATCCAAAATACTTGCATTGATTGTTTTGGTATTTTCAGTGGTTGAAGTGGGCTCAAGTAGAGATGTGTATGTGAATTTTCATAATGATTGGTCATAATTTTCTGACATTAAGTGACGTTAACTGCATTTTAGACTATCCCCCAAATGTATGAATTAACTGGTAACTAAATAATATTCTCCAAAAACGTTTATTATTTTTTTTATTTTAAGGAATTTGGGCGCCAATTAATAGCGCCAAATGAGCGTTTAAAGAAGGCAACCGTGATACTGAACCCTGCAGCTTCTAATGGGTGAGGAACATACATCTCAAAAGCCTTTTATTCTTACTTAATGTATGTTTTGTTGGCATAACTTGGTTTTCATCCTTTACAGGAAAGCCAACAGTTTGTTTGAAAAGAATGCTGCTCCTATTTTACACCTAGCTGGCATTGAGATTACAGTAGTGAAGGTATTGTAATATTGGAAACCAGGCTAAATGTTTAAACCACCAGTACGACATAATGCCATATATGTGTGTTATATCCCTACAGACGGATTACGAAGGTCAAGCCAAAAAAATGATAGATCTCATGGAAAACACAGACATGCTGATCGTGGCCGGAGGGGATGGCACTTTGCAGGAAGTCGTCACAGGTTTACTGCGGAGGTCAGATCAAGTAGGTTCACCGTAATAGTGATGATGATTCATAATTTGGACATTTATCAATTGCGTTTATACTTCAACAATAAATGGTTTACGTCTAAAGGAATCCTTCAGTCGCATACCAATTGGATTCATTCCACTTGGCTCTCAAAATGCTGTGAGTGCCAGTCTTTACATCCTCAGTGACAAAAAGGTCAAGTGAGTATTACATTTTTTCACAATGGATCTGAGAAAGTCTGAATTAGGGCTGCACGATATTGGAAAAACATGCGATGTGCAATATGGACTATAGCGATATCGATATTATTGCGATGTGCAACCCATTAAAGCGGGGAGCGCATATCCACGTTTCTAACGCTAATGCCGGGAGAGAGTATACGTCCTTTTTCTTTTTTTAATCCAATTCTCGCTCTCCTGGCCAATGAAATGCATCGGAATATACATGTGACGACGACGACATTTCCATTACCTAATTAAAGGAGTATTTTTTTTTCATGCGACAAAATAAGCAAGCTCAATGTGTTCTTAGCTAATTAATTTATCCCATTGATAATGTCAAACTATTGGGTGATGATGCACATTGACGTTTTATTGCGATATCAATATTTTTTTCGATATATTGTGCAGCCCTAGTCTGAATCAACACCGTTTCACCCTGTGTCACACAACTTGAGTGGCAGAAATTAGACAATATTCGGAACGACAAAAAAAATGTTTTATCTAAAGGAGGCAGCAATTCACATTATGTCACATCACCAAACATAAATAAGGGTCTTCGCTTGAAAGTGTGGCCAGGTTATCTAGAGACTCAACTATTTGTATCCAAGCAATTAAAAAGTCAATGTTTTATATTATATCCCCTAAAAATAGCACTACATTGATGCATGGGCTGTTATTAAGGAATTTACTACATTGGACTGTTCAAGACACATTTTTAAAAAGTTCAACTGAAAAATGTTCAGTGGTTTGTTGCAGGAATCCAAAATTGCCCAAAATTGTACTGACACCTTTCGGAATGTTTTAGCCATTTTGTTTAAATTGCCTACAAATGTGCAGGGACATTACGTCAGCCACTCTGTCCATTCTGAAGGGCGAAACCGTGCCGCTGGATGTTCTTCAAATCAAAGTGAGCAATCTCATTTAAATACATTAATAATTCGTTTGGTTTGATGAAGGAGGATTTTTAGTCTGTGTTTTTAGGTGAATTTAAATGTTCTGGTGTGTGTTTTCAGGCGGAGACAGAGAAGCCCGTCTTTGCTCTGATGGGACTGCGTTGGGGTGCTTTTCGAGATGTTTCTGCAACTGTTAGCAAGTAAGACTTTGAGTTTGGTCACCTAAATTGTATTTTCTTGGAATAACATTGTTAATTTTCTGGATATTTTACTCGAGGTTCATACAAATACCACAAATGCATCTTTTATAAGGATAAAGTGGACTTTGACAATCGTCATATCACGACATTTGTACCAAATTGCATAGCTTCTTTTAAGATGTAAAATCTTGAATTTGACCAGCGCTGTTACCCTGAACCCACGTGATTTTTGTTTATTTAAATTAAAAAAAATAGATAAATGCAATGTAATGTTAGGATTTTTCACCCTTTTCACCTCCTTTCCAATTTCCATTCAAGATGTGATATTTGTGTGAATAGCATGAAATGATTTGAACTTACCGACGTTTTGCATAGATATTGGTACCTCGGACCACTAAAGACAAATGCTGCTCATTGGTTTCGCACACTTCGGGTAGGTTTGTCAAAGTCTATGCAAAACCTATATTGTCACGCAACGCATATGGTGGTGGCCATGAGTCAATCACGTTTTTTTTTAAATGACATAGGAATGGCCCTTACTAAAAGACGTCACAGTGAACTACTTGGCTCCCACGCTTCGTCCTCCTGACTTGCCTCCTCATCAGCCTTCCAGACCCAACCTGCTCTTTCGCATTGTCCGCAGACTGAAAAACTACTGGAATCCACCCCTCGAAGGTATACTTTACATGCGGGTGTGCTGACTACCGTGTTTCATGAATACATTCACGCTCAATGTTTCTGCAGAGCCTCCAAAAGCAGAAGAACCAGAGCAATGGGAGGAACAGAAGCTATCTTCAGTCGAGCTGTTGATTCAAACACACAACAAGAACCCCGTTGAGCGCGTCAGTATAACATATTAAAATCAGACACGGAGTGCACTGGTTCTCACAATTGTCTTTCTCCTAACTTGTCTTTATGGGAACTTGCAGCGCATAAATGACTCCATGATGATTTGTGCTGAGTCCGACAACTTCACTGTGGGCGAATTCATCACCGTTGGGTTGGTGTCGTTGTCTACATTCGACACGGAAAACTGTGAAAAAAAAATGACAAAATAAATGTTCTTCTTCGCAGAAAACAAAAACACAACGACCCGACTGTTTTCACTGAAAACTCCACAAAACTGGAAGCCAGTGCTTGCCGGCTGCAGCTGCCAGAGGTCATTTCAATGAACCTTCAACTACTGCAACTATGATTACGATAATGTGACAACATGTGGAGTCAAGCAGGGCATGTCTCACAGTTGACCATTGTTGTCACCCTGTAGGACACCGGCGGCTTCTTCAACATCGACAACGAGGAGTTCGAGGCCATGCCTGTGGAGATAAGACTGTTGCCACGGAAACTACATTTTTTTATTAGTGCAGAGCGCCGTCAGCAGCTTCTGTCACTTATGCAGTGAAGAGAAAATGGAGGAGACAAAAATAACAGCCGAAAAAGTGACGGGCAAAACCACCTCACCAAGTACTATGAAACACACAGAGAATGTCTCCTTAAAGTGTTAAATAATGTAGTCATTAACTGGTGTCTTTCAATAGCTTGTTGAAAAAAGATCATTTTCAGTTACATTGCATTCTAATCTCAGCCTATATTCCATGTATACATTGTCTTTATAACTTTATTAAATGGCCTTCAATAGACAGTTAAATGTGAATTCTTTCTGGTGCTTTCCTATAAATAACAGTCTCAATCACAGTCATGTTTTGCTCATTTATTGTCCTATAACGCTTTACAGTGTAATCGTGGTTAAGACGTGTAAGCCTCAGTGCCAAAAGACTGCTACAAGTCAACTTTACAAAACATGGCACTAAAATATCAGTGATTTGTTCAAGCAGCAATTTTACTGCCACTCCTTCAAAGAAAAACAGTGAACGCCCACTACTTCCGGGTATCGGGACCAGGCCGGTATGCGAATAGGAAAACTCCGTATAGAATTGACGACCACATTTTTTTGAATCCCCGAAAATTCTTGAAAAGCCGCTAATAAACCACCATTCAGCACTTTCCATGAAAAACGTAGGTTGGTTCGTCAGAAAAAAAAAAGTATATTAATACTTTCACTGGACTATATGTATACATTTACTTTTGATTTAGCTCATATATTGGATTTTTAATGCTGCCACTTTGAACATCTAAATTGAACTTCTTGGAAATATAAAAGGACGTGTGAGATGGATAGAAAATAAATGTTGACAGAAAAGACGATCAGTCAATGTTTTATTGTCATACAAAGTACAGTGAAATTAACAGTTGCTCATGCTATTGACTTTATGTGTATATTAATGTTTAATTACAGTGATTATTCTTGATATACTTTACAGTCAAGTAGAAAATGTACACTAGTGTGTGCAATAGTTTTGCTGTCTTGGACATTCAGAGTGACACAAACAAACAGTAATTGTAGCTAATGCTGGTACGCATCGGTGAACATCTTCACAATGTCTTGCACGATTGTGTATTAGTGTGTTTGTCCACCTACTCTGACATTTAATGTACACCAGGAATGCAAATAATGTTGGAGGCTGCCGAAAAGTAAATAGACTGGTCCAAGGCAACAGATCATTCATGTGTGCTGAGGAACATTGTATGTACTTAATCTTTTGATTAATACATACAGTATAACATTAACCCACTGATGTCATAAATCATATTTCCTTAAGGCCCCGTTTAAAAATAAACAAAGCTTAAGTTTTTTTTTTTTTTTTTTTTTAAATACAATGTTCTTTTTAATATGTACAATACAAATTGCACTTGATGTTTAGTAAACCAACCAAGGAAGCAGGGGGTCAAACCACAATAAGGCTGTTGGCCATCCTTCTAAATCAGTAGTTCTCCGCCTGGATAAAATTCCTCTAATTTTGCCAGAGGTTAATGAGACATTTGAGAACCACCTCTGTGAATTTATATTAGCCCCAGCCTCAGTGTTCCAACGTGGAACAAAATTATTATCGAGACTGGCACTGTGATGGATTACTTCGACAGTGTGCCAGCAGTGTTCAAACACACTTGATCCCACTCCAGATTTACTCAATGAGACGGTGATGAAAAGAGAGAAGCGGGGGAGGTTTTTTTTTGTTTGTTTTTTTTTATTTTATTTTGTGAATTTCAATGAAGACTTAAAGCTGCTGCCTAGCTTCGCAACACAAAGGGAACTTTGTCACAGTGAAGCAAGGAGGATCTCCTTGGCGCTATATCAAGGACTCTTCATTCAAAGAGCTCTGAGAAAAGCAGAGGAACAGCCTCAGCACTGTTGGGTAAACTTATTAACAGCCTACCAACAATACCACAACACACAAATCCTCTTAGTGTCAGAAATAAGGGTCCTCTAGACTTTTCAGAAAAGTCTATTTCTGTCCATCCAGATGTAATCTACACAACTGTATGCCAATATTTTTCTCAGATATTGAGTGTGAATGCTGACAGATCCTGAAATGCCCCTAAATGCAATGAAATGAGGACTCTTAATGCTAGTTAATACACCAAAGCAACAGTGATGTAAGCAGGACAGAAGATGACATCACAGCATATTGAATACGTTTCTGTCACTAACCAGGTCATCATTCGTTTTGTCCAAAAGCTCACCTCTCGCGGCCATTGGTATTATAGCGGTTCACATACCGGGGGCTGATTTTGGAGCAGCTGCCCTATTCACCCAGCATGCAGTCCACTGCTTTTCCCAATCTGCAGTGTGACGCTTCTGCTAAAACGGGCCTTGCTTGTCTCTCAGCATTCACACACTTTTGGACTCAGAGCTAACTGTATCTTATCCAGGGCCCCAAATGCACACGTACGTTCCCAAACACTAAATATTAAGTGTCCAAAGTACCTCTGAGTACAAGTGGCAAAGCATTGTACGCCAAGGTACCATGATGTTTTTTTTGGAGCATGTAAGATGCAAGGTAAGTGCGTGCGTCAACAAATAGTCCGTGGCAAATGGCGCAGAAAGGTGCAGCATTCATAACGTTGTGTCATACAATCGTATTCATTGACAACTTAACTCATTGATGTCACTTATGTTGAAGGTGCCAAAAAGTGAAATCCTTTACGAAACACTATACTGTGAAAGGCTGATCACCGACAAAGATGCAGACTTCTATTGCTTCATGTTTTGAAAGCCAAAAGAGTGGTCAATGCTCTCACGGATGTACAAGGATCATAGCAGAATGACCTTCCAATTCCATTCCAGCACTAACAGTGTATTAAATGATCGGTGCACAGGGAGGCCCCCCCTTCCCCATGCCATAATATTATCGAGCACATATCCAGTGTTGAAAAAAAAGCACAAACAAAAAGAGTACAGTAATAAGATGGCTAAAAGAGCACAGCACCATTAGCCAGGAGTGAGTCCATTCTCCTTAGACAGCCAGATGACACAATGTACACAAAAGAAAACAAACACTGACAATGGAAAAGCAGGCAACAGATGAAGGCTCAGGGTGAAAGTAGTGTCTTAGTGTATGAGTGCGTGTGTCTTAAAGTCACCAACACGCGGTGTAATCCGGTATTTCCAAGGCTAGTGGCAGCAGAGGTTGTCAATAACCAGAGTGACGTCAACACCGTACACCTCCAGCAGCTCCACCAGGAAGCAGCGATCGCCCTGGGGATCCAGCCCCATGGCCCTCACGTGCTCTGCCGTCAGGGTGCGATCAGCGCTACCGGCAACCTCTGAAAGGATCTGGAAGATGCGGTTGTTAAGCTCCATGAAGAACCTGCAAGAAATAAAGGTTCAATTTTAGAATAACGCATAAATGGGATTAGCATGGCTGCTTGTGACTATGACTGAACTGGTGGGTATTACCGTAAAAAGTCTGCACACCCCTGTTCAAATGCCAAGTTTTTGTGGTCGAAAAAAATTAGACTAATTAATTAGATTAAATCATTTCAACACTTCTTTCCACCATTAATGTGACTTATAACATGTACAACTCAATTGAAAAGAAATGTTTTCAAGGGGGGAGGTAAAAATAAACAACTATGATAATGTCGTTGCACGATTGTATACATCCATTTATAGGGACGTCACTGTGTTTAGAATTAACCAATCACACTCAAATACACATTAAGTAGTGGCAGGTGTTTGCTGACTCCCATTTGACATGAGTTTGAATGTCATTGGTTAATTCTGAACACAGCCACAATCCCAGTTATGAGAGGCCACATACACTTGTGTGCACATTAGCCCAGTTGTTTTTACTCCCATTCTTGAAAATATTTTTTCCCCGATTGGGTTGTACAAGTTATAGGTCAGGTTACTGGTGAGAAAACAAATGATTCATCTAGGTCTCACATTTTATATAGTTGTTTAGACTTTTTATGTCCACTGTTCATTCTCTAAGTAAACGTTTCAAGGACTCACACAATAAAAAGATCCTCCTCGTTCGACGTGCAGTCCCCATCCACCTCTTGGGAGTACAGCAACATTTGCCTAGAAAATTTATTTGGCTGTTAAAACCTGAAGTGCTGAACGCAATCTATTCCACAACGCCCCAAAAATAATTTTCCCATAGGAAACACCGTTACCACCATAAAACCTTTATTAATTGTGGTCACTTATTAATGTTTTATGAAACATTGTAACATTCATTACTGCCATACAAAGGGGAAAAGAAATGAACCACTGTATAAAAACGGTGTACTCATTCTAAACCAGTGAATCTTAACTGGTAGGTTGGGACCCAAAAGTAGGTAGTGGACAGCTAGTAAAAAATTACATGTATTTGTGTTGTCAATTTTTCAGAACAGTACAGAGGCAGACCGAATTCCCACATACAACATACAATATTTGGGTAATGTTACTGACTTGCGCTCTAGTCACTCTGTAAACAAATACAATGCCGCTAGCGGACCTCGCAGCTAGCAAAATGCTTTTGGCGGTGCGTCTCTTTCTAAATGGCGTTTAAAAATGGAAATTACTGTACATGTATTTTCAGAGGCTATTTTGAAACAAAAAATTATTTATTGTTCTTCACATCTATAAAAGTGGGTCGCGACTTTACAGCAAAAGGAAGATGTGGGTCCCAGGTTGACAATAGTTGAGAATAACTATGTCCTAGACTTAATAAGGAATGATGTTGAGAAAGTGCAAGTGGATTACTCAAATTTCCTTCCCAAAAACATGCATCATGATTTTGACCATTTCAAGTGCAAAAAAATGGAAGCGCCAAATACGCAAACATGCACTCAACTTAAGCTTTGATCGTTTTGCTACTTTACAGGCGTTTTATTCCCCCCAAAAAATCCATTGATTTATGGTAGTTTAGGGTTTTCAATTATGCATTGTTTTTATTTTTTTATTTTGTAGTTTCAGATATAAAAGGTAATAGTAGGAAGTTTCCACATAATGCATGCACAAGCGGTAGTGTGGAAAACAATAAGGTGCTGTAAATGTAGCCCATACCCGTTACAAAATCCAACAAAAGAGTGCTTCACTCAGTTTCATGATTTTTGGTTGAAAAGAATACATCCTATAATATTGATTAGACAGTCGTCAATGCATTTTTAATCATTTCAGTGTATCAACTAATGCATAACTGAATCAAAATTGACAGGATCCGTATTACTTTACATGCGGTGTCGTTCCAGCATTATATTACAAAGTGTTGCATACCTCTGTTCGCTCAGTTTCCTGTACCTCTCCTTATCTGCAGCATTCAGTCGCAAGAGGGGCAGCAAATGGCTCCTGTGTGTTTTCACATTTTGGTTATCAATGTACAGATCGTGCAGCCCTTTCTTCTCTTCGAAAATCTTCTCTGTGGTGCCTAAAAACATGTGCAGACATGTTTGTATACCTTTAAATTTAATTTCCTTAGGTTCCATTATTGCTTCAGCGCTCTCATTATCCGTCAAAGTGCACTCACAGGCCACATATGACATCTCTGTTTCCAGTGCAGGGATGTCAGCAACATTGATGTAGAAGAAAGGTCGTAATTCAGGCACAGACACGCCAATTCCAGGTAAAGAGACATTGGCCAGGCTGCAACAGCAGTAAACTGAGACAGAAAGACGAGATAACAACAATTGTATCACAATTTTTTTGTAAAACGTGGATCTGTGTAACATCCTTGGGGATTCCATTACCTATCTGTCACCATTTATCATGCCTTATCCGATCATAAGCAATGTGACACCAGTTGACAAATGCCAAAACAAGACATACGTCCATGTTCCAGCTTCTCACCTCTATAGCAGACCACGCCTACCGGTGGTGGGGAGAAGATGAGGAGGCGCTTCCTAAGCAGCGCAAACTTCCACAGCACCATTATGTGCTCCCCAAAAAACTGGACAAACTGAGACATGCAGCCGGCTGGGTGAGTGATCTGCAGAAAGTCAACAACTTTTTAGGAAGATGCAGAGCATTAACACAGCAAAAGAGAGTTACACTATTTGATGCAGTCATGCCTACCTTCATTTCTGGATGCATACAGCGGTTGATGCTGGTCACACTCCAGGTAGGGCAAGCAGAGACCAGTCCATTTCCTGTCGGCGGAAGGATGGCCTTCTTGTCGTCATAGAAAGCCTCCAGTGGAGAATAATGGCCTGGATTCTTTAACTGGAGTCTATCAAGTGATTTCAACGTGAGAGCATGTAACCTAATGCTTGATACAATTCCACAATGTACCTCCACTAGTCTAAACATGGCAATCTGATTAATATTGCATTTGTGGAATATGAGTTAAGCAAAATCCACTTGTTTTTATGAATCTCAGGGGGTGGCCATTTTGCCACTTTCTGTCGACTTCAAATGACATCAAAGTTGCTCAGCTCACATGTTTACTGAAACTGAACCATGATTGGTCGTTATCCGACCCATGAGCAACTGTGATGTCATTTTCAGTCGGCAGCAAGTGGCAAAATGGCCGCCCCGTGAGATGGACAAAAACAGGTAGATTTTTACTTCTTAACTCATGTAAAATTAATCAGAATGCTGTGTTTAGACTAGTAGGGATGCATAGAACATATTCTTGTCAAGAACAATTTTGAGTTGACATTCCTTTTAATACATCTTGTGTAAGTTAAGTGAAATACAGTATTGTATGGGAAATACACATCTACACACTCCTGTTCATATGTATCACATCTACAAAGTTACATTAAAGCCATAGTTTCTACATGTCGATAAAATACATCTCAAAGAATTTTTAGAGCTATGTACCTTTATGCAAATGCAGTTTCTGATAAATGCTTTACTGCCATTGTTTTCTGGTGTTTTATTCGTGTGTTTCCAATCCCCTGCTTGTATGATTTATACTGAGAACTAGTGTGCTATAAATAATGCAATTTAATAAACCAAAAGGTACAATAAAGGGTAAGGAACTCATGATAACACTAGAAGTGCAACTCTTAATAGAATAATAGACAACTAATCAATTAGCAGTTTAATCGACAACTATTTTACAACCCCAATTCCGTTGAAGTTGGGACGTTGTGTACAATGTAATTGAAAACAGAAAACAGTGACTTGCAAATCATGCGCAATGTATATTTCATTGAATACACTACAAAGGACAAGACATGTAATGTTCAAACTGATAAACTTTATTGTTTTTAGCAAATAATCCTAAATTTAGAATTTTATCGCTGCAACACATTCCAAAAAAGCTGCGATAGGGTTATGTTTACCACTGTGTTACATCACCTTTTCTTTTAACAACATTTAATAAACGTTTGGGATGTGAGGATGCTAATTGTTGAAGTTTTGTAGGTGGAATTCTTCCACATTCTTTCTTGATGTACAGCTTCACCTTTTCAAAAGCCCGGGGTCTCCATATTTACGCTTCATAATGCTCGACACATTTTCAATGGGAGACAGGTCTGGACTGCAGGAAAGCCATTCTAGTACCCGCACTCTTTTACTACAAAGCCGCGCAGTTTAACACGTGCAGAATGTGGTTTGCCATTGTCTTGCTGAAATAAGGAGGGGCGTCCATGAAAAAGACATTGCTTGGGTGGCAGCATATGTTTCTCCAAAACCTGTATGTACCTTTCAGCATTAATGGTGCCTTCACAGATGTGTAAGTTACGCATGCCATTGGCACTAACGCAGCCATCTCTAGGGGCGCCCATTTTGTCACTTCTGTCGACTGAAAATGACATAAACACGACTCGGGGCTCGGGTCACGACCAATCACGGCTGACCTGTTTTCTGAAGCTGAGCCGTGACTGGTCGTGACCTGAGCCCCGAGTAGTTGGGATGTCATTTTCAGTGACAAAATGGCCGCACCCTGAGATGGCTAAAAACGGGTGGATTTTGCTGCTTAACTCATATTCCACAAACGCATAATTAATCAGAATGCTGTGTTTCAACTAGTGGGCCTGCTGGGAACATATTCTTGAAAAAAAAACACAGAGCATGTCTTACCTGACTTGGTTCTCCAGGAAGTGCATGTAGCGGTACAGCAGCGTATAGGAAGGAGAGAGAATTCCCACAGACTTCATCCTGGCTCCTCGCTCTAGCTCGTTGTCCACAGGCATGTTAGCGAAGCAGGCCAGCCCAAAGTAACAGCCTTTGCGGAAATATCTACCAGGGGGTCAGACAAGGATCAGGGGTGAGCGAGTAAACACAAGTGCGATGATAATACTTGGAAGAGAGGGGGCGGGTGGTAGTACATACATAAAGTCGTTAGTAATCCTGTGGGAACCGCTGGCCATTGCCTTGAATTCAACTCCATCCAGGTTGATCTCATGAGGTAGGCACCACTCGATCATATTTCCTGCCAAGGACATACACTCTGTTACACATGTCGTCATGTCCACTGTCAGTACTACACTTTCATCATGAGCACTTCCTCTTATTCAATCAGTTCATTTGGTAAGAGGAGGTTAGGCCTGGCGGGAAAGCAGTGACTCAGCTATTGAATGTGAAACTGGGCTACAACACATTACGAACAAAGCAAAACACAACAAGCTCGCTATCTCACCCAGACTCGCATCTTATAAACTGGATGGCTATTGTGTCGAAATATGGCGTATGGGTATTGTTATCATTCCATTTGAAGAAAAAAAAAATACCGGTACATGATACATGAACATATTGATATTGTCCCACTGAGACTGCTCAACGATTGGTCCTCACTCAGACCACATGCATGCATTCATGTGTGCACATGCGTGCGCTTCATCCTATATTAAGGGGGTTCAAAATTTTTCCTGCGAGGGTTGCATGCAGAAAAATCAAAACTTTGATCTTCTTCAGCGTTATTTTTTAAACATGCTAAAATCAATCCATCATTGTAAATTAAGACAGATTAAGTTGTTTTTCAGGGATGATACCAATCACTAGTAGTCAAGGAGGCTGATAACCGATATTTGGAACCGATATTCATTTTCAGTTAACGGGAAAATATTGGCATCAAAATTTTGAAAAATACAAACTCCAAATCTTAACTGTTGAAATGTCTTTTGCCGTATGTTTATTGAACAACGTTTAAGATTTTCAATATGTTCCAGTTTTTATTTTCACTTTAATCTTGGACAATAGACGTTTTAAAATTCGAACAAAAAGTTCAATCAGCTCCCAGGCTCAGCAGCACATCTTAGAAAGTTCAATGAAAACTTAAACAAGTAAACAGATCCCTATCGTTTTCCACAGTAAATACAATTTTCTAAAATTTAAAAGTAACTGAAATTGAACTTTCTCTTATCTTTGTTTTAATTTCAAACAAAAACAAAAGGTGCAGGAAGTTCCCAGGGTCAGCAGCATCCCTTACCGTAACTTAAGATGTAAATAAATACTTCCCTAACGTTAACACAGCTTTAAATTCAATCTCTTATTGGCAGTCAGATTTCTTTTACAAAGGCTTATACCGATATTTGTCAAAATGCCAAACATCTGTGGCAATAGTCGGTCTATCCCTAGAAGATATAGAAAACAACTCTATATGATTTTTTTCATCATGCTGTATTATATTTATTGTGAGTATGACACTTAAACACTGAGTGTAAATTCTAAGATAGTGAGTACCTATAGACAGGAAGGCATTAATGTACATAAAATTCCAAATATTTGAGCAATATTGATATTTTCAGATATTGAAGTGGGCATATGCAGAAATGTGCACATGAATTTTGGTGGTGATTAGTTGTAGTTTTCTAACATTAAGCTTTTTCTCTATTGTGAACACCTATATGGAGAAAAAGGCTTGCCAATACAATCCAAAATAGGGTGGTGATTGTTTTTATATTTTCAAAAGTTGAAGTGGGCATGAGCAGAAACGTGCATGTGAATTTTGATAATTGGTCATAGTTTTTTTTTTTTTTACATTGACCCACGTAAGGCCTTTTTCTTTTCTTTTTACATTGTTTTAGACTGTCCATTTCAGTGACTAAAAACAACAAACACATGTTTTTAAGGATAAAAAGATCGTTTTTAATGAACACTTAGGCCTACTATGTTACTGTATTTTGATGTGGGTCGTTATAGTGGTACTTGGAGAGTCTTTTTGAATGTGATACGTACAGGGTGTGGAAAGTTTGACAGCCACTGTTTTAGAGAATTAGAATGCTGAGCCTTGCTCACCTGACCGTGTATTAAAGGTGACTACAAACACAGCCACGATGTGATCTTTCTCTTCCCACTGATGCCTCACCGCCAGATCCGGGAGGGGAGGTACCGGCTGAGCCCGCATGTGGCTGGGAAGCTTTTCCCGGCCCATCGGGCGTCTCTCCTGGCCGTCAACAACAGCTGTCGGGCGGCAAGTGACGGTGGAATTGTCGTTCCTCCTGCCAATTTCTGTCACCTTCAGGCAGACTGGTGTCGAAGTTTTTTTGCCCGACGTCGCGTCCCTTTCCTTGGGCGCCGCAGGTGGCGGCTGAGTCGCCTGGTTCGGGTCGGACGACGGTGGGATCTCCTCCCAGTCCAGTAATGGGGCTCGGTCCGACTGCTCCACCATGGTGCCGCTGCCGTCGAGGGCTGGCAGGCCGAGGGGGAGAATATTCACGTAATCGACGTCCACGAGAATCGACGAGGCTAAAACTGCGTCATGGTTCCCTCTGGCTTGCAGTGTTGTTTTCTTGTCATTTGTGAGCTTGTCACATCAGTGATGGGGCGGAAGATCCTCCTCCTCGCTTTCTTTCTCGCTCTGTTTTGATGACGTAACCACTTCCGCCCACGTGCCCATATTACTGGGTCCGCTTGGACATAGTGTGACCTCATTTAGTTCATATTTAATCCGAAACCTGCTCGCATTCTGCTTAACAATAACGGCCTTGTCGCTGCCACTCAGCGCTATGTATCACTTTGCCCTTAAAAATCCTACTATTGATTTTGAAATATAGCGGCATATAAAAAACACTTCAGCACTTTAAGTAGCCTTAGATAGTTTGTAATAAGCAAAAAAATAAACCTTTACAAAGTTTGCAAAGACGAGGTTTGGTTTACGGATGACGTGTCCAATTAAACGTTAACCCGGTGACATCATTTATTTAAACAGGAAGTCTTTTACATATGAAGCGCGAACTTCAAGCGTGGTGGTGAGGAAGGTGGGTCGTTCGTGAGTATACGTGATTAAATGTTCAGTAATATTAAACTGTAACACGACTTTTTATTAACCCGATAGGAAACAAGTTCTTAACGCTCTGATTAGCAGGTAATTGTTTTCCCTTGAGCCTAATTAGACTATTCCACTACTGACTAGCCCATATCGTCCCAATAACAGGAATGTGCAAAATGCACATTATGTTTGTAGGAATGATAATTTCTACGTAGGCCGATCTGAATAAGTATATATTCTTATAACATGTGTAGTTTGCTAATGGAGAGCAAATGAATTAATTAATTATAAGTGTCTTTGCTCGTGAGCGTTTTTGTTGTGGGGTTTCTCTTAGAATTCTGTGACACCAAACATATCATATAATGACTACATATAGGCCTTCATAACAAACAGATCGATAGCCAGTTTTGAAATCAGACCTCAAGGAAAATATCTTAATCTATTGTAAAAGGTAAACTTTATTTTAAAAAGGAATTATGTCGCATAAAATGCTGGCAACATCTCAACGTTATTAGAAGAGAAGACCTTTTGAAATTGTGATAAAACAATTTGCAAAAATCAATGTAGACAGCTATGACTTGCTTTAGCTGGCCACATAAAATGATGTGACCGACTGGTTCTGGCCCCCAGGTCTTGCGTTTGGCAGCAGTGTTGTAAATGAAGACCCCCGCATGGCAAATTTGTTTGATGAGATCTCCCAGCGGCTGGACTTCTCCAATTGTGGAAAGGAAGGCAGCGACGGTAGCAGCAGCAGCAGCAGCAGCAGCAGCAGCAGCAGCAGCAGCAGCGACGACAACTCTGATGACTGCACATCCAAGATGCAAAGTCCCAGCAGCCCTGCCTGCAGGACACCCCGGCTGCAGCGCCACCACAGTCGAAACAACGCCTTATCATCACCTTTGCGGTGCACCAACCCCATTCCTTTTGCCTCCTGGAAGAAGCTAAGACTTTGTGAATCCCCCAGCACACCAAAGGTAGGGGGAGTCACTCTGGTCCCTCTTGTCGTATAGTGTATCAAAATAAACCCGTAATGTCAACCCCCTTCTGTTCCCGCCCTCCATTAGAGTCTGTTGACCAAGTCATCGCAGCCTTTTTCCAGCGCTAAAATAAATCAACAGCCAAGGACCCTGCGTTTCCCCTCAGCTGTTGCAAGCGTCATCCAGGCGCCTTCAGTCAATGTGAACCCCTTCACCCCCAATTCGGAGCATAGGTTCACTGCGCAGCAGCAGCAGTGGAAAACCAACCGCAGGAGTGATACTGATGCGGATTATGGGCAAAGGTAAACTGTGGAATTGTAATCCAATGTGTGGGAGTTTATTTTGTAGATAAAATGATTTGTCCAAGAATATTGGGGGGTTGACTTCCCCTATAATGTCAGTTTGAAATGATGGCATGTTTATTTGTTTTTATAAAGACATCGATATTAAAACAAGATTTTATACTTCAGATTAATCAACGGTCAAAATAATTATTAGTTGCACAGCCATTACTTTATTCGTCTCTTAAAACTCCTTGTTGAAGCTGACCCTGTTGTCCCCCAAAATAAAATAGCCCAAGAAAAAACAAAACACAGGCAAAGATGATCATTTGATGCTGGCTAAAATAAGATGGCACCATTTGCATGGCAGTGGTTTGGACACCGCCCCACCCCCTAACCTTTTTGAACATTCGACTTTGGAGGTTCCACTCTATTTAATATTTTGGGGCTTTGGTGGAGGTCTTTATGTGAAAAAATTAGTTAAGTACTTTTGATATAAACATAAGCGACCATAGAACTGTTCTATTTTCTCTTTCAGGATGAAACACAGCCTGACATCATCATCAGAGGAGGATGAAGCCTTCCTTCCATCAAAGGTACAACTATTTTTATCACTGACTGCGCCTCCCTTTCAGAAGCTGCGTCATCCACGGCTCCCTCCTCCATTCTTTGCTTTTCTAACTGACAAGCATGCCAATTCATCTTCCGGAATTCCCTGACAGAATCTCTGACTTAACCAAAGCTGTTAGAATGTGCACACAGGATGGATTACTATATATGGTGGCATGAATGACAAGTTTCCTCCTGGCTATTACCAAATTTAAGATTCAGCATTGTGACGCAAGTTCTGTCTTTAGAGATGCTTTGGCCCTCTGTGTGTGTATGTGCGTGCGTGTGTGTATGTGCAGAGGCAAGCTGTCCAAGCCCTCATGTTGTCGCGGTACGAGAGTGAGTTCCTGGAGCTTGAGCGTATTGGCGTGGGCGAGTTTGGAACCGTTTACAAGTGTGTGAAGAGGCTGGACGGTTGCCTGTACGCCATCAAACGATCCCGACGACCCCTCGCAGGCTCGGCAAACGAGTGAGTTGGCAGCACGACGCTGCCAAGCTTTTACTTGGCTCCTGTTTGCGGGCAATGTCACGTCCACAGAATGTTCCTGCGAAACCCACCTATTCTTTGACCTCCACCTGTCGAAAACATACAGTATGTTCTGACAGCACCTATGAAAGTAATGCAGTATCTAATTTGAAGGTGAATTCAGGAGCTATTTGATTCATTAATAAAACAAAAAAAAAACAAAAAAATATATACCCATACTGTATTTAATTAAATGAGTGCTTCTTCTCTTGGCACTGTGCCCCAAATAATCAACTACCTCATACCATTAATGGACTCTTAAATATCGGGTGGTGCCACTATGTGACAGCGATTACTGTCATTACTATCATATCTGATACACTAAACGTCACAGTGGGACCTTACCACAACATACAGCGGCACATTTGGCAGCAGATTAAATTTGATTTAACACTGTCACAATTTTGTTTCGATGCATCTGGATTCCTCTACAAAATACTGTTTATTGTAGTATTCAGTCAAATGTTTCACATCTTGTAAGCGTTTAAAGCTTTGGTGAAAGTCTGCTTTTGTTACGTTTGCTATGCTGACAATACATATTGAACGAGCAGCAGAATATAATAAAATACGTCAAACTTGATGTCCTCTTAGGCAGCTGGCTCTGAAGGAAGTGTATGCACACGCAGTTCTTGGCCACCATCCCCATGTGGTCCGCTATTATTCTGCCTGGGCCGAGGAAGACCACATGATTATTCAGAATGAATACTGTAATGGTAAGCTTTTTTTTTTTTTTTTTTTTTTTTTTACTTTTTTTTTAACTTTGTTTAATATCTGCATAGGTGAGTTTGCTAACATCACTGCATGTTTTGTATGTGCATGAGCTAGGTGGAAGTCTCGGTGATGTCATTAGGACAAAGGAGATGCAGGGTGAGATGTTTTCTAGAGCGGAGTTGAAAGATTTGCTATTGCAAGTGTCCATGGGTCTGAAGTACATCCACAGTTTAGGACTTGTGCACCTGGACATCAAACCAAGTAAGTCTTTTTCTTTTACTTTTCTCTTGATGTGTTATTTCAAATCACAAAATTGCCTTTGTTGCTGATTCAAATCGTGCAGTTCTACACATTTTTGTCCTGTAAATTTTCTTTTGTATCTTCAGGTAATATATTTATCTGCCAGCGTACTGTCTCAAGCACAGCCGGTGAGGGGGAAAGTGAGGAAGAGGAGGATGAAGGAAGTCACCCAGCAGGAGTCGTGTACAAAATTGGTATGAATGATGATGGATAAATGACTAAATAGTGCTTTTGCACCACAGGCATTAATAATTTTTGTAGGTCCAGTGGGTGTTTGGCTCACAGGAACTATGTTTAAATTTAGTTTTAGTTTAGTTCCGGGCACTAAACTGTGCCAAGAACTAACATTTCTGTAACTTTAGGCAAAGTGTGGCTTAAATATGTTATGAATCTTTTTTCCTACTACAGGAGATCTGGGCCATGTGACATCAGTCAATAATCCTCAAGTTGAGGAAGGAGACAGTCGCTTTTTGGCCAAGGAGGTTCTTCATGAGGTGAAATGGAGACAAAAAAAACCCCAAACTTCAGTACACATTGGAGGGCTTTTGTTTTTTAATGGATATCTCTCATTCATGCACCAGGATTACACGCATCTTCCCATGGCAGACATATTTGCTTTGGGCCTTACCGTGCTGCTGGCAGCGGGGGCTCCACCAATGCCGCAAAATGGAGATGAGTGGCATCGCCTTCGAGACGGCAACCTTCCCATGCTTCCAAGGGAGCTCTCTTCTCCTTTCAGAGGGCTTCTTCAGGTATCCCTTGCTCTCTGTTCATGTTGTGGAAAATAACCTGATTGTTCCGACAAAACTTGACCGTTTTGTTTGCATCTTTCTTTTAGTTGTTGTTGGATCCAGACCCCAGCAAACGACCCTCAGCCAAGGAGCTTTGCAAGCACAACATCTTAAGGCAGGAAAGGACTGGAAGACTGGCGGCTCAGCTACGCCTAGAGCTAAACGTAGAAAAGTTCAGGACAGCCATGCTTGAAAAGTAAGAAAGAAATGAAGAAATGGCCGTTATTCAGTACCAGGCATTTTCAGCCCCTCTTTTACCCTGACGTTTGAAAAAAAATTAAAACGTAAATAAGTTCCTGTGATTGAATGACCGGACTGTGAAAAGACATATAAATACGTCGTTGGGACTGATTGAGTTCAAGCGATAGTCAACCCAAACATATTTTTTTCAATAATATGTTCTATGCAAGCCCACTAGTTTAAACAAGGCATTCTGATAAATATTTCATTTGTGGAATAAGCGTTAATCCACCTGTTTTTAGCCATCTCTGGGGGCGGCCATTTTGTCACTTCTGTCGACTGAAAATGACATCAAAACTGCTTAGGGCCCAGGTGACGACCAATCACGGCTCAGCCTCAGAAAACAGGTCAGCCGATGTGATTTTCAGTTGACAGAAGTGACAAAATGGCCGCCCCCTGAGATGGCTAAAAAGGGGTGGATTTTGCTGCTTAACTCATATTCCTCAAATGCAATATTAATCAGAATGCCGTGTTTCAACTCATGGGACTGCTGGGAACACATTCTTGAAAAAAATTTGTTTGGGTTGATTTCCATTTTAAGCTTAATTTACACTGCAGGTTCAACTTTCGACTTAGAAATTAATGCCCCTATTTGATTAAAAGTAATTTCCCATCTGTTTCCACATACATTTAAAGTGATAAGAATAACATCTGATATGGCTCTGTTTACATTATCTTTATTTTATTATTCATACTTTTTGTGAAACATTTGTTTGGTGCTGTGCGTGAGATTTTTCTTATGTACATTGGGTGCCTGGACTCAAGGGATTTGTGAAATCGTCAACTAAATCAGTGTTTCTCAACCTTTTATTGAGCCAAGGCTCATCTTTCACATCGGAAACAAATTAACAGCACACCACTTAAGAAAATGATTCCCAAAAAAGTTAATTTTGGAACTTCAGTCATTTAGTGGAAGAGCATTTTCATTGTTCTGCCTGTTACTATACGTGGTTGGCATAGATAAATTAACCCCCTAGAAGTTATTAGATTTTTTTTGTCAAAATAATTGACATTGGGTAATTTTCCACGGCACACTAATGTGCCACGGCACGCTAGCTCAGAATCACTGAACTAAATCATGTGTACTGTAGTCATATTTTTGAAGTGCACTATTCATTACGATCAATAGGTGGCACTTTTATCATGCATTATGCTCAGACGTTATACAGTAGTGAAGCAGTACACATTTTGATTGCGTCTTCTGGGTTTTATATCTATAGTCAACCTGGAGGTAGGTATTCTTTCAAGGATGTCACCAAGCCTTGTAAGCATCCACATTATTTTAAATGCCTTGTCACACAATGCACACCTTTTGGCCATAAAATAGATAGAATCAGCGGGCAAAATACTAAATTGCGGGTTAAATTCTTATGAACAACTTTGACATCAGAGAAGCCATTGCTGACCCTGATGTGCCACCACTAGGAAATTTGTTAAAAGAACTGTCTTTATGTTCTTTCTCCACAGGGAGCTCCAAGAGGCACGCCAGGCTGCTCTGTTCCCCAACAGCCCTCTGCCTAGCTTGAAACTTCCTGAAAAGACAGGGTCACTACCAAGATCTAGGAGGAGGGTTGTGGGTGGAAAGACTGCACGGTCCATGAGCTTTGGTTGTCCAGGGTATGGAGTGTGATGGGAGGAAGCCCGATCCACAAGCTCATCCCATTGTGTGCATGCAACCGTTTTTGTTCGTCGTGTAAATAAGTGATTGCAGTCATTAGCAAGCACTACTTAAACCACAGTGTTCTTCACTAATTTTCAATGATTTTTTTAAAACTGTGAATAAACATTTTAAACATTGTATTTTTTATTTGATTTATTGCAGTTTGTTTTTCTCTATTGAAATGAATCTGTGTCATAATTTGGAATGAGGATAAACAGTAGATGAAAATGAGTCAAAGGTACCGTGGGGACTTTCCATTGAGTTGTTGTTCATCTTATCATTCTGTCACCACACTGATACTTAAGTTGAAAACGCTAGCAAAGACAACAGTAGGACTGTGGTTGGGCTTCCTTCCTGTTTAAAATGTTTCATATCCATTTTATAAAGCCATCTGCTATCCAGTTGATTAAACGACCTAACTAACGTTGACTTTGTTATTGGGATGGTTTATTTTTTGTTCTGTTTTATTGCGGCTTTGCCGCTTTGAAAAGGAAAGCGTTTTAATGCCGCGTGACCAGATCATTTGATTATGCAGCAAGACACAATCCAAAGTGATAAGATCCACCTTCTGGAGAAACGTCAGTTGCGAAAGTGAAAATGTGTAGCCCAGAGCAGAGGAAGCTGCTGTGGTGCG
Organism: Filicampus tigris; assembly: GCF_054856515.1. Classification (NCBI taxonomy): domain Eukaryota; kingdom Metazoa; phylum Chordata; class Actinopteri; order Syngnathiformes; family Syngnathidae; genus Filicampus; species Filicampus tigris. The sequence continues at coordinate 12,801,417 of NC_141220.1, forward strand.
TCCAATAAGCAGGGACTGCGCGGTATTGTAAGTAACACGGGTTTTTACTGTGGCGAATATAAACTGATATAAAAAAAAAAACTGATTTAAAAATTTTGATTCAGCAAGCTAGCTACCGTTCCAACGACTCAGTCTTGTAGCTTAACTTTGAGTTATAGGCGCGCATTAAAAACTAACCTGACTAGCTTTTCGTGGCATTTGAGACACCGTAGCTCCTTTTGATGAAGGCTGTTGATTAAAACTAACTTGGTGGTACTTGTCGACAAATATTTGTTACTGTTGCTTCACGTTCCTGCCCTGGTAAATGTTTTAGAACCCTGCCACAGTCAAATGTGTATTTGACGAACTTTAACTTTAAATCCGTCTCTCATTAAGGACGTAAACAGCAAAGTGATGGATGATTTGACGAAGTTGGACAGCAAGCAAAACGCCACTTTGGTGCTGTTGAGTTTCCTCCAGGCGGACTGCAGTAACGTGCAGTACAACAAGGCGGTTTACTTTTTGGGTGTAGAGCTCACAGAAACTTGGAGGAACAGTTGCGAAGAAGAGTACGGAGTCATCGAATGTGACGGCAACCTGCCCAGCACCATCCCAGGTTCCATCGCCGACATAGAGCCGCTCGTGGAGCTTTACTGGCCTGGTGAGTACACGCGGAGTTGGCACAAGTACTCACTTCTGTACTCAAGTAGAAGTGCAGACATTGTACTTGTGTTTAAAATAGAAATACTGGTAAAAGTACAGATTCTGTTAATTACAATGAAAGTGTGTCAGAGAAGTTCCAGGAATGGTGTCTCAAAGATAGTTGAAACGTTAACTAGGAGTTTCCCCATAACCGTGGGCCACACGATACTGTGGCGTTTGCTTTCGCCGTCCGTCTATCCGCCATTTTGGCCGGCCGGACCAAATAGTAATCGCCTATGGACAATTCCGAGCCTACGCCATAATTACGTCACATGTCGAGATGGCGGTCAAGTCGGTGAAAACAAAGGCCCAATACCCACACTTGCACCCTGCGGTCTTAACTGAAGTGTACACGTAGTCGAACAACAAAAATTGCAGAACTGGGACAGTGCGTGTGACGTCATCAACGTATGGCCCTGCATCAGCGAGCATGGAGACGCGGGTTGTTGTTTTGACAATTTTGCTGTTTAAAATTATATTAAAATTTAAGTAAAGTAGTAGTAAAATAAAACTTGGGCTCGGTCTTCCAGTCGATGGGAGCTATGGCTCCATTATTTAGGACCAATCCCAATACCCACACTTGCAGCCTTGTGCCCCTCATTTGCGCGTTCCCACCAAGGATACAAGTGTGTAGGAAAGGGGTCACCAACTCCGGTCCTCGAGGGCACCTGTCCTGCAGGTTTTCAATCTCTCCCTGCTGTAACACACCTGATTCAAATGATCAGCTCATCAGCAACCTCTTGAGAAGCCTGATAACAATCCAGATCATTTTTAAATATCTCTTAAGTGTGAATATCCGATTATTACAAAATTTGTCACCACATATCATGCAGGTGCCACGAATAGTTCAAATAATGGAGCCATAGCTCCCATCGACTGGAAGACCGAGCCCAAGTTTTACTTTACTACTACTTTACTGAAGTTTAAATGTAATTTTAAACAGCAAAATTGCCAAAACAACAACCCATGCTCGCTGACGCAGGGGTATAAGTCGACGATGTCACACGCAGTGTCCCGATTCTGTAGTTTTTGTACATTTGTAACCTGCGCCCTCGAACCCTTCGTGCACTTCGACTACGTGTGCACTTCAGCGAAGACCGTAAAGCGCAAGCCTGGGGATTCGTCCTTAGACTATTTGCAGCTCCTACACGAGAAGCAGAGCTGGGCATATTACTAAAAATTGAGCGTCCGTTATTCGTCATCCGTCTGCAGCGTGGGTACCCTTCCGTTGTCCGTCATTCGCCTTTTTTTCCGTGTGGGAAGAAATAGTACCTGTCTCCAGGCCGGTCCACTAATTTTAAACGGGCTTCCGTCGGCGATTCCAACTAAACTCAAAAGAAGTGCTCCCATAAATTTACTAATGTTGTGAACTGAAAAAAAGGATAAATTAGCCAGTAATATATATTTTTTAAATCACTATTATTAGTTGGTGATTTTTAGTTAAGGCTGGCACATTCGTCATGAACAATTCTGTTAAATAAGGCCATTGAGTGGCAATGGTTCAATGCATCTATGAATCTGCTGTGTCACATCTGTTAATGCTTCCCGGTTCACTGTCCCTACTACGCCCTGAACTGGTCACCAGGCAATCACAGTGCACGTATAGATAAAATAATATTCACACCTGTGGAGTGTGGACAATTTAAATTTAGTCTTCTATTAACCAATATAGGGTTTTGGGTTGTGTGCAAATTACACACAGTCAGTGAACCGCTACCCTACCAAGTTGTCCTGGCATTTAAAAAAAAAAAAAAAAGAAAACACTACAGACAACTTTGCTGCTTTCTAAGCCATTCATAACAAACGGCTTGAACACAAACACATATTTGTGACTTCCTGTAGGTGGTGAAGGCGAAGCGAGAGACCTGCAGGAGGTCGCAGCTCGACTGAGGGAAATTGCCGCCCAACTTGAGCAGAATGTTGTGGACCAGGCTGCCCGAAACCTGCACAGGAATGTCATGTCCTCACCCAGTGAAGTGAGTCTGCTCTCAAGACACTCACCTCACAGAAACAACACTGGGTACACTACACAATCCACGGAGGTCCAGTATCATACATTCAACTTCTACATATCTAATTCGGTAAACGCCCGCTATCTGCGGGGGGGTGGGCACTAAGCTCTGCCATGCATAGCGAACAAATGCAAGTAATTGTTGCCCTGCATAAAGGAACAGATCGGTTAAAATGTATTTTCCAGCATTCCATTAGTGTGTAGAAGGAATAAAGGTGCAAACATCAATGGCATCTATTTTCATGAAAAAAAGATTCAAAACGATTGAGTATCAAAACAATGACATGCGCCCTATGCAGCCATATCGTACGTTTTGGACGCTTCACGTAATCCCTGTGACGTCATGGGTGAAGTACACGAGAACTGTTTATTTCAGACCTGTTTACTGGTATATTGTACTATAGTGCAATAAAAATGCCGGATGGCATCGTCAAGTATTCCCGTAATTTAGATATCACTCCTACCATCAGGATTCATGTTCCTCCTAGGAGAAAGGTGGGTGGGTGGGCGGAGACATTAACTCATTCACTGCCAAAAATGTGAAAAAAATATGAATACATTCCTGGGATTGAATGGCTGGACTGAAGAGACAAATAAATATGTCATTGGCAGTGAATCAGTTAGAGTGGAAGTCAACCCAAATATTTTCTTTCCAAGAATATGTTCTATGCAAGCCCACTAGTCGAAGCATGGCATTCTGATTCATATTGTGTTTGTGGGATATGCGTTTAACAGTAAAATCCACCCCTTTTTAGCCATCTCTGGGGGCGGCCATTTTGTCACTTCTGTCGACTGAAAATGACATTATAACTACTCAGGGCTCAGATAACGACCTAGCACGGCTCAGCTTCAGAAAACAGGTCAGCCGTGATTGGTCGTTACCTGAGCCATGAGCAGTTGTGATGTCATTTGCAGTCGACAGAAGTCACAAAATGGCCGCCTCCCGAGATGGCTAAAAACGGGTAGATTAACTCTTATTCCACAAAACGCAATATTTATCAGAATGCCTTGTTTCAACTAGTGGGCTTGCATCGAACATATTCTTGAAAAAAATATGTTTGAGTTGACTTCCACTTTAAGGTGCCATTACATTCCAATGGCAAATCAACACTTTCCCAATACAATACAACAAAATACAATTTGGCTCTAATAAACAACTCAAGGTGCCATTGCACCACAAAATCGAATAACTTAGGTAAACATTGGTTAACATGAAAGTGCTATTGAAAAATTCAAAATAAATGAGTTCAGAAGTTGTTAAGACATTTCATACATTGACAATTCCTGGCTAAATTCAACAGGAAGTTTGCAATTCCCCCTTCAAAGTAAAAGTTTGGTTAAAAAGGTCACCTGTTTAAGCAAACAAGATCTCCTCCGAGGGCGTTTGTCGTATCGGCTTCAAACAAGCACATGACGGATGGATTTCATGAGGCAGACTGTGCTTGTTTACCTGCTGTGGCCGTGCTGCTGCTCGGAGCCGTGTCGTCCCTGGCCTGGCTGCTCCCACCACGAAGAGAAGACATCTGTCAGTTTGGCCGCATCCTCATTTAACTTTTTTTTTTGTTTGTTTTTGCCCTCCATTTATCTTCACACATCTCATTTTCTCGTGGTTTCTGCCTTTTAAGCATCTTTGCAATTGCAAATGTCCTCTAACTCGCTTTTTTCCAGAAAAATAACGGTTGCCGTCTGAGCTAATCACATTCAATAGATGCATGGATTAGTTTAAATTGGGGGGTGGGCGCTCATATCCCCCAACACAATGCATTGACACAGTCTGATGTTACACCCAGTGCTTTAAAAAAAAGTGTGACCACAAGAGGGCCCATGGGTTTACAAAACCCACCAACCCTAGGCCACTGGTGTTGACCTCCAGAGTTCCCAAAGCTGCTAATTTTTTTTTTTTTTAAACACATTGCTATGTGGCCATTGGTATTAATGTGTTGTGTAGTGTAATTAATTAGTTGACGTTAGACTCTGCTTGGGCAGAAGCGTGTGTATTTGATAAATTGTACTTCAAATGTCGTCATCCTTTTTGCCATCAATGCTACTCTTCTGTGGTGGCACCAGGAATCCAAAGAAAAAGCAAAACAGAGGTTACGGAAGGACATTTTGGTTTAAACTCCAAGCATACTTTTCCAGAACACCTTGGTTGACCTCTGGCAATAGCGGTTCCATTCAAAAAGATTATTTATCACAGCTTTAAAATGATGGAGGATTTGGGAAGTGATCTTAAACGTGCTTAAATTGGTAAATGAACCCTGAAGTGGCGCTGCTTGTAGAGGCCTGTTTTATTTATGCAAGTCTAAGATCTATTGTTGCGATATTTCAGTTGTATCACTGTGTCCAAGTGTCAACTCAGCTCCCACAAACAGATTAAGATCTTCCTGTCCCCAAAAGTGTCATTTGCTGACTGGCTGCCTGTTTGGTTTTGCAGCAGTGGCTGGACCTCCTCAAAAGCGAGGTGCAGAGGGCCATGATGCAGGGGGTGGGCTTGGACCAGCTGCCCCACGAGAAGGTCATCATGGCCCTCAGCCTCACCCTGGTGAAGCAGGTGTGCGAACGCACCCCTCGACTGCTCAGAGATCTCTTCAACACTGCGCTGCAGTACGTCAGCCCTCCGAGGGCAAGGTGACTTGAAACGGGAGGGATGAGAAGGAATAACTGTGAAATGTTTCCTGGGGAAAAAAAGGGAATGTTAAGCCACTTTTCAAAAATGAGTTGTTAATGTATCATTTTTGAACGTTGGTCTTATTTTGAAAACAGGAATGCAAAGTTTTAAGTTTGCGTAAAGTTTGTCACATATGCTATTGTGAGTTATTTTTGTTATATGTTCATATAAAAGAAATGGTGTAATACTGTATGCATTCAATTACCTCTGCTTTGTGAAAATGTCGAAATAAATGGTGTTGATTTTTATGGAATCATACCGTCACAAAACCATTGTCACCTTCTTTATTCTCAAGTAGTGTGCTGTAGGAAATTCAAGGTACAAAGTTTGATGGGAGCTTTTTGGACATTCGCTTGTTTTTTTTATGGTCAACATTTCCACTTTGATTGCAAACTTGGGAACTTCTAATTACAGGCGGACCACCCAAAGCACACCCAACAAGGAACCTTTCAGCAGTTTACATCACAGCGATACCATTATTCCAATCATATACTGAATAAAAATGGGTAAGACGGCAGAGAAAAATTACAGCAGTTGGGAAAACAGCACATTGATGTGGATTTTCATGTGGCGTCTTTGTTTACACTACAGCAAATGTGTCTGCTGAATAAACATCATCCATTTATTTATATTTTAGAAATACTTGATTTCCATGTGTGCTGACTGAAGAATCCTTACTAATTTAAAAATAGTACATAGGAGTGACAGCAGTGGTACAATCCATTAGAACAATTTAAACACTGTAGGGAGAATGTCATGGCACACAAAATGGTGAAAAAGAAAAAATAACAGAAACCAAAACCATCATCGTTTGATTTGAACATCAGGGGAGTGGAATACACTCAATTATTTCCCTTTTATGTGCTTGCACCTGTTGAGTGGGTCGGAGGCGTTGTCCTCAAATGAACGATGGGTTTTAAATAGGGATGTAACGATTCACTCAAGCCCCGATTCGATTTGATTTTTTTTAAATTGCTACTATGCTGTCTATGTGCACTAGTGTGGTTCTGCAGCCATCTACAAACGCAATACGCAATGATGTTTGGCGCGAAAGCATAATTTGATCTACACATTCACACTACACACACATACACTAAATGTGCTATGCATCTGGAATGAGAAAACGTTTCAAGACATTTTCGAGATGAATTTAATCAACTCGATTTTCGATTAATCGGGGCGAATCGATTTTAAATCGATTTTCGATGAATCCTTACATCCCTAGTTTTAAATGTGGCCTCGGATGACAATTGCATCTTAAGTGTACTAAATCATTTGATTTCTACCGCAACACCTTTCACGTGCGATCTAATCCCCTGAGAAGGAAACATGTCTATTCTACTTCCTCCTATAGCTTATGACACCGTACGCCATCACGGCCGTCAGGAGCACCAGTGCAGCTCCACCGTAAAGCAAAACTTGGAGCTCTGATGCTGGATCTGCTGGCACCGGGGGCTCCTGGGTGACGGCCTGCACGGGGGTCTGTGGGACTGGGATTGCAGCCGCTGGTATGTCGAGCTCACTCGGGGCCTCCGCTTCGTGCTGCGGAGGCACAGTTACAGGCTCCGATTGTGGTTCAGAAGGGGCTTCAGGCTCCGTGGTCTGGGCCCGCATAGCCGGAGATGCGGGCGCAGCCTCGGCAGGCGTCGGAGCTGCGGCCCTTTCTGGTTCAGGTGCTGGTTCTACTGCAGGAACAGGTAAGGGTGTCACAGGTTGCGGTTCAGTTGGCGGGGGAGCAGCAGCTTCTGGGGCTGGAGGAAGAAGCTCTGGCTCAAAAGAGATGAGGGAAGGTTCTGTTGACAAACTTAAAGGCGTTTCTATTACAACAGGCTCCTCCAGTGAAATCAAGGAGGCAGGTTCCTCCAGGGTCACGGGAGCAACAGGAATCTGGCTCCGACTTTCCTCCCTGAGCTGGGCAAGCTCACTCTCTGTACCCAAAACACTCATCATGCTCTCCTCGATGGCACCGCTTTCACCGCCTTCCTCCAGCAGCTCGGCTTCCTCGCGCTCCACGTGGACAATGTCCGAGTTGGAAGAGTTGTTTTCGCTGCGCTCCTCGGCCAGGGCTGCGCCCTCGTTGCTGTCCAGGCTCTTGATCTCTTCGGGGTCCATCGCGCACACCTGTGCCCACGACTCGTGGCCGGCCAGCGACACGGGTAAGCTCTCCGTCTGCCAGGAGCTGTGCCCGCTGCTGTTGTCAGCCGTGCACAGCAGAGATGAGGGCGGGCTCAGCCGGTCGGGCGCTTGCTCCCCCGACAGGATGTAGATGTCGTTGCTGTCTTCGGCGATGGCCGCGTCTCGCTCGTCTTCTGAACCGAGGCCAAATATTTCAACCTGTGGAGGACACCGTGTCGTGAGTGCACGTTGTGGATGGAGGAGAACTAGAATGGCATCAAGGCTTCTGCTTTACCCCTGAACAATTTTACTAGAGATCAGCATCAAACTGCACAGTATGTCTTTATAAATACTTACCTCACTACATTTTAAAAAAAAAGGGGGGAAAAAAATTGAGATCAACACCTCGGGCTAAAGGCGGACTAGGTCACATATAAAGAGACAACCTTTGACATTAATGCTAAGTCGGTAACACCATTAACCCGTATCAGTGAGTCTCATGCAAACCCATGTACAATTTTTCATTCATTCCGCCCGTTAATATTGTCACCGAGAAATATAAGTACCCCACTCAAAGAGGGTGGCAAAAATATACATACAATACGAATACAATTATTCTCTGGCTGTTTTGCGTATACAAGTACTTTTTCCAATCACAGCACCGTTTGTATATTTTTAGAGCGTGATATTTATTTAATAGTTCCATATTTGGATGTGGTTTTCATTTGTCCTAAGCCAGATGCGCTCTCATTCAACTGTAGCGCTGTGCTTCATTCACCTTTGTGTGGCACCTGGTGGAATAAAGCTAAAAGTCTGCGCCCGTGTGTTATGTAACCAAACGTATCATATGATCACGTGGAACAACCGAATGGCACCAGTTCGCCTGCCTAAGCCAAAAGCAGTGAAGTCAATGTCATCAAGCAAGGTCTGTTGCAAAGACTCCACATTTGATCCCAGGATATTCAAAAAAAAGTCACATTTGCCCTCAAAGACCATACAAACAGTTACAATATCTAAATAGACCCCAGCTTTGGCTTATGCATAAAATCCATTTCAGATGACGGGATCGGTGTTTTAATAAGAGCATGCGCAAACAAAAATAAGTCAGGAGCTCATCAGGTATTTGTACGGAAAGACAAGCAGAAACGCCGATGCTGTGCACTGCTTGCTTTCTGCCAAGTCATTTATTTGCATGACATGCTCTCTACCTGCTGGGAACATATTCATTTCGAAGCGACTCATTCAGACATTTTGGATATTAACTGCAAACAACAAGTAACAAGTGGTAATTAGTCATGGTATACTAAAAATCATAAATGGCTTGGTCTTTTTTCTTTCCCCCCCACAAGGACACAATGTTGTCGAACGTGGCAGCTGCAGCATTCAGGAACGAGATTAAACCTAATAGCCACAACCGTTATCCAACATTGGCTTTCTCTATAAGCTGATTTGCATGACAGAGTGCTTTACAAAAAAACCTGCACCATCAGGATACAAACTCGCCATCATCCGGACTGAAGGGGACAGTGCTGTCATGTGGTGTTAAATCCGCAGGATATCGCTGGCCACGGAGTTCAACAGAAAAGAAAGTCGTCCGTTCACATTGCCCAGGTGGGCGCGAGGGCTAAATGAACCTGATGAAACGAAATTGACCCTGGAATGGATCCATTCCATTTACATGTCAACCTCCCAAGTTCCACTGTATCGTAGTAAATGCTCGCTAGTGGCTATGAGCAGCATAGGAATGAGGTCGGAGCAATCTAACTGGAGGCTTAATAAGTAATAAGTATAATAATAATGCATATGACGCCTTGAGCTCAGTGAGAAAACGGCAAAGTTATCACGAGTAATTAAACCGGTTGGAATTGACGGGGAATACAATAGTGCGAATGCTTCACTCAGCAGTTACGTAATAATGAATACCAACCAGATGAGAAAGAGCGCAAACAAGCAGCCTCACTAAATCCACTTCAATAAGAGTATCAGATCAGTCATGCTAGTCATCGGCCTGTCCCGCCATTCTCCGCCCTTGCCTGAAGACAGCGCACAATAAAAACAACACGTTCCTGCCTACCTACAGCTCCTCCGTCTCGTTAGGTTACACAACACCGTGGGGCGCTAATAAACCTCACAACATCCGTGACGGATGCGAGGGATGGAAAGTCCCACAAAACGGCTAAGAGGGCAACGTGTCTGACTGCACATTACTGACAGGATTAACGGAATTGCGCTGTATTCGCTTAACTATCCACCGCAAATCAGCACAAGCACTCAAAAGTGAAAATCATGACAGGGCATTCGCAAGATCGAAGGTAACGCCACCACATGGAATTTGAAAGGCGGGCACCTTTTATGTCATCGGTAAAGGTCAGCTAAGCAAAAAGTCACACAGTGGCCGACGTGAGAATAAACCCGCTCAGCGGAGGGACATTTCCCTGTTACTTACGACACGATTCCAACCGTAAAACTAAATCTGTCCCTGTTTTCAAAGTCACATTATTATCTCAAGTTTCATTCAAAAAGCCCACTGACAAGAAAGCAGGAATTACATGTTGTACACGGACCTTATCACAGTAATGTATCCCATGGCAGTAATAATTAGTAACTGTAATCTAATTATTTAAATACATTCATGTAATTAGTCATTTTAATGCTTCTTTTTTTTAATCACCCTTTTTCAGATGTTATAATTTGTAAAACGTAATGAGAGAGAGACTCATAAATACAGTGGAACCTTCAACATCGAATGTCCCTGGAGACAAACAATTAGAAGTTGAACTCAACTTTTCTGGAGAAACATGCCTGATGATGTTCCATAATACGTGAGTATATCTTGGGAGATTAAAGGACTACACTCGCTTTTTGTGATAACACTAAAATTGTGTACCGCTGTTGGCACAGAAAACAGGTTTGATGAGAACTGGAACTGGAACAAAAGAGGTGCACGTTTTTGTCCTGGATGCTGCGTGCCAACAATATGGCTAAAGCGACAAGACATGAACACGATTGATAAAAAAGAAAGGGCGTATGCAAAGTCAGCTGCGTCTTTCACCTTTCAGTCCAAATTAGAAATTGACCGGTCTTGAAATTGAACGTGGACTGAAATACATAGAGGACAAACGCGTTACAAGTGGGCCATTCTAATCCCTTGTGATGATATTTCGACAGGATCGTGAGAGCTATTTCTGTCAGGCAGCCCGTCAGGCACTCTGCTCTATTCCAGATTTGTGTCCAAGTCGAGGTATGGTGATGCACATATTTCACGCATGAGCTGGCGAGAGATTGAGCTTACATAACATTGGGAGAGCACGGTCGCACTGTTCAGGACGCGGTGGAACGTGCCGTGACAGCGGCAGGGCCAAAGTCATTACAGGATCTCGTCCCGGCAGCACTTGGTTCCAAACTGCAGTTTGGCAAAATGTGAGTGTCACGCACGCAAGGTGTCACATGAAATAGCTGATGTGCAGCTTTTACTGCAAGCTTGGAGACCAGAAGACAGAACGCAAACAAAGTATGTACTAGCTGGATGAGCTTGAAGGTCACTGGTCTCGAAAACCTCACTACCTCTTACTAGGCCATTTTCTAGCACCCCCCCCACCCCCAAAAAAACGACCCATACATGTCCTCCCCCTCTTGCGTGCCCCTGGCTGTGTTCTGTTTAAGGGGGGCTACTGGTTTTGTTCTGGCCTAATGAAGTGTACACACACACATTCAGGTCAAAATAATCTGCATTGTATTCTGAAATGAGTAACAAATGACTCTGTAACGTGTATAACATTTGATTTGCTTTTCGTTTAATATACGATAAAAAGGTACATGCCCAATTGGTGTGTGTCTGTGTAAAAAGACATTTTTAACTACGGCACGTTTTTCATTGAATTCATTTCTAACCCATTGGAAATTGCACAAGTGGTAAATGCCGCTATTATTTCTTTTAAAACAATGTTGGTATATAAATGATAAAAAGTCCATCGCTGTCCAAATCTTTCCGAAAACTAATGGTACAACGTCTGTATTTATAAGTACCCACAAAACAACGACAAAAATCAGAAAATACTACCAAATCGTTAAAATGGATGCTCCAACAGTAGAGTAACGCTGAAAAAAAGTACATCCTACCTGAGTGCAAAGTCTGCAAACTCTCTGCTTTTCGCTTAGCTGGACAAACAAGCTCAACGTACAGTAGAAGGAGAACTAGCGGAGAAAAGCCCGTCGGAGAGACGCAGATTTCACGTTGCTCTCGCTGCCACCAAGCTACTTTCGCTCCCTTCCAATCATCGAGCCTGTGCACAGGCGGCCGCCTCCTTTCTCTTCACCCCTCCACTGCTGATCCTGCCCCTGCACATCATCTGTTCATCCCCTGTGACATAACGCTGGGCAAGAATGCAGCCTTGTTCAGAACGAGCACACTGTGTTCTTATATCATTGCATCGCACAAGATGAAAAATACAATTGAGTTCATATGGACTAAAGCGGAGGGGGGGGGGTTAATATGTCAAATCTCATGACGCCGCATACGTCAGCATGACCTTGTTCATAGCGAGGTTTTGTGACAGTGTTTTAGTGGTGGAGCATTAAAGACTCACTAAGGCCATAAAGGACTGTGTTCCAACTTTCAAGGAAGAAACTGCAGCAGTTGAAGAAATTGTTCATTGACTTCTCAAAATATTACAATGACATACAGTATACTCATATCTTTGTTAATTGTAGGATGCCTGAGAAAACACTTTTTTTCTTAACGTATTTGTGGTTGGAATCCTGAAACAGTTTAATTACTGAGGAACATAAAATCTCAAGACTGAGCTAGAAAAGGTAGAATGTTGTTAACTATTGCACAGGCAAGCATTTTCACATATTCTCCTGTGAGGGCAAATCAATCCGAATATTAATTATAATCAAGTTTATTAGTCAAGAGTACCGTTACATGATTGTAGGTCAGTAACCTATTTTTGCTATGTAGATAAAAGTATGTACTTACTATACTTAATGGAGTGTTCATCTAAATTTAGAGATCTTATTAAGCAGTATAATTTGAAAACGGTGGAACTGGATCTGTGAAAGTAGCTCACTGACGCCCTCCTGTGTTCATTTAAAGTATGCTACAAATACAGAACAGTGAGACATTCAAAATGACAGGCCCTTTGTAGTATCCATCCATCCGATATCCGAACTGCTTATCCTCACAAGGGTCGTGGGGGTGCTGGAGCCTATCCCAGCTGTCTTTGGGCAGTAGGCGGGTTACATCCTGAATTGGTTGCCAGCCAATCGCAACCCTTGAGTAATCCATCCATTTCACATAATTTATTTAAAGGCTCCAGAAAAGCACATTTTGACCCTTTTAATCACTGATAATCATCCTTATACGCTATAACGCTGGCATCGGGCCAAAAGCATCTATGTTCAGATTTGGTCAATTTCATATTTGTTCACAAATCGATTCGTCGTTCCCCTAGTCCTAGTGGGTATTTTTTTTGTTTTTTTTTGCTAATTAGTTACTGATTTCAAGTGTTGAGAATGACTCGCTCTGTTTGAGCATGTGCCATGAGCATATGCTGTTTTTTTGCTTGCCTGAAAAGAGACGGTTCTGGAGTCGTAAGGTTTCCACCTGACGCCAGCGATATGTGGCTGACCTGTGCTTTGCTTCAATTATAATGAATTTTAACTTGAATCGGCGGCACGGTGAAAACTGGTTAACATGTCCGCCTCACAGTGCAGAGGTTAGGGGCTGGAATCCGGCTCCGGCCGTCCTGTGTGGAGTTTGTAAGTTCTCCCCGCGCCTGCATGGGTTTCTCCAGGTGCTCCGGTTTCACCCCACATTCCAGAAACATGTGCGGTAGATTAATTGAGCACTCTAAATTGTACTTGGGTGTGATTGTAAGATTTGTTTGTCTATGTGTGCCCTGCGATTAGCAGGCAACCGGTTCAGGGTGTACCCCGCTTACTGCACGAAAACAGCTGGCATAGACGCCAGCATGCCAGCGACCTTCGTGAGGTTAAAGCGGCTCAGGTGATGGAATGGATGGATCTAACTTGTATTATTATTATTATTAACTTTATTGACTGGGACAAATCGGCCTTGTAGTGAGCCATTGCAAATGTCTTTTTATGTGGAGAAATGTACGTAAGAATATTTGCCTATGTCTAGTAACATATACAGTACAGTAATTTGAAGCACAGAAAGTAAAAATGTATAGCACTCACGTATCCCCCTTGCTGGCTGATGTATTCACCCTGAGACTCCTCCAAGAAGCGCACACCAAGATGAAGCAGGGTTGACAAAGGGTGATCTTCACGTTGTAAAGCATGAAGCAACACCAAAGGCACAAGCACCTGAGATACAAAGAGGAAGTAGTAAATCGGCAACAAGGAAGTAGGAATGAAGAAGGAGAGCGGGTGTACAAGAATAAATAAGGAGCAAGTGGAATAGAGGAAGTTCAATGAGGAAAGGGGTTTCGAAGTATCGGAGGGTGAGTGGAGAAAGTAGAAAAAGAGAGCAGTGCATGAGGGAGGAAAAGAGGAAATGTGAAGATGGATAAAAGCAGCACGGGGTGAAAAAAAAGAAAATACATATAAATAAATTGAAATTATAGTAGCAATAAATGGCGCAGCACCAAAAATGCCAGAATAATAGCAACTCTTTGATTTTCAAGCAAAAATGTGTGAAATGGAAAAGTAAAAGTTCACCTTGCTCCACCCTCCCTGTGTGTGTGTTAACAGGTCCAGCGTCGTATCTCGGAATCTCTCAAACTCTAGCGGCCTAAAACACAGACATGAAGTCATGAAATACTTTAAGTGTAACATCTAGTGAGCAGAAGTGTTGATTTCTTTTAATGCCAATTTTAGACACACATTTGCCCATGCTGTCTTAATTCTACTGCACCAGTCAAAGTGTAAATGTGTGCCTGATTAATGGTGGTGGGAAATGAATATTCTTGATAAAGTTGGCTGGGCTGTGGAGTCAATTGAGTTTTCTCAGTGCGCGACAATGTCTGACTGAAAACCGTCTGACTTCTACTACCATTTTTTATACTCAAAGACCAACTAAGCGTCCGCTATGATAAGCCTTTCATTGATTACTGATTGACAATTTTTCCCAAAGTCAAATGCCCATTCGGAGCCTCAAAGACTGAATTTCACTTTTAAAGGAAATGAAATGCAGCCATCCTTGTCCCGCAGATGTGTAGCAGCGTTGTAACATGTTGATAGAGTAACAAACTGACCCTGCGAGTAGTGTGCGTACAGCTTCTGTCAGGTGTGCGTCCAGCTCTCGAAGCACACGCTCTCCCAGCTCAGCGAGACAGTCTTCAATTGATGTCTCAGGGTTGACTGGACTGAACACCAAGGACGTGCGACGCTCGAAACCTGTGCTGGAAAAGGCTGGGAATGCAAAAACAATGCTAGCTCAGGCAGGTTTGGGAACACGTCAAGAAAGTAACAGGGAAAAAAAAATAGGAGCGGGAAAAAAACCTTAGCTTCAATAAAGTGTCATTTTATCAGGGCAACAACCGCTTGAGTGTCTACTTGCGCGTGATTGAGTGAGCTACTTACAGGCATCAATTTCATCTTCAAGTCGTCTTAGCTCTTCTTCTACCTGCTCTTTAGCAATGCTGGCACGCTCGCTCTCTGAATCTCCTGAAATTAAATTTGAAACACACAACAACATATTGTTAGCCTAATCACATTTGTAACCTTTTCAACCTTCTGTCACAATATCAAGAAAAACATATTGATGAAGTATGAAGTCCTCATGCTCTCCCTGTCTCCACGGGTATTCCAGTTTCTTCCACATTATAAAGAACATGCGTGTTAGCCTCTAAATTGTCTTTAGGTGTGAATGTGACTGTGGTTGTTTGTTTATATGTGCCCTACCGATTGGCCGGCAAACGGACCAGGATGCATCCTGCCTCTTGCCCTAAATCAGCTGGGATAGGTTACAGCACACCTGACACCCTCATGAGGACACGCAGTACAGAAGATGGACGTGCATGGAACTCATGGAAAAAGAATCCCGTTTGTGGAACAAATAATACAGTTGGAACATAGCGCTTAACTTTTCATTTCCTGTGAGACCATGTTGCTCGCTGATCATTTGCAGCATGCAATGTTATGAAGACATAGAAGAGGCTATTAGTAGTCCACCCCAGCAGGAAATGCTTTTACTCGCATGATACTACATGTGCCTCATGTATATCATGTAATGAAATGGTATGCATTATTTCATGGGATAGGTCACAAACTACCATCATCACAAACCAATCCGCTTAGTGTACATTGCAGGTTTTACTTTTTTTTTTAAACCTATATGGTTAAAGATTCTCAACGATAGCTTGACTCAGGTAAAGATTATTTCTCTTTCCACTTTCCATTATTTATAAGGGTAGCATTTTCTAAATCCTAACAAATGGGTCGACCACTGTTTTGCACTGTAGGTCTGAGTGAGCAATGCGCAATTTTTCGTTCATATGGAAACACTGCAGTGTAGAATTGTTTGCAGGAATCTGTGTACAACAGCACTACTTTTATAACAGTGGAATCAGTGTGTAAACATCCTAAATGCTGCAGCCACTGCTTTTCAGTCTTTAGTTTCACAACATTCAGACATTCTCTATTCAACATGTTGCTGCGCTTAAAATAATAAACTGATCAAGGTGCCCCCATACTGCATACACGCAAGGCACACATGCAGAGCTCACGCCCTGACTGAAATATTTATAAGATTCAGTCGACACAGCTCAGGGCATGATGAATCACGCAAGGTAAACACAACAACTGATTCAACATCTACTTGGCGGGAGCACAATCTTTCATATTCACAATGTAGAAATTCGGTATAAAAGGTCAAGTATGAATTTAATAAAGAAAAGAATTCACTTGCCCATGTGGCAAAGAATGATTGCTTGCGACAGCAAGAGCCAGGAAATACAACCAGAGGACATTTTTGGACTGTCGAAAAAAGCCCCCCCCACACACACACACACACACACCCGCTCAGGCCAACCATAGCTTGGACACGAATACCCAGAGAACCGCTGTTGTTTTTTGCTGTTGGCTTGGTGCTGTTTCAGCATTCAATCATGCAGCTACAAGGCCAGCTATCCTGCTTGGCTCCATTAATGTGTGAGTGATCCTACGGTGATTGCACATGACAAGCTGTCAGAAATTGGAGTGGGTCATGCGGAAAGCAGGGATCAGTCATTCATCTGCCTGGCCACACCCACGCCAAGCGCACACACGACAACTGTGGGGACAGGAAATACAGAAAAGTCCTTCTTTTTTCTTTACGTGCACACCGTTTGCTTTCTTCCCACACAATGTTACGTTCAGATTACTTTACAACACTGTTTCTCTCCATTTATACTAGTAACTTTTCCCAAATGTAAATTAGGAGTAAAATGGAATTTTATTGTAGCAAGCACATATTTTCTTGACAATGGGCTTTTGATTCAAGTTTACTGGAATAAATTAACTTTAACGAGTCCGTTGTGTTCTTCATCTTTCATTTGTTATGCTAACAATATTTCAGTAAGTTTAGAAATTTAATATATACATAATCATGGCCAAACCTTTTGGCAGTAATGAAAATTTTGATTAGCACCAACTTCACCACTCCAACATTTGTCAAGAATATCTAAATAATTACTATTTTATTTTGTGAAAAAAATAAGTCCTTTCTAAGTTGGATTACAATGTTCACAACAAAGCCAATACAGGTATTTACAATGTTGACTGTTCCCAGGAATACAAATACTACTGAGCCAAATGCTGAAATTAAGAAACATATACACGAAATTAAAGCAGCAAAGTTAGGAAAACAAAATTCGAGACATTAACAAAACTCTTAGCCAGGTCTGTACATACTGTTTCATTGCATTACAGGGGAAGTCAACCCCAAAAGAATACAGGAACTCCTCGAATTACGACGTATGCGACCTACGACGTTTCGACTTTATGACACCCGTGCCTCCTGCGCCATTTTGTCACCAGCAGCATAGTGACTACGTTTACATGCAGTCAATATTCAGGTTGTGTTCAAAATTCCGATTTCTGAAACATTCTGAATAACCCATTTACATGATTGAGCGGACAGAGTTGTTCCGGCATTTGAATAACCCACATTGTATGGCGGCACACGGCGTCATGACTTAAATGGATGTCATTTCCGCTCGTTACTTTCAACTGTCAATAAAACACTTGATATTCATGTCCCTCACTACAAGAATGAAGCAGCCGGTTTCCTCCTCTCTCCAAAAGTGTACTTTTGTGCTGCGTCTCTGAGCTTGTTTACCTCTGCTTGTGCACTTCCCCATACAAGCACTTCCTGTACTACAAAGACCAGCATTCCTTGCGGTTGAGCATGCGCAGAGTGTCTCGATCGTGTCTGCTTGCGCGCCGGCAGTATTTTTTGCCTTTTTTGCCCTCCTCTCCTTCTTCTCTGTCCACCTTTCAGCAGTAATGGTAATTACAGCATCTTATGTTTTTATTTTAATGTGTTTTTGTTTTTTTATCCAAAGTATTTTGACGTAGACTTCGACTTTAACGGTGAAATCCGACATCCGCAGAAATCAGGCTTACATTCGTAGGAACGGGCCGCGTTCGTAAATTGAGGACTTCGTGTGTGTTCTATGCAGGCCCACTGTTGTTTATTAATTTATATCTTTGTTTGAAGCCTGAAATGTGGAAAAGTTCAAGAAGTTGAAAGGGGCTGAATAAGTTCACAAGCCATTTATGTATAGATTACAGTACAAGCAAAATCTGAATCAAGAATTCTGCCTTTTCAAAGACAATGATTCATTATAATTGATATGGAGTTTGCATGTTGTCCCCATGCCTGCGTGGATCTTCTCCGGGTACTCCAGTTTCCTCTTACATTCCAAAAACATGCATAGTAAGTTGATTGGACACTCGAAATTGCCCCTAGGTGTGATTGTGAGTGTGAATGTTTGTTTGTCTCTGTCTGCCCTGCGATTGGCTGGCAACCGATTCGGGATGTACCCCGCCTACTGCCCGAAGACAGCTGGGATAGGCTCCTGCACGCCCACGACCCTTGAGGATAAGCAGTTTGGATAATGGATGGATAGATGGATATTGAGAGGTACAGTATTCATTTAAGTTACTTATCGTGGTGGTGATGAATACTTTTGATGCATTACTGCCGGTGGCCAGATGGTGGCAGGAATGAACAAATAGTATCTGCCAACCGCAAAAAGAAAGTAGAAGAAAGTAGAAAAGGAAGAAGAAGATGTAGAAGACTATTGCTGCGAGTGGCCACCTTCTTTAGAGCAAGCTAAAGAAGGTTGTGGTAATGACCAAAAATATTTTCCAACCGCCAAACAAAAGTAGAAGAACAAATGGAAGCAGAAGAAGCAGTAGTCATGGCAACAAGAGTGTGACATATTGCTAGTTTAGCATGCAGCTTCCTTACAACACAACAAGGATTAAAGCACCAAAAGGCACAACATGGTAGCACATTTTCGAATGTGTTTCATGTCCACGGTCACTTTGAGTTGACATGCTGTTAAGTGGTCAATTGAGCATGCAAACAGGGGGCTTCACATCCTGAACAGTTGTGCTTCTGTCAAGTGTCTTGATTGTGTTGTTTGTGTGTGAAGTGTAATGTGCATGATGTCACACACTGTTATTGTGACTTTTGGCATCACTTACTATATAAATACATCTACAGACAAGAGTGTGTCCCCTTTGCTGTATACTTAATGCAAACACAAATATGACTGCATGATACTGTACTTGCATGTTTTCTCTCACCTTGAGCTGCCGTGAGCACGGCGTGCCGTCTACCAGCAGGCAGCCGTCCCAGGTAGGTGAGCACAATGTACTTGGTTTCATAATGGAAACTCTCGGGCACAGTGGCAGCAACTGGGGGAGACAGAGGAGGGTTGGAGCCTGAGGTAGCCATAGATCTGAGGTATGTCACACTCCCAGGCACATATGTTATAGTAGAGCAGGACACCCCACCTAAAGATAGGAAGAGGCAGAGTTTTTATATGTGTATATATTTATATATATATTTATATATATATATATATATAATACCGGTATATATATCATACCGGTACATACATATACATACATACGCACCCACACACACACACGCACGCACGCACGCACCCCCCCCCCCACACACACACCTACCCCCCCCCCCCCCCCACACACACACACACACAAGATTTGGCCATAAAACAACTTACGAGTTGTTAAGAGTACGCGAATACTAAACACTGTGTCTTATAACAGGCATAAGTAGATAGATTATAGCACTTATTATAGTGCCACATTCACCTGGTCATCTGGCAAAGACTACTGCTGGGATTCCAAACTGACATTTTTGGAGATACATAAGTGCCAATTATATTCGATTAATAAAAGTATAGCCAAACTATATTAAAATGACCGACAGTGGATATGAATATTTGAAATGTTTCCCCTAATGGCAAATTACACAGGTGTCTTTGACAGTGGGGAAAGTGAATTTGTAGTTTGACGGGTCATCTCCAAACCACGACACACAAATGCAACAGCCTCACACACAAAAAAAACAACAACAAAAAACGTTTTGCTAGCGTAACATTACATGTTTTCGGTTTCAGCAACGTCAAGTCTGACTTTGCTTGAAATGAAGCCCAATGAAGGACACACCTACCGTCCTTGTATAAAGGCAGCCAGGTGCTGACAAACGGGAGGCCGAAGGGGAACTATGCAACACTCGTGCAGCTTAAGTCTTAGCACGAAAGGGAGATACCAATTCTGTCAGACTGGCAGCAGTGTGCGTTGAGAGCGAACAGAAGCCAGCGAAAGTGGAATACCAGTATTTCTCTTTCGGACTTCAGTCTAAAATCATAATGCCTGATATTAGTTACGTACTATAAAAATGTTCAAAAAGGAATTAATGCATTTTTCCATATTTTACACTTACTTGTTTATTATACTTGAAAAATCAGTGCGTTAATATCGGTCAAGCCTTACTCTTACCCGTTATTAGAACTGTCGAGCCACTCAAGGTTTCATTTTGAAACCTCAAACCGGAAATTCTTTCCTATCTTGTTTTGGTTTGCCTTGATGTGGAGGGAGCGGAAATACTAAATTGTACTGTATAGCAAACAGAATCGCACAAGTTGTCGTGAAATCTCGTTTTTTATTATTACTTTTTTATTATTTTTTGGTAAACATTCACTTTATTAACAACAAACATGGCCCTCACCGATGCGGACGTCCAAAAACAGGTACGATGATAATAAGACACCAACCTAAAAAGTTTGATTAAAGGACATTGAACTATACTGTTAGAGCTGAAATGGTCGTATAGCGCTAAAGAACATTCATCGTTTTCGATTCGCCTTTAGAAGATATTTTACAAATCCACTTTTAAAAGTTGGACCAGCTGAGACTTTAAATTTGACGTGTCTGTGGTTGTCTGTTGTGACAGATCAAGCACATGATGGCCTTCATTGAGCAAGAGGCCAATGAAAAGGTTGAGGAAATTGACGCCAGAGTAGGTCTCCCTCACCCATCACACACACACACATCAATTTGTATGTTTATTTTTTTGCTGAAATGTCATATATACATAGATGTCATGCTCAACTGGTTTCAGGCGGAGGAAGAGTTCAACATCGAGAAAGGTCGTCTGGTGCAAACGCAGAGGGTGAAAATAATGGAATACTATGAGAAGAAGGAAAAGCAGATTGAACAGCATAAGAAAATGTGAGTGTGTGTGTTTTGGAGGCGGTGGGGGTTAAGAAGCGAAAACGCCCGCTGCTCCAGCTCATGCTAATCGCCTCTGACATTGGGCGAAAGGCCCTTGATTGGTCGCCCATCAAGCCCGGGGCACATGTAGAGACAGACAGACAACCATTTACGGTCACTAAATGGGAACTGAAGCCACTCTCCTACACTGAAGTCAAGCGAGTGGACCAATACACTATCAGTGACCTCCTTTTAAAAATGATATTACTAAATTGATATTCATAAGGTTTCCCACATCTTATTCATTGCATGAACAAACATGGCGTTTTTAAATACTAAACAACCAGTGGATGTTAGAGTGATGTTTTCATCAGTGTTTGTTTGTTTGCCTCTAACTTCCTACCTACAGTGTTTGATGTATCAACCTGAAGTTTTAATGTTCAGTAAGTATTGTTCCAATTCTTTAAAATTTTGGTCAGAATCAACATAATAATGATTTTTTTAAAAATCAAAACAACTGCAAAAACCTTTATACAGAGGTGCCCAACCTTTTTTTGACCCAAGATTTATTTTTGAAGCAGCCAAATTCCCGCGACTAACCAGTTCGGTGTCAAACACACACACCTTTTCCAGCCTGCAGTAATAACCCACAATACGTGTTCTTGTCATATGATTAGACATCACATTGCTCACTCTGCTCCTCTCTCACACGCATGCACACACGAATGCCATGATGAGAAATAGTCATAACTGACCCTAACATGAATGAAACAGACATAAAAAACAGATACCAGACAGCTAGATCTCTGAGTTTGACAAAAGGAAATCCCCGCCTACTTTAGTGGGAGACCTGCCACTGGGAGGCGGAGGCAGAGAAGCACTTCTGTAGCACGTAAAGTGCATCCCTATCATAGCCCGTGTGTACCGCTTTAAAATGACACTCCAGATTCTCTTACCTTCTTTGCCATTGGTGCATTGAAGATCAAACAAACAAGTTAGAATAAACAATATACCGGGATACGTATATCTTAATGGCTCAGATCACTACCTGCAAGCGACTGCTACCCCCTAACAACTTCTTGTGATACAGGTCCATAATTTAAAGAGGTTACCTACTTTTCCCTTCTGTTTTTAAGTTTCTTTGTGGATTTGTGACTGATAAGGTGCAGAGGCTGTAGTGAACAACAACACAATATATATATATATATATATATATATATATATAAAATAATACCCATGCACACAAAAATCTAACCCCCACCCCAACACACGCTCACACGCGCCCCTCTCGGTTGACTTGGGACCATCCGCGATCGACTGGTTGAGCACTCCTGCCTTAATACATCTCTGGCCAATCTGATATGATTAGAACTAAAATTGGCAATTATATACAGACTTGATTCTCTCATGTCAAATCAGGATTCATGTGGATCTAATCCAGACTGCAGATTTTGCAACCATTTAAATTTCAGTTATGAATTTCTGTCATATCTAATCGGAGTCACTTCTACATTGCTAGAATACAATCTTTTCCAGGAGAAATTTTAGATCTCGATTATGCTTGACCTCCACTTGCCTTTTAAGATTCGAGATGTTCACTCATAGATTTCAATGTTGATGAATCGTGAATATCTTGTGCTCTCCCCACATTTCTTCCCATGGCCCACAGTCAGATGTCCAACCTGATGAACCAAGCAAGACTGAAAGTGCTGAAGGCTCGTGATGACATGATCACGGTAAAAGTGATCATGCTGTTTCTCCAAACTATTCAAATATCATCAAAATATTTAAATATCCCTTCATCTTGCACAGAAGAAATTGTGAAATATCGCTTCGTCAGAATATCATCGTACTGTATTTTATTTGAACTTTTTATGCCCGTCACTCATCACAGGATATGTTGATCGAAGCTCGACAAAGACTAGCAGCGATTGCTCAAGACCCTGCCAGGTACTCCACATTGCTGGAGGGGCTTGTACTTCAGGTAAAAACTGGGGGATGCCTCTCTCATTCTGTAGATGACTTTAGCCGACCGTTATTTTGTTCCCAGGCTCCCGTTGACATGTTTCACTTGGTCGTATCTTGATCAGAGTGCGTGTGCGTGTGCGTGTGCGCGTGCGCGTGCGCGTGTGCGTGTGAAAGTGTGAGTGAGTGATATTGTTCCATTGTTCCATTGGAATAGGCCACAATGCTACCAAATCACACAGACGTGCACGCAGGTTGAATTGCATAACTTGATGTCGATTAAGGTGGCAATAAAAACATCCATCTGATACGAACATAATGTTGCAATTGTGCTGATATCATCCGAACCAGTGGTGGTATCACAGGGCATCAAGACAGCCAAAAATACAAAGAAGAGTAGGAGTTGAATGAGATAGGCTAACTGTTAGCTTATCTGCTAATTACATCGCAGTTGCAAACTGCAGTATTATTATTATTATTATTTTTATTGAATTACCATAGATACGACTTATGTAAACAGTTAACACAACCAGTGGCTACTCCGTTTTAGCTAGGTCACTTGCTAATTGGCTAACATTCTGTTTCACGTCCCATCATATTAAACAGGTTTATGTATGAGTATTCGCTCAGACATACAAGAATTGGACTTTGGCCGACTTTCGATCCAACTGGACTGCTCTGTTTGTTTTTAGAGACATTTTCGCCTTTCATCCGAGAAGGCTTCATCAGTTCAAGCAAGAAGGCTTGGTTAGGACAGATTAAGCCTAAGAAGTGGCGAAAATGTCTATAAACAAAAAAATAGGTCCGTTCAATTCAATTGCCTGAGAAAGAAAGACCTGAATGAATGAGAATATCCACAAGCACATTTAGATAGTACTACTTCAGACATCTACAGCACTGTGGCCTCACTTACTGTGATGTGCTTTTTTCATTTTCAACAGGAAGGTAAATACATCGTACAGACAGCAATAATAGTCATTCATGAAAACTTAACATCACATTCCCGGACACTTTGTTGCTCGGCAGACTTTGATCATTTGTGGCCCATAAGCCATTGTGACAATTGCAATAGCAAGCTAGGTGACCTTTACGCCATTGCACCTTTTTTGAGTTTGTGCCTCTAATTTGTAGGGTTTCTACCAACTACTGGAAGAGAAGGTTATCATTCGCTGTCGACAGCAGGATGTGGAGATGGTTCAGGTGAGTTTGAGCTGGGAAAGGAAGGATGAAAAAAAAAAATTCAAGCGTTTCATGTCTTTGTGGTTTGTTGATAGGCTGCAGTGAATAAGAACATTCCCATCTTCAAACAGGCTGTGAAAAAACACATTGTTGTCAAAATCGACACTGACCATTTTCTACCGTCAAGCATGTAAGAAAAGCCCTTTTACATTCATAGTTTATCCTCTTAAATGTCGTACTCTTTCATTTTTAAATATCGGATACTTTTTTCATTTTCATTCATCCCTTCTTGATCGTTTTTGGGACACATGAATGATTGTTTTCACAGCTGCGGAGGAGTGGAGGTGTATAATGGCAATGGCAAAATAAAAGTATCCAACACTTTGGAGAACAGACTGGAACTTCTAGCACAACAGGTAAAGAACTTCATGTATGTTTGCATGCATCTCTTAAAAAAATAGTCTAAAAATCAATCATAATTCCAAAACTCTTTAAAAAAAAAAAAAAAAATCTAAAAATCATCAATAGTAATTCCGATATTTGGCCTGGAGAGGGCACTCCACTCCACACAATTCCAGACGAGTGGCATACACCCTCAAGGCAAGGCAAGGCAGCTTTATGTAGCGCTTTTCTTTCACAAAGTATATCAATGTGCTTTACCTGATTAAAAAAAGTACGACATTAACGTTTGAAAAAAACTAAAGACCATTAAAGACTAAGTACATGAATAAAAGAAAGATTACTTAAAGAACATACATTGTAAGATAAAAAATCTAACTTTAGAAATGCTTTAATTTAAAGGGCTCAATAATGAGCATGAGAAAAAAAAGCACAGAGATGGATTTAACATTCATACTTGGGCTATTTTAGTGATTGATTTGATATATCAGCACAAGGCTCACAGTTTTTATTTGTCAATTGCATAGACAGATGTTTGTATGTTTCTAATTTAATGATTAGAATAATAGAACAATTACACTTCATTGTGTGAAAATCCTGCACAAAAGCTTTACAAATAATCCACATTTGTTATCTGTATAGATTCATATGATGTGTAGACAAGTTAAATATATCAGTCAGAGTTTTGCAGAATACACATTTTTGGGTGCCTTTCATGTCACTCAAAGTCAGGGTTACAAACAAAAATAAAGGATCAAAATAAAAATACATTTAATAAATACAAAATGAGGAAGAAAATTCAGTATGGTAGAGTGTAGCACACATGAACCAATATAATCTAGCAAACACTGCATTGTCCTATTGATAGACAATTGTGTAGAAAAGTTTGATGCTGATTTGTTTGATTTGGTTATGTTGCTCTATATATATTTTTACTCAAAATTAATCTTGGACTCGTTATGTGTTATTTGTTTGTTGGATTTCCTCCTTACAGATGATGCCTGAAATCAGAGTGTCCTTATTTGGCGCCAACCCCAACCGCAAATTCACAGATTGACGGTGGATTTGAAGAGTGCATCATGTACAAAGGTGGAATAGGTTTGTTCTACACTGTGTTGCATAATACCAGTGACAACAAGTACACCTTCTGAAGTGCCTTACTTTTAACTGTATCCCAGGGATTGTTTTAAATTTCATTTCAGATTTATGTGCCAAATTTGTTGTGTTTTCTTCCCAAGAGAAATTAACAGTGTTACTATGTATAAAATCAAACAAAAGCATGTTTATAATCATAAAGAAGCGCTTAAGATTCAAGAGCCAAAGTAATAAATGCGTACGACAAAGAAGTCTGTGTGTATCTTTATTTACAATTTGTAAACAAACATTCACAGACTGTTTAATATTTGTGAAAAACCTTGCCTGGTTATACTAACTACTGCATTGCATTTAAAATATTTAAAATATTTTTAAAACAAATGTAGTGCATAATTGTTTTTTATGAAATAGGACCAAAATATTCAACAGCACAAATCACAGAAAATTCCAGACGATTTCTTTGTTTTTAACTAACAACAATAATAAGGCTTTCATTTTGTTTTCAATACACTTACGATTTGTTAGGCAGAAGTACCTTCCGGTCCCATTATTTGGGGTTTATTTTAACCTTCTCAAGCTGTGAAGACGGAAGCAAGGTTTAAGTACACCGGCCCGGGAGTGTGTAGCTTTTAGGCCGGAAGTGAACTGTGTGTGTGTATATTTTACGCTAATACAGGGATTAAATCATTACCATCAGATTAACAAGCGACCTACTGACAGGCAGCACTTCCCAATCCACATAGGGATTCCAAGATTTCAACTCAGACTTCATGAATAGAGTGGGAAGAATGCATAACAGGGCAGGTAAAGAAAATGTAACTTTTTAATCTGTTCTGTCGGATTATTCAAGATCACCGACCAGTACTTCAGATGATTTGTAACCAAACAATTGGTTAGCTAGATCAAGTGCACCCTGTTGCCTGCACCTTGCAAACTCAGATAACATGGGTGAGCGTGAGCCGCTGCGTCCAGACGCAGATTGTGACCTTCTCGTGTGTACTGCAGATTGACTCGGCAAAATGAAATGTGCAGATACAACACCAGCCGTGCCGATTGATTTTATTCCATCAATCCAAGCACTGCCTCCCCAACGCCAACGATTGATTTTATTCCATCAATCCAAGCACTGCCTCCCCAACGCCAAGAAAGTAGACACCTTGAGCAATGCCGAAAAGGGGTGCAATGACCAGTGCACGGCACGCTGCACCCTTCAGGAATGCTGACGGTCCCTCTCGTCTCATTATGCGCCTACAAAAATACAAACATTCAATAATAGCCGACAATAGATTACAGGGTCAATGTCTGATTGTAAAATATTTACCGTGTGCAGTCAATAATTCCTCTGTAGCTGTCCTCCCCTTCACCTTTTTGCAGTGTTTGCAGTCGAGTTTTTATCACTGCACGGGTGGCAAAATCAAAGACGATGTGTTACTACTCCAACTACCACTGTAGCACTGAACCTAAAGTTCACTTAAACCTTTACAAGTGAACTTAATTCGGCCTTCTCTAAATTTTGAATGTACATGTCTAACAAGGAGCTATCTTGAATGACAAAATTCACAACTGTTGTTTGATCCATGAAATGACCAATATCTTTCCAAGTAAATCCACTTCTATGCCTTTCTGTGACGTGACCAGTTTCCCTATGTTGCAACTGGTGACACTGTAAATTCAGTGGCCTCTTCCCTCTGAGAACATCCTGTTTGAAGGTGTAAAACCTAATTGTTAGGTGCCATCTTTGTCTCATGATGTCAAAATGTGACCAGCATGATGAAGAGGACAGTTTAACCCATTAAAGCCTAAAAAGTGCCTGGCTCAACAGCTCCTCAAAACCTAAGGTCGTCTTTGGAATTACCCTTGAAAACCTGAGGTTTTCCTAGAAAAGTGCATTCAAAAATTTGGAGGTCAAATTAAGTTAAATTTTGATTGGAACTATATATGTAATATATTGTACATACATCTTCCTAATCTGTTATCTATATTAGGACTATAGGTGTAATTTAACCATAAAGGAAGATGTGTAGCGCGGTTGCAAATGGTCACATGGTGAGATCCACTGTCTGTGTAGCCTGTGTCTGCCACCATTACTATACTTGTTGCAGGATTATTTGGCCCCAGTTCACTGGATCCAGAGAGGTTTTTGTAGGAGCCCTGACAAAATGTAAGGACGTACATGCTTTAAAAGGACGAGGACGGACGAAGTCTGAGGACGATTATTTTTATGAATAAGGACGGATGGATGATGACGGAAGGATGCCCAATCAAGCCCCGGACAGAGGATGGACTGTCAAAATAGGGTAAAGCGCCCATCTTTGCAAACAAGAACTGAAAGTGGCGATTATTGCAAGTAAGGGTTGTGCCACATTTAATAGTCATCATACACACAAATATACACAGTGAAAGTATGAGGGAGGTAAATTAGTCTCTCAATGTGTGGCTCCAAACTATTTTTTTTTTGTCTTTGTAAAGGCAAGAAGTTGGAGGTGTAGTGTACCTAATGAAATGTCTGGTTAATGTATATCTCAGGACCCTATTGATTACATACAGTACATTTACTGTTACCATTCAAAAATTTCAACTAATCAGGATTGGAATTTAAATTTAAATAAAATATTTCTGTAATGTCAAATCCAGACATATTGATGTTAAACACCATTTACTACAAAAGGCTGGTTTTAATTGAGCCACAAACCCCCTATCACAGCTCAGTGTTTACGATCTCTTTATGGGTTCCCAACTCACCATCCAGCGGTGTGACAGCCACAGCTGCCACGGAGCCTGCAGAGCAGCCTGCCACAAAGGACTGCCAGAAAGGAGCTTTTGCCTGGACATCACCTGGACTTCCATGCTTTTCCCTCCCCAGTGCGTTCAAGTTGGCAAACAAGGGGAAGTAAATCATTGAGAAAGGGACATCCCTGAAAAATATATTTTGGAAAGCGTTAGGGTGAAATCTGAAAAAAAAAAAAAAAAAAAAAAAAGGGCAGACCATGTCAAGACAAAGGAACAAGAAAAATGGTGTAACAAAAGTGGACAGAGCTGCGGTCTTTCCCACTGTAACATGTACAGTAGCAGCCAGACATAGCCGGAGGAATCTATTGATCAGTGATGTTTAGAGGTGTCAGGAAATGCTGTACAACAAGCGCTGGATTCTAGTTACGTAATCCAGAATGAACTAATCAAAGAAGTAATGAGGGTGTTGAAACGATTCACACCAGGGACATCTCAGGCTTATTTGACTGAAAACTCATAAAATGCTGGTTAGCGCAGTAAGTGCAGTTAAATAGGATGAGACAATGTGTCTTTCAGAGTGCCACACACAGCAAGCTTCTTTTTACTGCGCCCCCAATGCAAGTGTACTGTAACAGTCGAAAATTCTTAAATCCCCAGACGTGCACCTGTAACCAGATCAACCACATTTCAAAAAGCTAACTTTAGTGGGAATTGGTCTTTTATTTATACTAACTGTGATTAAAAATAATCTCTGTTAACGTCACTGAACAGCTGATTTACTATCCAATCGACACGTTACTTTTTTATGATGAGTGTGGCTTAATTTCAACTTGATTTTATTGTGCTGGCGTGTAGCGACCTGTGTGCGAGTGCGCGCATGCGCGTATAACCTCATCAAGGTGGCTCCTGCTCCCCTGTACAGGCCAGCAAGGCCTCGGGTCCTTAGCAGCTCCACTGTGATGCTGGTGGCGGACGTCCTTAGGGCAGGATTAGGCCGGGGTGGCTGTGGTGCCACTAATGATGGAGCAGGACCAGGAGCAGCAGCCTGAGCTGGTGTCGGGACTTTCCTCTGGGCAGCTGATCCGAAATCATGCTGAAGTGAGCCTACGTCCTTGTCACGGTAAGTCATTTTGTTCATGGAAAAAAAAAATGACTCTCACCCAGCCTCCCTGCATCTTGTAGTTGGATTTTGAGCATTTCCATGGGAGTGGTGACCACCACTTGACATGTCCCAGCTCCACAACCTGCCAGAACTTCCCCCCAAAGGGGCAAATGGCTAATAACAAAACAAGACAAAAAGCATTAACAAAACATATGACATCATTCTACTTGAGGTGTTATTTTTTTTAATCACCAAACATCTGGTGTTTGTTAACTTCCCACTCTATTTTAGTAGATAGTGCACCTGTGTCAGTGTAGCCTGATTTTCATACGCACAAGGGTCATTCTGTGTGTTTGCCAAGCAGGGCGTTTCGATGCAGCTAGGGCGTGTCCTTTGAGGTGCACCTGATGGAGTGACAATTTGTTGGCAGAAAGTTGGTCTAAACTTAGGCCCACTCAGACCATGTGGTGCAGCTGGTCTAATGCGGTTTTGGTGAATTTAATTGGGGCACAGGCAGACAGATTCTGAACTTCGCGGCCATGTGTGGTGGATGTCAGACGTACTTCATTCATAATATGTGAACAGCGGGCAGCAAACCCTCTGTATTATTGTATTGTATTTTTGAAATCATCCCACTGAGTTGCACAGCCATTCTGGGGTGCATGAATGATCAGTGGTCGTGAATCAGTCTTGCCCACTTCACGGCACG
This sequence comes from Filicampus tigris, assembly GCF_054856515.1. Taxonomy (NCBI): domain Eukaryota; kingdom Metazoa; phylum Chordata; class Actinopteri; order Syngnathiformes; family Syngnathidae; genus Filicampus; species Filicampus tigris. The sequence goes on from NC_141220.1 coordinate 12,831,772, forward strand.
CATGTGCTTCAACCTTGCCGATACTCTCGTGTGCCACATTTTAAGGGAATGAAAGGCGGCCCTTTGATTGGCCATGACTGAGGTCGACTGTGACCACTCCCACAGAAGCGCAGACCTCCCTCTTGCACATCCGCTGGCCTACGGTCATCTACGAAATTGGCAACATTTTGTCTAATTTTCGTGCCGCGTCGGATTTATGTCGCTCATCAAAGTAGAACCCTAACTGTTCAACAGGGCTTGACATTAACAACCGGCAACCTGCCAAATGTGGATGAATTTCAACTGTGGCGGGTGACTGCATCCACTTTGGAGGGTTGTATTTTGAATAGTCACGATTATGTCGGCGATCACATTTTTTGACAATTACTTTGATTTATTTCGTTTATTTTTGGGAGGTTTGTTTTTCTCTCAATGCTGCCTCAGAAGCCTCGTGCTGATGCTGCTGTTGTCTGCCTTCTGGACTTGATGCACATGCTCATTAGTGGTCATGTGGCTAACTGTATTATGGCCAACCAGTGGAGCCCAAAAGCTTGTGCATTTCAAATGAATTAATATCTTTATTGTCATTGTAATAAAACAATGAATTTGAAGTGTTTCTCACAGTGCATGATAACTAATAAAAACACAACGTAAAAAAAAAAAATAAAATCGGAAACTCTGAAACAAAAATAAAAGACCATCACTGTTACTTTAATAAACCAACCAGCAACTCCATAAAACACTAAAATTACAGAATGCTTCCTGAGTTTACTACAGAAATTGCGTTTGGAAAGAAAACAAAATCTCTTTCTTGATTTCAAATTTCAGTAATATCTGCCTGAATGATAATGTGCTCATTTCTCAACCAATTTGCATGAGGTTACTTTTTTGTCAAGGTCAATGCATGTTCCTAAAGCCGAAAATATTATTACCTATGAAAGGTTATTCCCAGTTCCCTTCTTGTGATATTGTTTTTGGTTCCGTTTTAAAGTGCACTAAACATTTACAGCTCAAAATATTAAAGGTCAGGGTATCGCCTTCATTGTAATATTCACTATCATGTATAAACATCATAAAACAAGTCAGGAATGCTGGTGCAATTAAAAATGTTGAGTGGCTAGTGAAATTAATTGGTTGGGCTCTAAATCACTCTACAAATCACATACAAAAACGTTAACATACATACACATTGACTGCCATTTATGAAAGGTACCTCTATTTTTGGAGATTCAAAAGAATTTAAACACATAATTGTAATTGTACATACACACGTACTTCCAAGGACGTACTGCATGGAATGGCTGTGATTCCTATGGTTAAGTAATAATTAATTTTAGCAACACCTCTTTAATTCAAGCTGAGAGCTGTTACTTCAATCACATCTTGATTATTTTAATTTAAGTCATGAATAAAACCTTAAAAAACATTGTCCAAATATTTACGCCCCTCATTGAATCTTGTGCAGCCAACAAACTTAACATTCAAATGGATGTTCTCAAAATGTACCCATCTCTGGAGAGCTTTTGTCTGAAGGCATCGTTAGCTGCCAATTTGATTGCTTTTTCCGGCGTGACAAGAGTGAGGTTGACTGCTGCACCTGGTGGAGGCAAACAAGTGAATGAGTGACAAACACTTGCTTCTCAGCCGCAAAAATAGAATAAACAACCATCTTATGGCTACTACGATACATTGCAATGTCACAATAGACCACAATGGAATGTAATTGTCAGGTGTATATTTGTGTGTCAATTAGAAATGCAAATAATACCTCTGTAGCATCCAAAATAGCCTTCTGAGCGTATTGTCTTAGCCAGACAGTCCCACCTGGTTTGACAAAAGAGAAATAACATTAATTTAATTGTAAAGTGCACTACAGTGCCGCTTAGGGGAATGTCAACCCAAACATATTTTTTTCAAGAATATGTTCTATGCAGGCCCAATAGTTGAAACATAGCATTCTGATTAATATTGCGCTTGTGGAATAAGAGTAAGCAGCAAAAGCCACCCATTTTTAGCCACCTCAGCGGGCGGCCATTTTGTCACTTCTGTCCGCTGAAAATAACATCACAAACGCTGAGGGCTCAGGTAACGACCAACCATGGCTCAGCTTCAGAAAACAGATGAGCTGAGATTGGTCGTTACCTGAGCCCTGAGCAACTGTGATGTCATTTTCAGTGGACAGAAGTGACAAAATGGCCCGAGAGAGGGGCTAAAAACGGGTGGATTAACTATTATTCCACAAACGCAATATTTATCAGAATGTCTTGTTTTAATTGGCGAGGTTGCATAGAACATATTCTTGAAAAAAATATGTTTGGGTTGACTTGCAATTTAATTCAGACAATTTGGAGGACAACCTGCATCTAAATATGCCTCAAAAGTCAAACAATACCATCAGGATGTGGTAAACCATATCTGACTCAGGCAAATGTTAACAGACTTCATTTCATTGATAATTTATGATATGGTATGAATATGAATATGAATGTCCTGTAGATTTTTGATGGTTGTTGTTGTTTTTTTTTTTTTTTATAATCCCACCCAAGAGGAAAAATGTGATGATAACCATAGAACAGGAATTGGATCTTGCGACTGGCTGCTCAGAACAATATGATCAGTACAAATTAATTCAAAATACACGCACATAAATTTACATAACAGATGCTCATGTCACTAACGTGGACGGCTAAAGAGTTAGCACAAAAATGACCAGTGAAACTTGCCAAGAACAACAACTTCATATCAGTAGTGGCTTGTCTTAGAGGGTGCTAAAATGAAAATCGAACATTATCCACCCATCCAGGTGCACTGGATCCTATCCCAACTGCCATGGCGCAGGAGGCGGGGTACACCTTGAACTGGTTGCCACCTCCTGAGATGGCTAAAACCGGGGGGATTTTGCTGCTTAATTCATATTGCACAAATACAATATTAATCAGAATAGCGTGTTTAAACTAGTAAGGGCGCATAAAACATATTATTGTAAGGAGTGTTTTTTTTGTTTTTACTTGACTTCTCCTTTAAAATAAGCACACAAGTATCTATTGCAGTGTATGGACAAATGAACCAATGAAACTGTTTTTGGTTATTGAACTGGTAGCACCCAATCCAACTTTTATTATTGGGTCTTGAAAGGAATAAGTCATTCCGGGTAGTTTTCCATTTCTGAGTCACAGTGGAAAACTGCGGTCTGGATCTTGTGCTGCTGAGCACAGGATAGCCACACCCATCACAAGGCAGTGCTGCTGCCCACCACACAGAAAATTCAGGGTCTTATAAGGACAACATTTTTTCAGATTACACATTTTTGTTGTTGGTCATATTCTATCACTAAAACAAATGTTTATCATAAGCGACTCCAATTATATCAAACCAAAACATGCACGCAGCTACTTATCTAATGATGATTAGGGTTTTTCTGTACAGTTTTCTCAAGCGCTGAAAAAGAACATGGGGCAAGACTGTTTACAGTAGCTTTGCAATTCCCCCATTTATGAGATGCTTGTGATTCATGTGACAATGCAGTCATTGTTTAGATGAATTGCTAACTTAATACAGTGATACAATGCAGTTATGCACATAGCATGCTGAAATAGAGAAAACATGAAAGTTCCTTTTTTTATTTTTTTTTATTTTGCTCTGGAGGCCATACTCACATTCCTTTGTAGACCTGGGCACCCTGCTGGTTCTGTAGGCGGGTTTTGGCCAGATCGATAGGAAATACACATGTCACACCAACTAGGCCTGCCACGCCCCCATTAATCAGCTTAGCAGGGAGACTGCAAAGGGATCAACATGTAGGCACATGGGGCACATGCATGCACACAGACATTTCCACGCAGCTGTCAACACAAGCCACACACGGCCGAATAACTATTCAGACTGTTGTAGAACTGCAGATGTCTCATTACTTGACTTCAAATTAAATCAAAATGCTAATAAGAAACACAAATAAATGAAGAGGGACCAGATCCCTCTTTAGAGGATTAAAGTCAAACAGATTTCTCATGTCAGACCAATTTATTCTGTAACGATCAGTCAAGCGACTGGACTAACAGCAGATGGAATGTTTGACCAAACCTTATTTTGTTCTCCGTCATCCTGTTTGCGTTTGGGCTCCAGGCCCACAACTCCCTTTGTTGTCCTTCACCTACTTCCTGCTCCTCTTCTTCCTCTTCCCCTCCACAATTTGAAACTGGGCTCCAAATGGTCAGCTCTCCCCTCGCCTTTCCAACTCAGTAACACTAATGCAGCTCACTGGGTCTTTGATTGTGTCACCAGTGGACTGCTCTTTTTCCTCCCACTGGTTGACGCCTTTTTTTTCTCTTTGGCCAAAACCAGCAATGACGGGTCTGTATCGAGGCCAGGCCCTCTCCTTTTTGCTCTGCCTCACAACACCGCACCAAATATCCTCTTCTACCTTGAATGGAAAACACATACATGAAATCTTATCAAGACTAATAAAAGATATCACAGGCCTAACAACAACAACAACAAAAACAGGACGTGTGAAATGAGAAATTGTTATCCTTAATCCATATATATTTTCTTGCCATGTGGAGCTTTGGGTGTATTGTATGCATTGTATACAGTCTGCCTAGAGGTGTAGACGTTATAAGATCAATTTTGTTAGTAACTGAGCTAAACATCACAGATTTTCTCTCTTTTTAATCACTTTTTATCTCCATCTCCTCCCCTGACTTCCTCTTCCCTTCCCTCATCTCTCTAATTAATCTGACTTAATCTCCACCTCTACTCTGCCTCTATTTTGAACACCATTAAGCTTCATTATAGCTTTACTCTTTTGACACAGTAAACTATTTCCAAACAAGGATTAGGATGATATTTTTATTATTACTTTGTCGTACGTCACAACATGTCTTTTTTGCATTTTTCTGTGTATTCCGAACTATGTTGTTTTTATTGCAGGATCCCAGCCACATTCTGCACATGCTTTTCACTGAGCCTCTTTCTGTGGAACTTTCTTTCAGCCTGGCTCCATTCACACATTCAGAGAGAGAGAGGGGGAGAAGTAACCCTGCCAAAACACAGAGAGGGCTGCCTCACCACTAGACAACCTCTATCTAGACCCACGGTACCCTTTATTTTGCACAGTCTGACAAGATGAGCATACGATGTCATTTTCTTCCAGAACAGCAAGGAGAAGAGGATCCTTACCTTTGCGGGCGCATCCCACCGGCTGGATCAAGCTGTCCACTTTCCTCTCCCTTCAACCATGCGTGCATTAGTGGTAACCAAGCGAGAGCAAGCCGTGAGAGCCAGTCGTTGCACAAACACTAACATTGTCTCATTGGCTAAGTCCCCTCCCTCTCGTGGTGACTGTGTGTCCAGCCCCAACTGTGTGTCCAGTAACTGCATTAACTGACGTAAACTCATTGAGCCAACACACACAACAGACTCAGAATCACATATCAACAGTTCACTTTCAATGATTTTGTTTTTAAGGGATATGCAAAGCAAAGACAGAGATGGTTTTAACCATTCTAATTAGGCCTTTTATTCAATGGCCTCTGCATTACATAATACCCCAGTCTGCAACTAATCAGCCTACACGAATGTCCGCAGACTTACAGACAGTACATGTAAAATTTAACAAGGTAAAAGCAATGCCAATGATGAGAACCATGTTGATTGGTACAATAGAAGGGGAAATACTCTACCTTAAAAATTGCACTTGCAAAAACAAGGGGTTACATAACGACGTAACCCAAAAGAGCATGTGACTACCACAGCAACCACATGTTGCCCTTAAATTATTTTTTTCCCCCACTGATCTCTTGATTCCTGGATATACAAAAAAATGCTTCTCTCAATGACGTTTTCGTTAAAGATGACGCGTTTGTATTCCTATTTTTTTCCCCTGTCTGATGTACTGCATACTTTGAGTACCTTTCCTGGATTGTAAGGTTTTCTCTTTGCTTTCTTCTCAAGCGTCGTTCTCTTACAGGAAAGATGCTCCCAAGGGAGCCAAAGATAAGAAATGGTGCTGAACTGATGACTCTAATGGCCACAATCACTGCTTTTGAGCCCAGCTTCTTTGGCCCTTTAGGGCTATTAAGCAGTTTTCAGGTTTTCTTATCTAAACCTATTGTCCTGTCTGTGCAAAAAATATCTTACTTTCAGCCTTGCTTTGAATGAGTAAGGTGTAAAATAATACGGGTTGGTCATTTGCGCCGTGGTAATACGAAGTACTATACCATGTTACCATTGATGTCCATCTATTCTCTTTGATTACATAGTGTCGAGGATAATGTGAATTTTTCTCTTCTATCATGCTTCACTCTAGGTATGAAGTTCTTTTGGTGATGAGCAGTATTGTGTTTGTGTCAAATCTACTTTTTGGAAGTCAGGCCAAAATGTTGAACCTTGGTTTCGGACCATAACGCATTTTCCACATGTGTGAGTGAGATTTTTTTCAAGGTCAAATGAAACCAAGATTGACCTTTTAGTTTGTCATTGCTGATCTAAGATATATTCGGCGCAAACACTGCTCATCATTAAAAGAACACCATACCTACAGTAAAGCACGATGTTGGCAGCATCATGCTATGGGGCTGTTTTTCTTCAGCTGTAACTTTGACAAGGTGAAAGGAATTATGAACAGTTTGAAATAGCAGTCAGTGTTAGACCAAAACCTAAAGGCTTCTCAAAGAAAGCAAATAAAAAAATGACCTTAAAAAGCCTATAATATCAGCTAAAATTTCTTTCGGGTTAATTACACGCACTTTGAATACCGGTAGGTGTACAGTTTGAATTTGACTGGTTAATTCTCAAAATAGCCATATACCAGCTATAAAGAGCATGTGCACACTTGCGCAGACACGTTTATTCTTATTTTATTTTTTTAATTCCATTTCAGCACAGGCGTGTAGACTTTTTATAACCACAGTATGCCAAGGTGTTTTGAGGCTATTTTGCCTTCATGGTACTCTTAATTCAATTTGTGCATTGGTACTTTAATATAAAACTTAGTGTGACCATTGTATGCACTTTTAAGGACAGTACTCAGTTCTGATATTTTACTGAAACGTCCATCAAAGTATATCTAGCGCTTATTTTAAATTACATTATAAAAATGTGTCTAGTTTTCGCTTTTGACATGTTATAGGCCTAATATGCAATGTACAAGCTCCTCGGGCTCAAGTTTTCTGAATCGGAATACACCAGACATCACAGTTATATTACATTACAATTTAATACTTACAATTGCCTCTACTTTGCTCTAGAATTATGTGCTCTACAGTACATCAGCTGATGTTTCTAGACCAGGTGTCACCATTTTTATTTTTTAAACTCAGAGGTATGGCTTGGATAATTCATTAATACAAAGGGCTTGCAGTTTGATACACACTTTTGAAATAACATTTGCTCAAATTACATTCAATAAAGTTAGAATTAAATGTTATTAACAACTAATGATATTAATTGGTGTGAATACTTTATGTTAAAGGTTTCTCACATTAACTACGAAACAGATATTCAATATGCAAGACTTTATTTCTATAAAATTCAAAAGTGTTTCCAAAGGATTCCAAGAGGCCACAAAGGCCCGATAGGACTCCTTTAGCTTGACAGCTTCCCTTACCGCTTTTGATCAACGGGTTTTGGGATTGTCGCCATGACAGGCACCGACCACCTTACATCCACTGCTCCGGTCAGCCGCCTAGACAATGGAGGTGCGGAACATGGTCGACTCTGACTCAATGTTTCGCAGGACGTGGGTATAATTCTGCCGGAGGTGAGAGTCGAAACTTTCTGATATGGGACTCTCTGAGGCGTTCCCAGCAGACCCTCACAAAACATTTGGGTCTGCCGGACAGGAATCTCCCCCCATTATCAGCGCCAACACACCACCAGGTGGTGATCAGTTGACAGCTCGACCCATCTCTTAACCCCAGTGTTTAAGGCCATGTAACCGCAAATTTGATGACACAACCACAATGTTGATCATCGAATGTTGGCCTATGGGTTCCTGGTGCCAAGTGCGCATATGGACACCCATATGTTTGAACATCCATCCATCATCGATACCGCTTATCCTCACAAGGGTCGCGGGGCGTGCTGGAGCCTATCCCAGCTGTCTTCGGCAGTAGGCGGTGGACACCCTGAATTGGTTGCCAGCCATCGCAGGGCACACAGAGACAAACATCCGCACTTACAATCACACCTAGGGGCAATTTAGAGAGTCCAATCAACTTACCATGCATGTTTTTGGAATGTGGCAGGAAACCAGAGTACCCGGAGAAAACCCACGCAGGCACGGGGAGAACATGCAAACTCCACACAGGGAGGCCGGAGCCGGGATCGAACCCAAGACCTCTGAACTGTGAGGCGGACGTGCTAACCAGTCGAACACCGTGCCGCCCCATGTTTGAACATATTGTTCGTTATAAACAATCCGAGACGAACACAGAAGTCCAATAACAGAACATTACTCGGGTTCTGATTGGTTGGTGGCTGTTCCCCGCAATCACGCCTTTCAAATACCCCTGTTCTGCTGTTTCACGTCTTGAAACATCATACATAATACAGTACACTCTTGTGATAGTAATTTTCCCAAGTGCATGCGGTGTGTGCTTAGCACGATAGGGGGAGCCCCTAAGTTGTTTAATGGCCAAAGGGGACGATGTTTACTAAATCCAAACGTGATCAGAGGTTATTGGGATCAGAGGCGTGTGTGGGGATCAGGGTCGTTGTTCACATTGGTTTTGTCGTCGTCGTCGTTGTTGTTGTTGTTATACTTGTCTAAATGTGAACAACTAACCGTATGAAGGCATTGAAAGAAAAAAAAACTAATAGCATACCAATCAATGAATTTTAATTAAACTTGGAAATAATTTCTTGACACAAACCAATTATCGACACTTGAATCGTTATTTCACCGTTTAAAACATTCCCTTTAAACGAAGGTCCCACGATCAAGACCAACAGGGAATAAAAAACATTTACGTTTTCTGTTCATACGGATTTGTTTTTTCAACTACCAAGATTAAATTAAGATTTGATAAAATGTGTTTAAACGGTATCATACTATAAGCTAATGTTTATTTGTTTGTTTATTTGTAGTAGTAACTTTAACACCAAATATACGTTCTCCCCTCTCTGACGAATAATGGTATTGCCCTGCCCATCTGTTCACCTACGCTGGGACTGATTGAAACAGATTGAAGAGCCCGGCGAATCGCAATGGCAGCTAAACGAGTTGGACTACGCCAGCAAGTTTTGTCGGAAGTGTTTCATTGAACGTTTAAACCTCCAATCGCTTTCTAATGTGAGAAACAAACGTGACACAATTCCTCCAGTCTGAAAATGTCCCAGGGATGTACAGTTTCTGTGGAAGAAGTCCAGTCTTGGTGGGAAGTCCCCGCCATAGCCCATTTCTGTTCGCTGTTCAGGGCAGCGTTCAACCTTCCCGACTTTGAAATCGAGGTAAATGAAATAGTGTCTTCACGCCAGTAACACCACTACTCCTTATTGTGGAAATGAAGTGTTGTTTGTGTCAGCTTTACTGTGTGTTCACTCCGCTAAGTTGCTTTACGAACTACTAGCTACTTGCGCTATGCTCTTTGAACTTCCACCAGTTAACGTTACTACTCCACAACAACCTAGCTAACTGATTAGCAACGCTAAAACTTAGAATAACCTGTTAATCGGTTGACAAAAAAGTCACCAGAGAGACCAACATTGAGATTGCGTGAATTAAGACAGTCAGCAATAAGGTTATAGTTACGTTTCGCTCTCTATTCGCTCTCTATATTCATCGGGGTGTTCATGTGCAATTTGAATTGATATTCTAAAAGACCCACGCTCCTAATGGTCTATCGTCCATTCTTAAAATAGTAGTCCATCTTAAAATACAAAAATTTGGGGGCGATGATGTGCTTCTGATACAAAATGAAACTTCTCAATTTTCAGGTTTGACATAGAAGCGTGATAACGATCATACGGAACGAGTTTATTCAGATAGTTTCCTCTCTTGCTGCTGCTGCTGCTTTATTGTCTCTTGTTTGTCACATGAAGTTAAGTTCATGGCGTGGGTTTGGGAGTTTATTGTCTTGCAGTCGTGAGCCATCTGGCTTTGGGAGCGAGACGCAGATGCTTCTCGGGCATTGTTTGGGCCCCCCTCGTTTGGGATTGACTGAAAGAGGGTTGGTTCAAAGTGTGTGCTAATACCGCGATGAGCATTAATTCCGAAATGTCTACAGCCAGGCAACTATATCACTTGATTTGGTCATTTTTATTCATTAAATGAATCCTGCACGTCTGTCACAACAAGCATCAATCACTTCGTGATGAGTCAATCGAGATGGTGAAAATTGATTGCATGGCATTGGCTTCAAATACCTTTTCGCCCAAAAAATGCCTTTAATGCTCATTTGGAAACGCCAAAAACGATTAAAAACCACAGACAGTGGAGCCGATAGCGTTTGAGAGTGGTTTAATACAAAGTGCGTGTAAAGTTGCTTTAAACTTGTTGCTTTAACTTCTTTGAAGGAATGCTCAGTTTCACCATTCGTCGTGCGTCACCGTGACTCACTAAGCACTGTATACGGTTGTAGATCCTCACAGTCGTAGCTCTTTGAAGCTGCAGCTCCTCCTGGTCGTGGGATCAAGACAAACGGCGAATGTCTACTAGCGCTGATATTCTTCGCGCAATAAAAATGGGGCTGTTGTGCACATGCTGCTGATGAATACACAACTCGCACCAATACTCTCACCAAAGATTGTTTCAGCCAAAAATGCTTTAAATGGTCCAAACCATGTTAGTAGCATGGCACATAACTTGAACAAACACTCAATGACAAAAAAGGGTGGAAAAGTAGAAAGGCTAGGCAATATGGACCACATTTTATCTTGATATGCATGCCAGATATCTTGATATCGATATTACTGTGGGTTTAGTGAAATCTAAGCATTTTTAAAATAAGAAAAGGCAAAAACATCAATCCAAAAGATGGAAAGTGCAGTTTTTAGTTAGAGCTCAATGACAGTTATCAACATGTACAAAGTCAGCAATAAATAAATGCACTTTTTACTGCAACTGTGCTTTTATGATAAATCATTTTATGCTACAACAGAAGTGTTTCTTCTTTTTGCGTGCGGGTGTGCGTGTGTTACCTGCTTCATTGCCCTATTGTTTTTTTTTAATGAACTGGACCAAAAAAGCACTTGTTCCATGTGCAAAGAGAAAAGTCAAAATTCTAACTGACAAAACCCTTCTAAACTCAGCACCTCCAAACTAAAAACTGGGATGATATTATTGTTCTAATGATCCCAACAATGCATCTGACCACCTAATTCACGAACTTATAGATTCTATTAATGAAACTATTCCACAAAGGATAATAAAACAAAATGAAACAAAAAGTCCCTGTTTACAAAAGGAATTCTGAATACCATTCAAAAGAAGACCAAAGGTTACAATCAATATAGAAACAATCCAAATAGTATAAATAAAACTAAATCCACAAAATATAAAAACAAATTTACAACAAGTTACAAGTTTAATATAAACTGGCAATCAAAACTATTTTAATTACTGATTAGAAAATGCTTCTGGAGATCAGAGGAAATTTGGGAAGGTGCTGAATGAGGTACTTGGCTGAAATGCAAAATCCGCAGTTCTCCCTGACGCTGTAATGCAGACTCAATCAAATAATGTGACTGAGGAAGATATAATTTACCAGACATTTTTAACAGATTTTTCTTCCCCGTTGGAACAAATCTATCAAAACAAATTTGTGCAACAGGGGACTCTAATTACAAATGTTTTCTCAAAAATAATCATCCCAACTCATGTTATCTTAACCCTACTTGTAAAACGGAAGTAACTAATATCCTGTATACCTGTATAGGATGAAATGTTTATACAGTGGTACCTCTACTTACGAAATTAATTGGTTCAGGAAGAAATTTCTTAAGTAGAAAATTTTATAAGTAGAGAAGCGTTTTCCATGTAAATGCCATAATTCGTTCCAAGCACCCCAATATTCAGACAAATGTTTTATAAAGCATAAAAATGCATCAAAACATGCAACAAATACATGTTACAATTAGATTATTGCACAATAAATGACACTTGTGGATAATGTAAAAACACAAAGTATAAGGTAAAGAATAAAAATGATGGTCGGTTACCTTTTAATTGCTGTCCTCATCGCTTTTTGCCCTCTTTGCTTCATGTTCTCTCTCAGAAGTGGTTTTTGCCTGGCGGTTTGTAAAGAATTGATTTAATAACGTGGCGACTGTCGATACATGACGGTCATATTCTTTGGCGAGATCAACCAAATGCATCCCTTTTTCATACTTTACAATTATCTCTTGCTTTGTTTGTATGGACCAAAAAACGATTTTCTCCTTTTTTTCTTTTCCTCGTTTCGAATTCACATCAAACTATCGGAACACCTCATGGCCCGCGGGGCGACTGACGAAGGCGCTGCTTAGACATAGCTATCACATATCTATCTATCTATCTATCTGCCTGTCTATCTGCACACATAGACACATACGGTAGAGGTCCCTCTTAGCCAATGGGATGCCAGGAAGATGCTAGGTTAGCCAATGGCAGAGCAGCTATGAGTATGATGCATTCAGGAAACTCCGGAGCTGCGAGTGGCAGTCCGTACTGTATTTTTACCTTCGTATCTTGAAATTTCTTTCGTAGCGGAGCTGCGAGTGGCAGTCCATACTGTATTTTTACCTTCGTATCTTGAAATTTCTTTCGTAACAAGAGGCAATATTTTCCTGTTGAGGCGTTTCGTAACTTGAAAATTTCTTATGAAGAGACGTTCGTAAGTAGAGGTACCACTGTACACAGTTGGTGCGGATGGTATTTGCAGTAAGAGCCTTAAACCCATTGTGAATGTGATCGCTGAGCCATTTGGTCACATAATAAATGTATTTATTAGACCGAGCTGTTTGTATGCTTGAGCAAAGGCAGACAGGATGCACTGAAGGGCAACAAGAGTGTTGTCATCTGCACACTGCAGCTCCGTGACGGATATGGTGGTGGTTTGACCTTCAGCTCTAAATCGGTTGATGTTGAGAAGTTGACCGTTGGTTCTGTACATGATTTTGACACCCTGCGGCATGATTTTGAGTCCCTGGGGCAAATGCTGGTTTATGAGATAGAGGGTAACGGTGACATAGATGGAGAATAGTGTTGAAGCGATGACACAACTCCCATGTCAACCCTGAAGGCTTCTGTTTTGCCTCCACTGCCACTGAGTACTGTAGCAGACATATTGTCATGCAGCAGTCTCAGTACCCTGATGTATTTTTCTGGGCAGCCAGTCTTTGCCAGAACCAGCTAAAGGGCCTGACGATTTAACCGAGTCAAAGGCTTTGGTGAGGTTTATGAAGGCCATGTATAATGGTAGATTTTTTTCCCCTGCAGTTGGTGAGCAGTGAAGATTATGTCCGTGGTGCCTGTGCTTGCGCGAAAACCACTCTAGGACTCGAGAAGAATGCTCTCTGACAGGGGGGCGAGTCTATTGACCAAGACCCGAGCAAGGGCTTTCCCTATGGTGGCCAGGAGAGAAATGCCACGGTAATTCCCCCAGTCTGCCTTGTCACCCTTTTTAAAGATGGAGACAATCAAGGCATCCCTAAGATGTGCAGGGATTTCCTCTTCTTTCCATATTTTCTGGAGCAGGGCATGGATGTGGACACATACGTACATACACACACATATTAGGGCTTCACGATGTTGGAAAAATATGAGATATGGATGTTGACTATAGCCATATCGATATTGCAATATTTGGGGCCTTTGAGCAGTGATAGACCGATATGCTTTTTTCAGGGCCGATACCGATTATTAGTAGTCAAGGAGGCCAATAACCCGATATTCATTTGTAGAAAAAAGGGGTAAAATAGTGTCCAAATTTTGAAAAATAAAAAGTCCCAACACTTGACAATGTTTATTCAACAACTTTAGTGATTTACAACATGTAAAAGATTTTTTAGATCTTTGAAAATAAACAACTTTGTTTTAAAAGTCTAACAAAAAGTGCAGGGAACTCCCAGGCTCAGCTGCATGTCTTTTAGCTCAATTAAACATCTCCTTAAAGTTTAGTCTACAGTAAATAGTTTTCTAAAATTCCACTATAACTGAAATGTTTATCTTTCACGCATCTTTGTTTTAAAGTTCAAAAACAGAAAAGTGCATCCTCAACGCAGCCACTAGCCAGAAAAATAATCTCATCAACACGGCTGTCTTCTCTCCATTGCCTTTTGTGGTTGTTCCATCATTCTTGTGTGTCGCATATGCAGCTCAGTTGCCCTCTCCACCATACTGACTTTCTGTGTAAGCAGAAAAAGTGACATTTTTTTTGCTCTAAATGTTTCCAAGACCGGACTTTCACTTGCAATGCTTTGCTGTCAATTTTTGTATCTTGTACGGCACTTTGTATGGAGCTGTGGCTTTTAAAGTGCTCTATAAATGAAAATTGGGTTGAGTTTAGCTTTTCATGACATGTGGCTTACAGACAGACTCGCACTCACTCACTTCGTCCTTTTATCACCATTTCCAGAGCTGGGCATTTTACCCTTTTTTTCTGTTGATCCGTCCTCCGTCCTTGACCTGGGTACCTCCATCCTTATTCATAAAAATGATCGTCCTCCCACCCAGTCCGTCCTCATCCTTTTAAAGAGCTTGCACCCCCATTCTGTAGACAGAGAGAGAGAAGAGCGCTGCAGCAAGCCAGAATAAACCAGTTTTTAATTTAAAGGCCTTTAACTCATTCACTGCCAAAGATGAATGTATGACTTTTTGTAGTCCAGTCATTCAATCACAGGAATTTATTTGTATTTTTTTCAAACCTTAGAGTAAAAGAGGGTCTGAAAATGTGTGGCAATGAAAGAGTTATATCTGGGGTGTCCAAACTTTTTCCAAAGAGGGCCAGATTTGGTGAGCTGCGGGCTGGATAAAATGTGACCGCGGGCCACAATTGGCCCCTGGGCCAGACTTTGGACATTTATGAGTTTAAAAAAAAAAAAAAAAAAAAATGCTGATGCCGATTATCGCCAAAAATGACAATTATCAACCCAGATAGTCGGTCGATAATCGATCTATCACTACCTTTAAGCCAGCACTTTGTATGACCATAACCCTAGTGATGCCCAATTTGGATTTTTTTTTGTTAAATCCCATCTTTTTATGTGCTTGTTTGCATTACTAAAACAAATTCAACATCCAATGTGACTACGTGTCCATGATGTGACGCGCATGTGAGCAAAGCATGACGTCAAGTGACATGCACCAAAAAAAATTGTCGTTTGCTAAAGTAAATATGGCCCCACATGTTGGGGCTCATTTCATCATTTCATCAATATGAGATATATTGCCAGAGTAGTAAGGCAGGCGGAGGTAGAAATATATTGGGGAATTAAGCATCTCGATTCAATTTGAAAACTGATTTGTACTGTTCACATTGCATGAAAAAAATCTGATGTGTCACATATGGGCCAAAAATTGGAACAGATGTGTAGTGTGAACATAGCCTTCGTCTGCTTTCATGGAGGACCACAGAAATCTGAAATTCTCAGGATTTTTGGACAAATTCAAATCAAACAAGGTGACTAGGCGATTAATTACCAATAATTTGATATTTGCATATTCGAAGATTAATCTATGAATCGTTGCACTTCGAGAATGGACGCTATTTTCTGTCTGCAAATTAGAAATCTGTTCAATCCGGGTCTGTTAAATCGAGGTTGCACTGTAAAAGGAAACCAGAGTTCGGTTTAATACCACATCCCTGCAACAGGTGAAGCCGGTTTGGCTACTCTCACATGTGACACACTCTACAATGACTGTCACTTAGCTCTCTCCCTTGATATTAGGTTTGCACCTGGTCTTGTGCACCTAATAATTGTAAATTATTTTAAATGAATCAACTCGATTTTATTTATATGGCACTCCCACAACAGCCACAGTTGCCAAAGCCCTACACACAAAACACTGTAAAATAATTATAATGCAATCATAAATGACCAAACAAAATCTTCATATCCATTCAAAGTACATGTACACCACATAGCTCCCTTCACAAATGGTGCTTTGCATAGAGGAGACAACCTAGCCATGGTTGGTTTATGGTTTTGTAGCCCATTCCAATCTTGTGTAGGTCAACAATTTTGTCCTTGACATCTTTAGACAGATCTTAGGTCTGGTCCATGGTGGAGATGGACGAGTGTCAATGAGTCTGTGGGCAGGGGGCCTGAGATTAGGAGAAAGTCTGTGGGAGTCAACATTGCACATGGTTGGTAGGGAATCAAATACTTCCCTCAATGAAATGCTAATTAATTATTTTTCATTTCATGTAATTATCTCATATAAAGTTGCCATAAAAATCTGACTGTTCATTTATTTCTTAGTATGAAAACTTTAAAAATCAGCAGGGTAGCAAATACTTAGTGCTGAAATGGCACATCCTTGATATCATTCTCCCTGATTTGAAAGCTGATTTGTGATGTCCCTTGTAAACGCTGTAGTTCATGTGTAAGTATAACACATTAGATAATTAGTTACAATCAAAAGAGGATGTACAGTAGTAATGAGTTACTATAATATTTCCAAAGAAAATTCTGTGAGTGACCCGAATTGTTCGTAAAAAAGAGATAGTCGTAACTCCAGTTTCCACTCTATTTCAAATGTTATTTAACTGGATTACATACTTAGTTGTTGTTGATGTTAGACATAATCAGCGTCATTTAAAAATAAAACGCTACATTTTTTACCCTGTTCATGTATAAACCATTGCTGCTTGAGTCATAATGGTAATTGGCTTTCAATTCATTGGCTACATATTTAATTTCTTGCTACTTTAACAAATTGTTAGATAATGCAGGATGCTTTCCTTCATCCTTTCATATTTTGTCATTTCTGTAGGGGTGCCACAGTTCACGTCGCTCAATGGCCGCTCTATTTGTTATACCTCTTGTCCCGCTACCCATAACCACAGACCAACAGAACCTCTACCCTATCCTTTTCTCTATCCCTAACGCTTTCCCCATCACTAAAAGCCCCCAGCCCCTGGCATTACCATGACTAAACCCCAGATGGTGGTTATTTCTTTCCCTTCCCCCTGAAAGTTGGAGGCTTTTTCCACCCTTACCGGGTGTTAGCTGCTGCTTCTGGGGAGGGTTTTTATTTTTGTCTCATGAAGCCCTGTGATTGTGTATAGTATGGTCCTATTCGATTTGGTAAATATGTATGCAAGCTGCCTGTGAGTGGGTCTTTTGTCTCTGTTGTCAACAAGGCAAATGGATTAGCACCAGTGGGTCAATAAAGCTTAAGTGTTACAGAAAATGCTTGGATGTGTGTTTTCCCTCACTAGGGAGAAGTTAAATTTTTGATCGACATATAGCTGATGCAGTGCCGCCCCTGATCAAATTTGGGGCCCCAAGGAAAATTTTGTGGAGGCCCACCTACCCTAACCCACATCTCTTCATCCCAAATGTATCATAGATACAAAATGACCATAACACAACATGCCATTTGACAACCCTTTTTAACAGTAAACAGTTAACAGCTTCAAAAAAAGAAAAATCAACCTATATTACGCAAAGATAACTTCAAAACTGAGTGAAGTGAAAACTCAACATGCAAGCGTGTCTTTTACAGAGTAGCACATCTGGAATGCAAAGTCATCAGTCATGAACAGGATTTGTCACATAATAACCTAATCATTATGTGACAAACCTGTTATGACTGATGACATAAAAACCTAATCATTATGTGACAAAGGCTGTGCACTGCAGTGTCATAATTGATACTCTGATTGCCAAGCCACTTAAGCCCTCTGCACCATTGATGAGCGGAGGTAAGCTTAGTACTACTATTAATTTAGTACAACACAACCTAAATTGAAAGGATATATATTGATAGGCTAAATGGTGGGTTTACAGTAACCAATGTCTTGGCAATATAGTTATAGACAGTTATATACAATCACGAACTGGTCAGTTTACAATTCCTTTTCATCCAATGAATGCAAAAGCAATTAACAAATTGTTAGTCAGGGGTGGTGGGCTTTTCTGACAAAAATCAGGTGGTCTCCTCTGTGATTAGCAACTATTAGCGACGCTTTGCGACAATTAGCGAATGTTTAACAAAAAACTTTATTGCTTACAAGTTGGTGCAGTTCTGCCCTTGTCTTCATATTTCTCTTTCACCGTCTGCTTCACCACCTCTCTTTTGCGATCACTTTCCTTGAACTCATCCAAACATGTAAAACATTTGGTACTCTTCAAAAAAGCCAGCCAGCATTTCTTTGTCGACCGATGTCTATGGATAGCTCGACATTTTTTTTTTCCCACACAGTCAAAGGAAGGAAAGGAAGGAAGATTTTGAACCTGTTCAAAATTTCCTTACGACAGTAAAAATGGATTGCGATAAGGAAAACTATGCCACCATGTTTGCAAAGTTATACAAGGCCTAACTAAACCCAAAATTTGCTACCCTCGCAAGCCTTCGCTCAGTAAGGTACGACCTTAAGAGTTTGTTCACTGCACTTCTTATCTCCTCTGTGTTTGTGTGCGCATGCTCGGTGCAAAAAAAAAAAAAAAATCTCTATAATTTAGAGCTACTTCTCCACGGAACTCTCCACTGCACTGTGACGAGCGCCACTGTCACCTACTGGAGTTGATGTGCAAGTATAAGTTCTAAAAAATAAAAAAATAAATATTTCCTGGGGTTCACACACGCCCCCCTGGCATAACAGCACCCTTCCCGAATTTGCATATGCTTGCCCCCTCTCGCTTCACGTCAAATATGGAATTGTGCTTTATGCGCTTACTGCATTTACCGTTTTATATGTAATCGCTCAGCGAGAAACACTCACCGTTTGGACATGGTGACAAATGACCTCTTGTTGCACTTGTGGTGAGACAGTCGTCCCAAGTTTGATCCAATCCAACGATCAAATAACAAAAATTGGTGAGACTCATTTAGGAGCATTATGGTGAAGAAACTATAGGTTGTGTGTAAATGGATGACACTTGACAGTCAAAGTAAGATAATATGCTCAATTACTTTAAAATGCATTGGCATGTATGTAGGTGTAATGTAGACTCAATGTTGCGTTGCTGTCGACTGAAAATTACATCACAGTGCCTAAGGGCCCAGGTAATGACCAGTCACGGCCTACCTGTTTTCTGGCTTTGAGCAGTGAACAACAAGTGGTAAAATGGCCACCCCTGAGATGGCTAAAAATGGGTGGGTTTTGCAGCTTAATTTGTTTTCCACAAACACAATATTAATCAGAATTCTTTAAAGTGAAAGTCAACCCAAACATATTTTTTCCCAGAATATGTTCAATGCAGGCCCACTAGTCTAAACACGGCATTCTGATTAACCCATTAAGGACGGGAGCGCATAACTGTGTTTCTACCACGTCCGCGTCTTTCTACCCTTAAAGCTGGGAGAGTGTATACGTCATTTTCTATTTATTACTTAACTCTCTGTCTCTTAACCAATGAAATGCATCAGAATAGACATGTCATGTTGTCGGAGGATACCCGGAATTTTTTCGAGCACTAATGGCGGACGCCGTTGATCGCGGGAGCTCTGAAATGAATAACGGCAGTGATAAAGATGAGGCGATTGTGGACTTTGAACCAGTAGAACCAGTCGGGTCTGTGTGAAAGCCACATGTCTAAACCCTCAAATTCTTTTGCAATTATGTTTCTGTCTACTTCAGGGGCTGAGATATTAATTATTTTGTTAGTGTTGAATTTCTGGGAAAACGCAAGGTTTTCAAGGGTAATTCCAAAGACGACCTTAGGTTTTGGGGAGCTGTTGAGCCAGGCGCTTTAGGCCTTAATGGGTTAATATTGCGTTTGTGGAATATGAGAAAGGCACACGTTTTTAGCTAGCCCAGGAGGCGACCATTTTGTCACTTCTGTTGACTGAAGATGACATCTAAGTTGCTCAGGGCTCATATAATGACCCATCATGGCTTCAGAAAACAGGTGAGCTGTGATTGGTCGTTATCTGTCGACAGAAGTGACAAAATGGCCGCCCCCTGAGATGGCTAAAAGTGGGTGTATTTTGCTGCTTAATTTATATTTCACAAACACAATATTGATCAGAATGTCGTATTTCCACTAGTGGGCCTGCATAGAACATATTTTGGAAAAAAAAGTTTGGGTTGACAAAACAGAGGAGTGTTTTCTCAAGTGGTTTGTTGTGATCCAAGTTTTGTTTGATGCATCAATGAAAACCTAGAGGTTACTTCTTCTGTCACATGCCTTTAATATAGAATTGAATATTATTTACTTAGAATTGTTCCGGGGCACAAGAGAACTGTAGACACTGCAAATTTGTCTACTTCAAAGACAAAAATTCCAGTACGCCTTTTGTTTTCTGTCAATTGACGGTGACATTAAAACCCCAACAACAATGACCCATTCTCAAAGCAGTTCACTCATCCCTCGCATCCTTTTTTTTTTTCTAGTATCCCACCCACTGACACATCCCTTGCTAGGCTCGTGTGATGGCCTGTGAGTCACCAACCTTTGACACTCTTCTCATCAAGCTTAGAGATAATGTTTCACACACTGAGTACCCCAGAAAGATCAAGAAACAGTTTGCATGTCTTTTTAATACCCTCTCTTGTATGCAATGAAGTAGTGGGGGGCTTTGTAACAGGCTGCAGCCCCTCCCCCAATTATGACTGACAAGTGGAGGGCAGCAGTACATGCATCAGATGGGGGAGGCAGAGGGGCACATACACTAGGGTTCGTCTCCGCCAGCCCCATTGTCGCAGCTCCCCATGGTTCCTTTGCTCTGTCACCAGTCTGGGCGAGACTTCCTTTCAACATTGTAAAGACACTTGTCTTTGGGACTGGTTGTAAAGCAGAGATAAGAGGGATGTCATGTGATGTGAGGTCTGGAAAACTTAACATGCAAGTTAAATGTAATTAGTCTACATAGGCTATTATGTGCATTGTGCATGTCTATGGATAGGTAATCAATTGGGTCATTAATTTTTCATGATTATCAACTTAGATGGCGAGAAGGTCTGTGCACCATGGTCACGAAATCTGGATTTCCTCGGCAGTAGGCGATCGCGACAGTGCATTCAAACCCCATGACCCCCCGATGGCTGCATAATTGGATAAACGTTCTGTGCTTGCAATTTTTTCCTCCACACCAAACTTAGCAGCCTTGTCTTTATTTACATCAGAGTTTGCACCGGGGCTCAGTCATAACGAATTAATTGACGAACTAACTTCTCCAGGGCTGACAATCACTCCCTGTCACTCTTCTACGTTGCATGACTACTGATGCCACTTGAAATTAAACTGTGACCGAAAAGTGAGAACGTCGACTTGAATCAGGCGTGGAACAGACCACCCCATGCACAAGGAAATGGAGCCAATCTATTTGTTGGTAGTTTTTTTTTTCTGAAAACTAAACCGGGGTGTGCATTACAGACGTATATTCAATGTAAGGTAAGAATTTCCCCGAAGGTTGAGATTTGGACCTTAACATCCAATCGTGGTAATGCATGTTTGATAGGCGTAAAATACTCTGCACACTTTGATGCTGACAGCCTTATGCAGTTGCAGTTCCTACTGATCACATTTTAACAAACCATGCTTAAAGTGGAAGTCAACGCAAACTTTTTTTTCTTCAAGAATATGTTCTATGCAAGCACAAGTTGAAACAGGGCATTCTGATAAATATTGTGTTTGCGGAATAAGTTTTAATCCACTCGTTTTTAGCCATCACTGGGGGTAGCCATTTTGTCTTCTGCCGACTGAAAATGACATCACAACTGCTCCCAACGACCAATCACGGCTCAGATTCAGAAAACAGGTCAGCCGTGATTGGTCGCTGTGAGCAGTTGTGATGTCATTTTCAGTTGACAGAAGACAAAATGGCCGCCCCCTGAGATGGCTAAAAATGAGTGCACTTTACATCTGTGCGGTTACTGTAAGATTTTTCATCCACCGATACAAGTAACAAAGATAATTGAGTAATTCAACATTTTCAACTACTACTAGTCCAACTACCAAAAATTGACCCCCTGGGAAATAGTCAAGCCTCCTTAAAATGTAAATATATTTTTTTTGTGGTCTTTCCTACCACATTAACATCATTGCTACTTTGCAAATGTGCATGATCAAAAGATGACACGATTGATTGCTGCTTTCATCCGGTGACTGCTGGCTAGGTATTAGCGGCTAAATGTTTACGTGTGGCAGGCTGTGCAAACTCTGCTTGCATTTTCATACTTACCAATTCATCACTTGGGTGCTACTTGTTCAAATGATTGAACAGGTTTGGTTTGTTGTCTTGGCTGTAGTACCCAGACTAGAGTTGAGACTCGACACTTTTTTTTTTTTTTTTTTTGTCTCACACTTGACTCGGACTCCTTGGCATTTGACTCGGACTTAACTCCGACTCAGCCACTGGACTCGCAAAATATTTTTATCTACTATGTTTTTATTCCTGAAATTAACGTCCTCCTTAAAAGAAATAATGAGATAAAGATATTCAGATTATCAAGATAGCCATCTGATTGGTTTACCTGCCTGCGAGGGAATCGGTTACAGCAAACAGCGCCGCAGAGATGCGTTCATGTTCATTCAATAGCTTTGAGTTCAGTACTGTTTTGTAGCTGACTCTCACTGCTTGGTGCAGTTTGGGTGCCCAATCTCTTTTTCTCTCCCGCAAAGTCGACTACCATTAAAAAGCAACATTGTTTTTTTAAATTGTGTTTGTTGTTTACCTGTGCACACACAAGGTTTGCGTGCCAATTAAGAAGAGTGTTGAGCATAATGAAATTTCTCGAAATTTGTGGTCGTGAAAATATTTTCTGTCCCAAGGTTTACTCTTGATCTCACCTGGACGTTGACTTGGACTCTAACCTTTGTGACTCAAACTTGACTGAAAAAAGGTGGACTAGACTACAGCCCCGTTTGTTGTATTGCCTTGTTTTTGACGGCATACCTTGTACAACGGCGTCCTCCACGTCGCTCTGGGGATAACGCCACAAAGGTGATGGGAAGGAACTTCAGTTGTCAAAATGGCTTCATCTTCAGAAGAGCGCCAAGTCATGGCTGCCCATCAGCTGCACCTTTTAGTTGCATGTTTGGTCATTTTTACTGTTACTTTCTGTTTACTCCTTCTCCTTTCATTTATTGGCGGATTCTGTTTACTTCAACTTGCGAACCAAAGTTAGAAGAAAAAGCTGGACTGTGATTGGCTGCAGTTGCACACATTTCTGCCGCCTCTGACGGAGTAAATATGCTTGAAGCTGGTCACGTATTATCATGATTCGCAATCATATAATCACCCAGCCCTGCTTATATTGCCCTTCAGAAGGTAATCGAAGGGGTGGGGCTGGTGTGGTTGGGTTGGCGGTGTGTTGTTTTTTTTTTTTTGGTATTTCTCTGTGCGGCCCGGTAGCAAATGGGTCGATAGTTGGGGGACAATTGTTTTACGGCAGACCATCTAATCTCCTCAGCAAGCTTTAAAAGTTTCAAAAGTCTGCCACCAACTTCCTCACTCCCTTGACCACATCAACCCTGTCGTCCAGAACCTTGATCTTTTATTGCATCAAATACAAAATTCTCCTAGATGCTAAAATTCATAAAGCCCTCCATATCCAGGCCACCACCTACCTGAGGAACGGAGGGTACATGAAGGGGTGTGGAGTTGTGGAGCAAGTCTATAAAGGGGAGTCAACCCTAGCATTTTTTTTTTCAAGACTATGATCTATGCAAGCCCACTGGTTGAAACAAGGCATTCTCATTAATATTGCGTTTGTGGAATATGAGTTAAGGAGCAAAATCCACCCATTTTTGGTCTCAGTGGGCAGCCATTTTGAAAATCTGAAAATGACATCACAGTTGCTCAGGGCTCAGATAACAACCAATCATGGCTCATCTTTAAGAAACAGGTCTGTTCTTTTTTTTACATGGAACACCAATAAATCCAAGCACATTTTAGCAAACCAGTCTGCATTTCGTTTTTGACTTGTTTTATTTAAATTTCAGCATTCAAGATTGCGTTTGAAGTGTATTTCATATGCTTGTCAACGAGGCTATGGGCCAGATGTTATTCATTTTATGACAGCAGCTGCGGGCTGGATAAAATTTGACTGCGGGCCACATTTGGCCCCCCCGGCCGGACTTTGGATGTGTCTGCTTTAGCTGTTTCTTCTTCATTGCTTTAACTGCTTCTTTGTGTTTGGTGGCGGCTGCCCACTGCCTACAATACTATTACACGATGCTGGGTTTGGGGTTTGTGTTTTTTATTTTTTTATTTTATTTATTTATTTTTTTAAAATCCAATATTGTATCTAAGGCATTTTCTATTCATCAATCACGTATCTATCGCAATACATATTGGTAATGAATTATCGTCCAACCCTATCTGCTTAAATCATATTCTACAAATGCAGTATTAATCATAATACTGTGTTTAGACTAGTGGGTCAGCATAGAACATACATATTGTAAAGACTATTTTTGACTTGACTTCCACTTTAAGAAAATGTGGGATGTACTGTTTTGCTTGTTGCTGCCCGTGTTAGTATAGGAATAGAAAAGTTTCCTGTAAAAGCAATATCATGCTCAAGAGCTTTAATGTGGGATGTACTGTTCTGCTTGTTGCTGCCCGTGTTAGTATAGGAATAGAAAAGTTTCCTGTAAAAGCAATATCATGCTCAAGAGCTTTTGCAGCACAAACGTAATGTCGTAATCTACCATTGTTGGCAGTATTTGCGCATGGTCATGCAAGAACCTGAACAACCACATAAGATGCCTATGTGTTTTATAAAAGGAAATGCATGGGAGAATTTTACATCCCGATTTTAAAAACAAAACGATCGTTTTAGGGCTTTTAAAACACCGGCCCCATGTGGACGAAACACAAAATGATAAATCTTTGCAGATACACTGAAACACGTTTACGTGTTGACGGTTCGCAGAAGCCGGCAGCATTGTGGATGTATTGTATAAAATACGTTTCAGCAACAAGTTAGGAGAAATGAGTGCTGGGTCTTAAACTTCACATTAGCGTTACAACTTTTCAGCAATTCCTTTCACACTGGCGCTGGCTGTTCTGACGGTTCTGGCACCACCTACAAAGCCAGGAAATTGCCAATTCTCTGTCAGCCGTTCAGGAAAAAGCCACGTTTGACAGTGTAAAAGGGGCTATTGACGGACCCCAATATTAACTCAAGTCATTAGCTCTGCCTTTTTCACGAGCAATTGGTGTTCAACGCATTGATGGTCTCACAATGCTTACCCCAGAAGTGTATCAGGCAATTTAGCCACACTTTAAAGCTTGAGTCAGTCTATCAGCAGCTATGCAATAGAGGTACTTCACTCTTGATCAACAAATGTTATCCTGAGGATGTGCGGTAGAAACACTTTACTATGGTTTTATAGATGTGCATGCATGTTTGTCATGGACATCATGTGGGGGTGGAGGTTTGTCAGGTGATAATTCTAGCAGGAACCAAGTGAAGTGAAGTGAATGGGGTGGGGGAGAAAGAAAGTAAAAAAAAAAAAAAAAATCAAAGCACAGTAATGGAGAACTCTTTACACAACAAACAGGCATCCCTCCCCCCTCCCTTCCCCCTCCTGCTTTCCCCTTGACACTTCAACTATTAGTGATATGAACCCCAGTTGAGCTGTCAACAGCAGCGACATGGAAACTGTCTGCTGTTAGGGTAGCCAGAGAGGAGCCCCCAGCACCCCCCCCCCCCCCAAATACTACTGGGGTTGAAGATGTGCTAGAGTTTTGAGGATGCTAATACAAATGCTCCTTCAGGGCCTATCACATGTTCTTAGCCAGGCAAAAACACCAAAAGCTCTTGTTTTTCAGTCACACATGATCATCAAGCCATATCATCCTTTTCCTTCCACACACAAAGTAGAGACACAAAGCACACAGTTTTATTTTTTTTTAAGTTTATATATGCATTATGTGTATCATTATGTGTTTATATATGTATACGTGTATCAAGGCTTCAATCCGTATCCACAACAGAAGTGAATTAATTTCCGTTCAATTACCGTGTGTAA
This sequence comes from Filicampus tigris, assembly GCF_054856515.1. Lineage (NCBI taxonomy): Eukaryota > Metazoa > Chordata > Actinopteri > Syngnathiformes > Syngnathidae > Filicampus > Filicampus tigris. The sequence goes on from NC_141220.1 coordinate 12,857,824, forward strand.
TTTTCTCTCCAAAAGACCGTTATTAATTGTCCTGCTATTTTGTTTGCTGTTCAAAGTTGGATGTTCTCCGCTTTAACTCGGTCCCAGCCAGACGTCTGTGAAAATTGTAATGGATCACACAAGCACTTATTTGATTTATTGCTTTAAACGATGTCCCCTTGCGATGCATCATCTCATTTTCGAGGGTGTCCCTTATTTGCAGTGTTAAACGTGCTAGCCGTCATTCTTAGATTAACGTAGCATCTATCATAGCTCTCTGTCTTTTCTCGTCATCCATTCGTGCGTCTGATTCTTATCAGAAATGTAGCTTTTTCATCGTCATGCAGATGATTAGTGACCTAGGAGCAACTCTGCAACATGTTTAGATGCACAAGTAACCAGCCGAACCTGTTGCTTGCTAGCTGCATCTGTGAAAGTAGCACAGAGATTCCCTCGACCTCCCAACTAGCCTGCAACGCTTTTGGGGAACATCTCGGTGGTTCTTTTCCTTCAAATACTTTCTTTTGACAGATGTCTCGGCGTTCGAGTCTTAGTTTTGCTATTCAGTATGTATTAATGTGTAAGGCGCAAAATGTTATGTTTTTTTTTGTGGTTGATAGTGTTATACAGTGGATTGCTAATTGTATGTCTTTGCTGTGTGTCAAGGAATTGGAGAAAGCTCTTTCAGAGCAGGACTTGAACTTCCTTGGGGACCTTATTGCTTGTCTACTGCAGGGATGTTACCAGCGCACTGACATTACGTAAGTTAAGATGCAATAGAAGTGATATTTTTTTGTAAAGGGATTTGTAAATGAGTCACCTCATCCCTCTCATGTATTAAGGCATTGTTTTTTGGTGTAAAGGCAAATGTGGTCCCAAGTGTCCAGTTGTACAATTGTTGAGAGGAAGCCCATCACAAATGGAGTATTTAAGTTAGTGTATGTTATGGTAATTGACTTATTTTGGTTTATTCATTGTTACCTTATTTTGTAGGCTTGTTATGTTATTTTTAGGACTGTAACTATGCTTCTACCTTGGAATATCGATTTTGGTTATGTATTTTTAAAGACAATTTACCATTAGTTCTGCTTGTTTAAATACAATATTAAAACAGGCCATTAGGCCTGCCAAACATGAGCGCTTGTGACATCACTGAGACACTTTGTCCAAAAACATTTCCCTTAATCAAATCACAAGAACTGAGCTTTGTCAAGAAATAATTCAACAGTCCAATGGCTCACAAGAGTCAGAATTTAGCCTCCATATTTTGATGCAATGTCTGTGGCAAAACGACATAATAACCTTAATGGAATTATAGAAATAGCATTTATACATTCTTAAATTTGAAAGAAGGCGATTAGCATTAGCAGAGTATCACGCCAATACATTCAAGTGTTAATCCCTCGATGGAGTTTCTCCTTCAAATACGGCCTACTCAAGATTGGCAAGAAGCATAGTGCTACCAGCGGACTGATAAACAGAGAGGCAAGAATGAGCCAGTTTCTCCACCCCGGGCAACCAGCAACAGTAGGACAACCTGCTTTATTGGAGTGGACAGGCGCTGGCATCCTGGAGGTGGCTGCTCACCACTGGCCTTTCACAGAGCTGCCCTTTTCATCCGCACGTGTTAAACGCTCTGCCGGAGCGGGGGAAGGTGGGAGGGAGGCTTTTGGCGAGAACAAGGGACAGAATGGAAGAGCGAGATGGGGTTAGTGAGGAGGGGAGCCTACAGCTGTGTGAAAAGTGCACACTGCTCTTTCAAGATAAGCCATTTTTTCTGCTGGTCCTCTTTCTCTACATTGCATAGATGCTCACCCTCGACCCAAGGCATTGTTCTCTTCTTTTGAGTTGGAACTAAAAGGTAACGATTAATCGGCTATGCCTAAACTGTAACTTTTGGAAGTCCAACTTGGACTAGCTACCCACAGTGAAAATATTTTCCCATTAACTCCAAAATTAGGCAGGGCAATGGTGCAAACCAGGGATCTGCAACTTAAATCATGAAGGAGGCTGCAATGTTTCACGAGTGCTACCAAGGTGTCACATAGGTACATAAACTTCCTAACCGGACATGACAAAAATGTCATGGTGTAAATATCAGAGCTGGGCATTGACAAAAATTGCCCGGTCTGTTTATCGCCTTCCCTGCAGCTTGGATATCCTTCCACCATCCCTCCATTCGCCTTTTTGTCAGGCCGGAGCAAATGGTAATCGCCTATCATTTTAAACTGGTTTCCGTTAGCATTTCTGTCTACCAACTTGGACCAACTCGCCGTGGACCGTGAGAACCAAAATTACCCAGTTTTTAATTTATTGCATATCGGCCATCAGATTAATGGGGGAAAAAAAGGCCAATGTGGATAATTGCCAAAATGCCAAATATCAGCACCGATAATCTACTGATGAACAGAGCCAGTGTTGCACAACAGTAGAGTGAGCGCTTGCTGAGAAAAAGAACACAACCAATTGCATACTCACCATTCAGTGCTTTAGTCCCCAGGCATTCAGCAGATATCTGGATGACATCATCAGCTACAGGTGGGAGCTAGAAGAGGGGAAGCCAAACCCACTTCGTGAGGAGCCCTTTGAAAACTTACCCCCTCGCACTCAGGCTGAACTACTGCACCGTCTCTGCGATTATCGTCTGGATGCTGCTGATGTCTTTGACCTACTGAAGGTACGCCACATGTTTCAGGCTGCCGTTTAAAATTCCTATATTTAATTTTCACCCGTTAACGCAGTACGTTTTTGTTAGGTCTTAAAAGTGCCACCTTGTCCATATATCAAATACATGAAACAAAATGAGAGGTCTTAATTTTAATCGAGTGGCCTACTAAAAACAAAAAAAGAACATAATTTGACTTTCTTAAACCTGCACATACCCTGGTGTTTCAATCAACTCAAAGAATCAGAACATTTTACAAACTCTAATGCCAATGAACATGGGATGTTAACACACTACAAAGACAAGCTATTGTAAAGGTCTGAAAGGACTAAATGGCATCTAGCAGTGAGTTAATTCATGGTTTCCTTTACTCCCATCAGGGTCTGGATGCAGACAGTCTTAGGGTAGAACCCCTTGGGCAAGATGGAAATGGAGCCCTCTACTGGTATTTTTATGGCACCCGTATGTACAAAGAAGAGCTACTCATGAGAAAAGTAGAGAAAATCAGGTAAACACCTCTCCTTATTCTCCCGATTATTCATCTAAAAGTCGCCATTTGTTCACAAACATGCCTGTTAAACGTAATGTTAAAAATGTGGTAATAGCTCATTTTGGAAGCTAGGCTTTTAAAGGATTACATTCGGTTGATGCTGCCTCCCTTACAGTGAAAATCCTGAGTTAACATTACCGGAGAAAAAGAAAAGAGGAAGACCGCCAAAGAAAAAAAGAGTTGAAGACCATGATCTTAGGTGAATTTTTGTTGTTGTTGTCTGCATCAACGTGTATCTGTATAACGGGCAGAACTTGTACAGTACATCTATCCGGTTGCATATGATGCACAAAATGCCCTGCCTTTTGTCAAAAGGACACTCTTGGTGGCAATTCCATGGCTGTCTGTTGCAATGTGGCCATCTATTGCAGATGTTTTTTTTGCCAAGCGTCTGCACAGATGATTGTGCAGCGTTCTCTGTTGTAAAACATTTTAAATATGTCGCAACGATAGAAATTGCAGGTGCATACGGTTTGCTCGGAATGATATCTGATTATCCTTCGCGACTTTGTGAGAAACCCCGAAAGCTAAATATGACTAACTGTTTTTAAAAATGTAAAAATGTCCTGGAAACGAATGCGCTGCCCTGGAAATTTTTTCTCCCCCTCGGCTTCTCTCCGTCTTGTGGGTGGGGCGTCACTACCAACCAATCAGATTGCATATCCCGTTAGAACAGTTCTGCTGCCCAGTGTTTCCGTATGACTTTGATTTTACCGACTTTTCAGACCCAAGTAAGGATTTATACGTTTCTAGCTGCATCTGCCACTTTCAGTTCAAGAGTGTTGCCGTAGCGCTGTCTTTCGAGTGTGAGGGTTTCGCTCCCTCTCTCTGGCTCCTCTGTTGATTAACAGAGAGCTGTAGTCGGCGTGCCGTCACTTTTGGCTCGGCGTTCTGAGATTAAATACATCTGTGCTATCAGAAGAGCCAAAGCGACCATGACGATGGCTGAAATAGTGACGGGTAACACTAGTCTTACTGGGCCATGTTGCACTGAGTATTTCATACTTGCACCATTTGTTACACAGCAGAAACAGAAAATGTATAAATGAGAAAAGCTTCATTAGGAATTAAACACGATTAAAATACTGTATATGTGCACAGAGAGCAGAGCGCCAACATTTTTAGCCAGTCTTACGCCCCTGTGCTTGTCAATCTGGCTGTGGCAATGGCCACACCAACCCATCAACAGCTCATTAGTCAATCAGCTATATGGCATCATCTTGAATTACTCAACAATAAAAGTCATTTCAAAACGAGACCTTACATTTCGTTTTGTTTTTTTGTTTTTTTCTATTTTCAGCCAATTTGATATGGTATTTAGTAGGGTTGGGCAATGTATCATTATCATATCAAAATCAAGATATTAACATGGAAATGAGGATGATATCAGTCATGTGACCTTGTCAAGCTTGTGCTGCAAGCTCAGTCCAACCAACCACCTACCTCCTTTCAAGTTTGGCATTGATGGACAGCGAAAGCCAGCCAATGACCATCATGTTGCTGGAGGAAAGTCTCGCGAGGGATACGATATGAGAGAAAACCACTCAGCTAGAGTTCCAAAACAGCAGTTTGGTTCAAGCCATTAACTATAGCATATACTGTGCACATATATTGTGTTTTACAAAAATTACTTGAACATAATTATAATTTCACATGTAGTAGTGGATAAAATGGTGAAGCTTGTGCCTTAAAAAAGGGACCAGCAGTCCACGCTTTTTCGGTCCATTCAATTGGGAGCGCAACACTGTATGGGAATCCTCAAAACGTGATCCAGGCTAGCAGAGTACATATCGCAAAGTGTCCACACAACAAGTCGCCATTGTAGTACATCAATGCATACACATCCAATCGTCATGCGCAAGGGTGATTTTTATTTATTTATTTATTTATTTTTCCGCTTCATCACCTCGTCATCCATATTCTGAACCACTTTTCTTAATGCAGTCGTGCATGGACAAATTGGTGCAGAACAACACACGTAATGCAGTTAATGCACACAAACACAAAAGACACTTGTTGTTGCAGCATAAAACATCATTAAAGCACAGTTGCTGTACAATGAGAATTTAATAGTTTTTAATTTATTGCTGACTTTGTTAATGTTGGTACCTGTCAGTAAGTTCTAATAAAGACACTTTCCACATCCTTTTGGACTGCAATGTATAGTTTTTTTTTTTTCTCTTTAAGAAAAAAGCTTAGTTTTCACCGAACCCATAGTAATAATAGTCTAATAATAGTAATAGATATCTCTGGCAAAAATAACAAGATGAAATTATGGCCATATGGCACAGACCTAGTATCGATGGATGTCGAATTTTCAATTCGTCGTCTTTAATTCAAATTCCTTCTCATTACATTTGTGTTGTCATTCTCATCTGCATGTAATTGCAATCAGGGGTCTTTGTTTTTGTCATACCGGGACTAGGACTACTTCCTTTTTCTGTCGAAGAATTCGGGGAAATTAGGCTACTGACCTAATGTTGTGGTTGCCAGTTATACCCAACGTAAAATAAGCTTTTCTGGTGGACTGAGGGAAACGACACAGCCAGCTTCCTCTAGGGGTGTGCATCGGTCCACAAAAGATGATTTGATATGGTTTTCGATATGTTAGGTACGAAATAATTAAAGTACAATTATTCGTTTTGAAAGTGGAACGATTTGGTTCGATTTGACTGAATGAGATTACGATTCAATTTGATATTGTATGAGTCAATTCAATAGTGTATGATGCAATTACTTTTTTGTTATTTTACACATTTGAATGAATTTGTCAGTACTGTAAATGTGCCAATTCCTTCTAGGATATATCTCTCCAATAAAAGACAATTTGATAGGTATCTCAAGACATTTCAAAGTGCAACGATTCGGTTCAATTCAATGCACTCGCACTTTTTCCGTGCCCCCTAATGCCCACAGTACTTTGTTGGGTCTCCTTTTGCATAAATTACAGCATCATGGTGGCGATCAGTCTTTGGTATAGTTCAGGTGTCATTATAGCCCAAATTGCTTTGAGATCGGCCTTGTTAATCTGAAAGGAGGACTTGGGACCACGGGCAACAGACCAGTACTTTTTCTCCTTAGCCCCAGTGCAGTTGCCTCTGATGTCAGAATTTGACACCTTTGCCAACCACATGTTCTCCTTCCTCTTAACACTCTGTTAATGTACTTTGACACAGTAAGCGCACAGCTGCTTTTCAAATGAGACCTTTTCTCCTCATGGAAGGTGTCAGTGACTTTCTATCTGCACAAATGTCAAGTCTGCAGTCTTAAAGCCTACAAACCAGACTGAGATCATTTAAATGCTGAGAGAAACCTCTGAAGGTGTTTTGGCCTCAAGGGAGCCTACCTACATTGTTGAATATTCTAATTTTGTATGTAAAAACCACACAACCACAAAGGTGAACATAGTTAAGTGAATATCTTTCTGATGATGTCAATGAAAAATATGGAGAGTGTTTGATACAGCTCTTGTGTTGGATAGCTTTATAATATGCATGTAACCATGATGCTGTGGCTGGTTGTAAAGGAGACCATGCAGTTCTTATCTTTCAAGTAGTTTGTATCTAAAATACAGCTGAGCATGTCATTGTGCCAGGTGTACTCTATTATTAAATTTTATTAACCTAAACACGAGCTGATTAAATTATTGAAATACATTAGTGTTAAGTGCATTGATTGAATTATTGAGTGGTACTTTTTGGTTTATTTTTAGTCTTGCAGTACTTGCTGTTTCATATTTGTATGTCTTTGTAGTGAGGCAGAAAGTGAAGAGAATACAGAAAATGGAATGGAGGATACACCTCCTGCTAAAGGTGAAAAATATACGTGCAATATATTAACAGCAATGTATTTGTTGTTTTTTGTACCTGTTTTACCAACACCTGCTATATATGTGGAATCGACTTCCTTTGTGCTTTTGGCTCCCAGGAGGCTGTCAGCGAGGTACCTGGTCTCTTGTGTGCGAAACAGAAGAACAGTGGGTTAACTTGGCAGAAAGCATAAAGGATAAACTATCTCCCCAAGACCGCCATCTCTACCGTGTCATCAGCCAGAATTTTCTGCCTGAGATACGCAGCATGATTGAACACAAGGTCAGATACTAAAGAATCAATACCATTAGTTCACATGAAAGTGTTTCACAAGGTCCGTACTCTGTAGCATTAAAATGACAATTGAATCATATCTGAATTTATGTACATATTTGTATTAGTTAATTTTCAGGACAAATAATTGAGCAAATAGCGTTAAAGACATCAGTGTTTTGTTTTTGTTTTTCTTTAAATGTAGAAGTCTTCCAGCATATTTGAATTTATTTTGTAGAATTTACTCAGATCAGTTCTGGTTCCCTCCACATTTTTGATGTATTGAATGTCTACTAGCATTTTTGGGAGAATTTTTAGAGTTTAATTGTGTTGGAACAGGGTTACATACAAAACAAGGCTGGATAGGGGCTCACGAGGACCGAACAATTAGCATTCTCGCTAATTGTGTTTTTTTTTTTATTTAATAGTTGTCAGAGGGGTCATAAAAGTCTCTATATATAATGACAGTGTCGCTCAATCAGCTATATACAAGACACACATTTCTTTTACCTGCCGCTAAGGCCCACAAACATGCACATCATGGGTGCTTCTTTGTTTCTTTTTATATTTGGTTCTAAGGATGTGCGTTCGGGGTGGCGGGGGGTAGGTGTTACACACATGCAGACATGTCAAATACATGTGTCCTTATCCTTTTGAATCTGACTCTCTATGTTTCTTGAGCTGCCCTCACCAGTCATTTTATGGGCGTTGACAGCAGGCAGGGGCTCACCTTGAGGCAGGATGAAGCCTCTTGAATGACAGCTTTGTTGTGCTGCGGGATCCTCTCAACCTAAGTGGCTAATTAGACTGGAGGTCATCTTGCTTCTACTTGAATGGATAAAACAGTCAAAAGAAAAGAAAAGCCCCGAAGACCCCATTTTCTGTATGTACTGTACCTGTATTTATGGTGGATATCATTTTTTTTCCACTTACCCAGTCATTTGCCATCTTGAGGAACTGTTTGGCGCATTTATTAGCCAGGTTTCTGTTTTCACAACGCTCAGTGCAAATTGAGTTGAAGTTCCACTCACAATCGGTAAAGTGTCCAGTCACCCCAAAATATCCGTGGTTGCGAGTTGAGGTCCAGTGATCTGCGGTTATAGCAATACATTTGTCCAAATCCCACACCATAACGTCAAGTTGGCTTTTCTTTTCACAGTCATACATCTTGCTGATTTTAGTTGTCACTGCAGTCCTGCACGATGGTTTGTATGGTCATTGGACGCTGTTTGTATCACCCCAACGAATCCCTTTTCTTCAACTTATCATCGCTATTCGCTTTGCAAGAACATTCGTCAGCCTGTCGGTCGCAGACTTGCTCATATGCGGGCTGTTCTCGAGTTAAGTTTGGCAAAGAGCTTTGCAATAGCTCGCTGCATTCGTTGCTATCAGTAGCTGTGGCTTTGGTCGTGGCTGGTTACTTTGCATTTATGTGCTAGCCTTCAACTGCTTCTTTGGTAAGATATGTACAATGAAGGCATATCACTCTGCCTTTATCAATAGCGCTGTCAAGGTGTTTTTAAATTTACCATTTATCGGACCAAAAACTCTCACATGCTCCTCTATTTTCAAGTCTTCTTTCTGCTCCTGAACTTGCCCTATCACCTACAATAGGAGCTATCGGGTTATGCGAAACACAATGACAGCCAATCAGTGTCTACTTCAGGGTGTGACACTGACCATTGTTTTTTACACCCCCAACAACACAAGCCCCACACATCAAGACGGATCTCATCATCATACAGAAACAATAAAGTTAGATTAAAAATGAATAAGATGAAAAAAATAACACCAACTGTGACTGTAATTAATTGATCACAATTTATACACTCTTTTGACACCTCTAATTATATTATATTGCATTACATTACGTTTCATTATATTCTTATGAATAGTGGTATATCCAGTGCTTCACCGAGCCATCAGAGGCAGTCTTACTGCAGAGCAGACTCACAGAGTGCACAATAGATCAGTTCTGCTTTTATTTTTGTGCTGGCTTCCTTCTTCCATCATGTACTCTCCCAAAAGTTATTTTAGTTAAAGAGGAAGTAAACCCCAAAACTTTCTTTACAATTATGTGCACTTCCACTAGTCAAAACATGGCATTCTGATTCATATCGCGTTTGTGGAATCAGTTTTGTCCATGTCAGGGGGCGGCCATTTTGCCACTTGCTGTCAACTGAAAATGACATCACAGTTGCTCAGGTAACAACCAGTCATGGTTCAGCTTTAGAAAAAAAGTGAGCTGTGATTGGTCGGTTTAAAATGTGGTTTTAAACATATTTTTTGGGGGGTGTACTCCACCACAGCCTTAGCCGTAATACGAAGGAATGTCAAACAGGTGTCGCCTGGGAGTTGTAGTTCTTTTACTTTGTCGCCTAGAAGCATCATCATTTCATGTGAAGACATTTTGTAGGACCAAAATAAAAAGAAATAATTAAAAATGTCACTCACCATAGCTGCAATCAACGAGCCGTGGTCATTTGTATTCCAAAGTACTCACTATTATAACAGCAACGACAGTTGAAGCTTCACAGCATTTAAGTTATTAAATAAGGCACCATTGAGCTCGACAAGACAGTACGGCTGTTGTAGCTCAGACCGTGTTTTACTGTATGATACATGCATGAGGCCTCACTGGCTGCAATTGTATCACTTTCTGATGTAGTAGATGTAGCAAAGAGCTCATCAATATTGCTAGCATAGCTTTCTTGTGCATTTCTGTACTAGCATGCTGAGTTAGGTCATTTTCACCTCAGTGTCCTATTGCAAATTCCCAGCAGCATAAAGTGTAGAAGGCTTTCGTTGACTGCTTACAGTCTTAACCCATTACTTCTTGGCTTCCCGTTGCTTGTTGTAACTGCACAGTCTTTTCTTTCTAACAGGTTCATCCACGTTTCCCTTTGCCAATCCGACCGGACAACACTACACATTATCATATTACATTATGTGCAGGATTTGGCGCATTTGCGCTGTATAAGGCAGGCCTTGTGGATGGATGTACAACTGGGGTTAATACTTCCTCAACAGGAATTCCAGCCATAAATCCACTTTAGAAGTTGGCAACTTGGCAAACAAAGCTAGGATGGTCTTCCTTTCAATCCCTTAAGACTTTAGGGGTGTGTTACATCTAAGTTTAGAAGCAGTATTATACACTGCATTTACTGTACTCCAAAGTCTGTGGACTGTTATACAGTACCTGTATTTGATTGTGGATGGTTGTTTAAAAATTGTTTTTAAAAATTTGGGCGGAATTTTTACCACACAACAAATACCATGATGGTTTTGTAATCCTGCACACAAGAAATATACAAAGTAATAAAAACTAAAATGAAACATTTTGGAAAAAACTAAAACTAATACAAACCAACAAACCCGCTTTGAAAGCTAATTAAAGCTAACTACGGTAAATTAAAAAATCCAAAACAAAATAAAAACAAACTATAATGGAAATACCAAAACTATAAGTTTTAGATACAGTATATGTAAATGCACTTCATAGGAACACTTTCTCGACTGCCTTAGGAGTTGACAGGTTTGTCCTGTGATGAAATTTGGCAAGAGCTGCACTCTCTGTCTCTGTATAGACAAACTTTCAAGGGACTTGTTAGGAACTTGCCTTTGGCTCAGAGTTTCCTTAGTTACTATGTACTATTTATGACTTAGATTGGTTCTGACGGGCGTCACAGTATTATGGTTTTCATACGTTGATGCAGTAATTTAGAAGGGTATTGCATCTGAGAAAATTTGGAAAATGGTAACACTGTCTTATGTACAAAATCTACGCAAAATACAAAGTCTTTCAGTTCATAAGGCTCCTTTGTTTTTTTCAAATACTGTGACCATAACCCCGTGTGACAGAACTAAATGGGACCATGTCAGTAAGCCTTTTTGGGCCATGTTGTGATAGCCCTGCCAGAACCAGCACTGTCCCTTCATGATAATGATAGGTTTCAATGATTATGTCATATTTAGCATCTTTATGCTATATTATTAAAGAATTTAAGAAAATATAACTCTATGTAGTTACCCATAACATGCAAAAAAAATCAGTATAAAATCTAACTGAATATTTAACATTTGACACCTTTTGGGCTTTGTCTTTTTCAAGCCATACCATAAGGAAGGATATAAACTGACACGCAAAAAAAAACATTTGTGGATAAAATATTAAAGAAAGAACTGTTGATTTTATCGTATTTATTTGTAAAACCCTAGCCGCTTATCCTTTAAGATTGATATTGAATGCGGCAATTTATGAAGCCTTTTTTTTTTTTAGGACACCACTTCCTATTAAAGAATTTTGACAAGCCAGCTTTAAACTGAATGTTGAGGTTGGAGTCTACTTACCGTCCTTGTACTGAATACATGGTTTGACTTTTTGTCTGGTAAAGCTTGGCTGTCACCCCCAGGGAGATGTGAGGGAATGTTGGCAGCTAAAGACAGAAGGGGGAACTGGGGGAGGGAAAACCAAAGCCTGTGACCTCTCAATACTCACGGCTCTTTCACCCGAACTCCCCAGGGCCTCATGGTCGCCTTGCCTGTGTGGCTGTCTGTCCATCTTGAAGACTCAATCACTTGTTTGTTTATCTTATCATTTCCTGGTTATTTTCATTTGGCTTTACACGATCTGGATTTTTGGGACTGATCAGTGAGTTAAAAAAAGATAACCAACTCTTCACTAAACTTACAAGATGGATCAATAAGTCTGTTTGAATAATTTACTGTATATTTGTTTTATTCTTTTTTAATGTATTTATTTAAAAGGGGTTAGTATTAATGAACGTTAACATGTAGGAATGCTAGATTATATCCGTTGGCTCGTTTTCATCTGCCGTTCCTTGGCAGGTTGTAACATTTTCAGGAAAATTTTCATTGTGTACTGTTTACTTAGTATCACCAGAACTATTCATTCTCAAGCATTTTTGCAAATATTTAGCAATATTTGCACTTCCCCAAGAAAGGAAAGTAGAGGGGAAAAACTAGAAGTATAATTTTAATATAAAATATTCGTTCATTAATAAAGAATGGTATATCTAGTACTGCTAGTAGTAGTAGTAGCTGCTTTCAAAAAATGCAACGGAATGCAATGGAACCTTTTCTTTCTTTTTTTTTTAAATTAGTAACTTGTGCATTTATTAGTCGTAACTCATGCATGGCAGAATTAAATTTAGTGGGACGCTGAAATTTTATAGCAGTCTTACTCTGTATTGATGGGCATTGGATGTTGGCATACTATATACTGTATCTTTGAAGTCAGTGAGAGCTGCATATACAGTATATCTTTGTTCATTTCATAATTTCAATTATATAATTGTGGTCAATCTGTGCATGCCCTGGGTTTCAATTATATAACTGTGGTCAATCGGCGCATGCCCACTGGACTTTTGTTTGTACCAGTTTTCATTGACTGGATTGAGATTGGTCAATATTTATCATTTTATGCAAAATTGCTGTTCGACTGTAATGTCATAATTAGGGGTGTCAAAATAGTGCATTAATTGCGATCAATTAATTTCGATCACAGTTAAAGCGTAATTATTTTTTCATCGCATTGATCTAATTTTTAATCTAACTTTGTTTCTGTATGACAATGAGATCCGTTTTGATGCGTGGGGCTTGAGTTGTTGGGGGTGTAAAAAAACAATGGTCAGTGGACACTGATTGGCTCATTGTGATTGGCATAACCTGATAGGCTCCTATTGTAGGTGATAACGCAAGTTCAGGAGCAGAGAGATGTGAAAATGGAGGTGCATGTTAGCCCGATTAATGGTCAATGTAAAAAAGAACCCTGACCGCACTATTGATAAACGCGGAGTTAAATTCCGTCTTTGTAAGAAGGGCTTTGCTTACCAAAGAAGCAGTTGAAGCTTACCATGTAAATGCAAAGCAACCAGCCGCGAATAAAGCTACAGCTAATGATAACAACGAAGACGCTAATGTAGTGAGCCATTGCAAAGCTCTTCACTAAACTAAGCTCAAGGACAGCCCGTGTATGAGCAAGTCTGTGAACGACAGGCTGACGAATGTTCATGCAAAGCGAATAGCGATGAACTGCAAGCCGATCAACATCGTTGAAGACAATGCATTACTTGAGGTGTTGCAAACAGCGCCCAATGACCCATCATGCAAACCACCGTGCAGGACTGCAGTGATGACTAAAATCAGCACGATGTATGATGGTGAAAAGAAAAGCAAACTGGAGGTATTGGTGGGGGATTTGGACAAATGTATTGCTATAACCGCAGATCACTGGACCTCAACTCGCAACCACGGTTATTTGGGGGTGACTGGACACTTTATTGATGGTGAGTGGAACTTCAACTCATTTTGCACTGATCGTTGAGAAAACAGAAACCAGGGACTTGGCTGATAAATGCGCCAAACAGTTCCTCAAGTTGGCAAATGACTGGGTAAGTGGAAAAAAATGATATCCACCATAAATACAGATACAGTACATACAGAAAATGGGGGTCTTTGGGGCTTTTCTCAGCAATTTTTAAGTGAGATTAAAAATTGATTCATTAGATCAATTAATTACAGATCATAATTAATTAATCTCTCAATTTTTTTTAAATCTCTTGTCAGCCCTAGTCATAATTTGCACAATCTATCAATTGTTGGATTGGTGAAATAATTTGTGAAATGGGTGAAATAAGACATGGCAGCAAACACAACCTCGTTTACTCTCCGGTGTCATTCTGTGCTGCCATAGTGTATGTGTGAGCCTGAAAGCTAATTGTGCTTTTAGCTTTGTGTTGTGTAAGTGAAAAGCATTTGTGTTGGGAGGAATAAATCCCAAAGTAAAAGGGCTTGTGTACCCTATTAAAATTTTTTTTTTTTTTTTTTTGTATCAAGACTGAGTTCATTTGTCTATTTGGCACAGTAGTTGTGACAGTTTTAACACTATTTAAATTGACATCTTGATAAGTTAAGATAAGTTACAAGTATTTTAAAACGAGTTCTCGCGTCGCAAAAAATCTCCGTTAAGTTGCTGCCATTTTAAAGTGTGTATTTGACGACATCGCTATGCATTTGTCACGGAGCATGCGCAGACCGGACGAAGCTTGGCTATTCTGATTGAATTGTTTACATGACGCTCGTTCGGATTGGCAAAAGGAATATACCAATGCCACCCCCGTGAAACCGAATGAAATTCCATTCAGATTTCAGCCTTTTTCTTCCGACTGAGCTGTTTATATGGAGCATCCCTCAGAAACAAGAACTAAACGAAGTTGCAGTAAATTAAGAATGCAACAGTCTTTTGAAGTTAAGTGGTCACAGGCTTGATGCAGTTACTGCAAGTAAGGGTTATGCCACGCCCACATCTATAACATTTTGTATAAAGATAATTCAATAGTGTCTGTTTCAATACTTTTGCTCAAATGAAAAGTTAGGTGGCTTCCCACAAAAGGTGTTCTCTTCTGAGTTACCACATCGAGATGTAAATACCGTGAAATGAAAATGGGAATTCTGAACCTTTCTCCCATTCATCTTGTGAACTGAAACCCTGAGATGTCTTCATAGATTAATTCCTTTAACAGGTAACAAGTGCACTCTTGAATTATTAACTCTTGTTAAAGGAGCGTGAGCAGAAACAGAAGCTTGAGGATCCATCTCCATTCCGTGCATCACAGCGTTTCTCTGAAAAACACATGAACCAAGAGGAGGAGGCATGTGTAAGTTTTCTCTCTAGTTGCTGCTGCAGTAATGGAGTATACCTTTGTTAAACTGTGTTTTTATGCATGCCATTCTTGTGCATAGAGCAACCATGTCTGGCAGGCTCTGACGCTCCTGTTATTTGTATTCAGGACAATGTGACAACAGCTGAGTTTGAGAAGAAAAATGATGAAGAGATGGACAGGCAGGTCTTGCTGGCTGAGCAGAGGCGAGAAGAGGAAAGGCTTCAGCAGGAACGGCGACAGCGAGAGAAAATGGACAAGATCAAAGCTGTGGAGGGTATGATGATTGGGGAAAACCACACAAGGGGAGAAACCATACAAAGTTGCAGTGCAAAGTTCATCTCCTTGTGGGTCCTGCAGAATGAGTCATCATTTTAATGAACTTTGATGCCAAACATGAATTTGAAGCAAATTTGAAGCAATGATTTCATATTCTTTCATCAGCGACCTGTCATCATCAATGAGTGGAGGGGCTGCCATGAGATATTCGTAACAAATAGATCAACAGCACCCTTCATGCAGGCTTTCACATGTCATTGTTCAAATTTTTCGTTTGTCTTATCTTGAAAATCTGTTACAGTATGGCAACGATCATTGTCAGCTACGGTGTTGTGCACTTAAGACTAGAACAGGCAAAATTCAGCCCCATGATCACTCTGCCTCTCTCCATCTGTGAAGGGTTAATCATCTACTGATTGTGTTTTAGTTAAGCAGCTTTATTAACGCATTATGAGATGTAGATGTGGAATCCTCCGTTCAACATCTTTAATGCACATGACAGGGTGCTGGCATGCCTTTCATGTAAAAAGAAAATGGCGATAAATATGCACCCTCAGCTCTCTATTTGCTCTTTTGATCAACTCTGCCACAGAGTAGACAACTGAGGGATTGTTCTTTTCCATCTGGGCTCCATATCTGAGCCACTGCTTACTGCAATGGCCAAAGTATTTACCCTTAGTAGCATCAGTTTTCAGCATGTGAACTCAAGAGGCCAAAGGCTAAATATGTTTTGCCGCTGTCCTGCTGGTATTAGTTGTCTCTGATTGGCCCTATGTTGATAGTTTTTTCTCTCTCTCTCTCTCTCTCACCCTCGCTCTCTCTTTCACTCTCTCACACTCACGTACTTTCTGTCTCTCAGAGCGGGCCAGGAGACGGAAGATGCGAGAGGAAAAGGCCTATCTGTTGTCTGAAGGAAAAGACCTCCCACCAGAACTTCTGAATTTAGAACCTTCTTCACCAGTCCTCAGAACACAGACTGCTAAAGAATTGTATGATGCTTTTATAAATTTACAAATTAATAATTTGCATGCAACTTGAATATAAATAAGTTTGAGAGTTAATTATAGATGTGTTGTGTTTCAGCTTTGACATGGAAGATGACTACACTGGCTTATACAAAGGTATATTTCCTGAAAAAGTTGATAAATGTCTGGGTCTGTGAATGCATGTCGTCATCTCAGACCTCTACGATCTCTCCCTTCTAGTGCTGGAGGCCTTGAAGGCTCATAAAGATGCTTGGCCTTTCTTGGAACCTGTGGATGACTCCTATGCCCCCAATTACCATGACATAATCCAGGTACAAAAACAATATGATGGTCACTTGAATGTAGAACTTGTCAGTTCTTCAAAAATCTTTTCACTTTTTTTAATCAGATCTTTTCCCCTGTCCCCTCAGACTCCCATGGATCTTTCCACCATTGAGAAGAAACTCAATGATGGAGAGTATGTTGCAAAGGAGGAGTTTATTTCTGACGTGAAGCTCATATTTAAAAACTGCATTGAGTACAACGGAGAAGATAGTGGTAAATGAAAACGTTTATTCACATACCCACACAAACACCAACAACCAGGCAGTCAACCACGGTTTAGTTTGACGGAACAAAAGAAAGGGATGTAGTCAATGTTGAAATGAGGCTAGGGGGCAGGGCACCCTTGACAGTGATTAATGAGGAATGATTGAGTAGTGCTGCAATGCTCAAGAGGAACTGAGCCCCGTGGTGCCAGAGAAACATTCCAGCCCCTAAGCCCCTTTCGAGAGCCATCCATTCTATGGGATACTTCCCCTAGGGATGGGGGTGAGTGGGAGTAGTGATGTTGGGCCACTGAGAGGATGGAAAGAGCAGGGGTCAGCATATGCCCTCTGATCTATTGGAATGATCAGCACTGGCCTGAGAGCAGTCTCTATGCAGGAGGATCTGTGTGCTGTTGTGTATTTGTGTTTGTATACATGGAATGTTATGGTTGGGGTGAATGTGTTACATGTTTTTTTTTGTGAGTCTAGTTGGCGATCAAACAATTATTTTGTTATAAATGTTTAGTTAATCATCCGCCCTGATGTCCATCTCCCTCCAGAATACACTGTGATGGCAGAGTCTCTCGAGCGTTGTTTTAACCGGGCCCAGTTAAAGCACTTGCCATCAGAGGAGGGTGACACTGATGAAGAATTTTACATCAGCAAAGAAGACAAGGAGCGCAAGGAGAAAAAGCGAAGTCGTAGCAGTAAACATTTGGGTCCTGAAAGTTTAATTAAAGCCACAGAGGAGGTCCAGCGTAAACGAAGTGTGCAGGGAGGCAAAGGTCAAATGCTGTTGGAGGACCAGGTTGGCAAGACAGTTCGACCACTTGCACACTCTCATTGGGGCTTTCCTCCGAGTCAGCAACACCGACATGGAGACATCAGGGGCATGTACCACCCAGGACAACGGGTATATTTTGATTCATAACAGTAAATGATTTTAAATGTGTACAAAATCTGCCATTTTAAATTCCTTTTCATCTGGGCAGTTACATCGTCCTCATGGTCCGCACATGTATGCTCATAGAATGGGCATGGATCCCCGTTTTGCCTACCCAGGTCACATTCCAAGGCATGGAGACCCCAGCTTGAATCATTTGCCACACAACTTTAACATGCAGGTACAGTCCTTGTACACTAATATCATGTCTGTGGGGGAAATGTCTGAACAGTCAGCACAGTGCTTATGCTCGTTCATACTCAAGATGTATTTTGTATGTTCGTGGTAAAAATGTCTGAACAGTCAGCATAGTGTGTAGGCTCGTTCATATTCGAGGTATATTGTATATTACTGGTAAACCAAAATCCAGTATATACAGTAGGGGTTGAACGACTAAAGATTTTTTTTCATGTCATGACAGTAGAGTCAAAGTTGGTTAGTCGATGTCATTTTAATTATTGATAGTGTAATAAATTAGTGACTTTTTATCATTAATTCCATACCAGACATTTTTAGACCCTCTTTTTAGACTGACGTTTTGGAAAAAAAAAAAAAAAAAAAATATATATATATATATATATATATATATATATATATATATAAATTCCTGAGATGGAATAGCTGGACTGTGAAAAGACATATAAATATATCTTTGGGATTGAATGAGTTTTGCTAATCAGTGACCTGATTTGAAGAGCAATTTTGCTATTTTGAGGAGCAATTTTAAGAAGGGACCGGAACCCTTGGGTTTTATTAAAGAGGAAGTCAACCCGAACGTTTTTTCCCCCAGAATATGTTCTATGCGGGCCCACTAGTCTAAACACAGCATTCTGATTAATAATTGCGTTTGTGGAATATAGTATGAGAAATCCACCCATTTTTAGCTTGTCACTTCTGTCGACTGAGGATGATATCAAAGTTGCTCAGTGCTCAGATAATGACCAATCAGGGCTCAGATAATGACCAATCATGGCTCACCTGTTTTCTGAAGCTGTGCCATGATTGGTCACCTTCAATGTCATCTTCAGTCAACAGAAGTGCAAAATGGCCCTCCCCCGAGATTGCTAAAAGTGGGTGCATTTTGCTGCTTAACCCATTAAGGCCTAAAGCGCCTGGCTCAACATCTCCCCAAAACCGATGGGCGACTATAGAATCACCCTCTTAAACCTAAGGTTCTCCCAGAAATTCAACACCTACAAAATGATTATCTCAGTCCCTGTAGCAGATAGAAACATAATTCCAAAATAATTTGAGAATTTAGACATGCGGCTTTCACACAGGCCCGAGTTTATTATTTGCTGTTTCAATCGAAGATGTAAAAATAAAGTGTCAGTGCAAGAGAAGCACTATTTTTTGGTTTTTTTTAATGAATGGCAATTACCAACCTCTATTGTGTTACAAAGACATCTATCGTCATTGTCTACAAACATATAACTTAAAAAAATAAAATGACGTAAGCGTTCTCCCGACTTAAAGAGTAGAAAGATGCAACAGCGCTCCCGGCTTTAGTGGTAGAAACGCAGTTATGCGCTCCCGGCCTTAATGGGTTCATTTATATTCCACAAACGCAATATCAATCAGATTGTATTTCAATTAGTGGGCCTGCATGGAACATTCTCTGGAAAAAACTGTTTGGGTTGACTTCCTCCTTACAGTAAAAATATGACAATATAATGGAGTTGTAGGGCTGCAGCTAGTATAGAAGTCAATTTAATAATCAAGTACAGTATTTGGATAAAATAGATTTTTCTTTGGTTAAAGGGCAATTATGAAAACAAAAGAGAAAAGAGAAACATTTCACTTGATAAAGAGCGAACAAGCAGCTTCCTTATTATAGGAACAGCTTTTATTAAATTCATTTTGTGCATAGAAGCAAACTGTATTTTCTTATCTCAAAACAGTTTCATTGGGGAAGTTTCAAACACAAACGTACTTCTCAGTTTAAACTTGGTATTTCTCGCCTCAAAAAACAAGCCATTAATTTAAGAGTCATTCACAGCCTTTGCAACTTCACTTGGGTACTGAGCAATTTTGCATATAGTAGGTTCATGGCTGTGTGTTTATTAGCTTAGAACAACTGACACGGAATAAGACAAATATTGTTTGTCTTACTAGAAATTTTGAAAGTGTTCAATCTAAAATGAAGACACCTCGAGAGGAAACAAATATCCTTCACCAAAACCCTACTAAATGTAGCTACACGTGCTGGTATGTCAAGCTGCACACTGAGCGAAATTTATTGGCAATCCGGTATGATTTAATTATAGTTGTGGGCATATACTGTACTTGTCATCTTGGTAATAAAGAAGTCCTACATTTGACGGTAGCAGGGGTGTGCAGAGACCTTTGGAGGGGCAGGTGCTTAAAGTTGTAAAGGGGGCACATCAGCCTTTTATTTATACATTTATTGTTTGTTTGTTTTGCGGAAACAATGTAAATGTGGACAGCATGCTGATTTGTGGCCATTGAATATAAATTTGAAATTCCCTCTGCACAGGTAAGTGAGCAAATCGAGAGCTCCCTTTATGGAAATGATTGGAAAGGTGGAGGTGGGGGCCAAAGACGATGCCCTCATTCCTTGCCACCTGTCCCAAGATAACACTGGGAAGACTCTTTTAAGATTAGTGGCAAGCAAGGCTAACCATATTCTCAACCGCCATGCAACAATTTTCATACTTTTTAATGTAGGAAAACTGTCGCCTTGGTGGCCGGGCACTCTTGCCCAGAGATGGCAGGCTGACTAGTGAGCTGAAAGTCCTCTATAAATTTGTCCACTGAGAGGCGAGATGCCAACGCCAACGCATCATTAGCAGCAATTAGTTGACTCCAAGCGTAAACATCAATGATTTGTCAACTTGTCAACTGAACAGTTCAACCCCTAACATACAGATTGTTGTTTTTAAAACCTGTTCCCTTTTTTGTTTTACTTTCAGCATCCAATGGGCCATAGGTATCCAATTGGGCCCGATGGTAACCAGTCTCTTCACCAGCAGCAGCACCCGTATATGGGTCCAACACATGGCCCATCTCTGGGCCCCCGTCCAATGGCCCTTCAACTTAGACCTCCTCCTGAAGCCAGCATATACCCGTCCCACTACCGTCCAGAAAGCCACTCAATGCACCCGATGGGGAACCAGTTACCAGGGCCTCAGCAGCACAATTACACAGGCTTGAGGTCTCCTGGTATGGGACTATCTACCATGTGGACTAGTTTGAATCACCAACGTCCGGAGAGACCTAGTGGAATGCACATGCAAGACCCTAGTGTGGTCAACCAGCACAACTTGAGTTATGGTGGGGAACCACCTCCAGTGGGACATAAACCATGGCCGGAAGCTGCCGGATATCCCCATCCTCCTCCTAATGCACAATACCAAATTTCTGCAGCAGTGGTCAGCTCCCCAGGCCCCGTGCTGCAACGACCCCCCTTAACCCACTCAAACTCCTCCACCAAGACACAGTTAGCTTCTATGTTGGAAAGTCCAGAAATGCTAGCTCTACAGCAGCTGTCAGCCTTCTCGAGACCTCCTGCTGGTTCCCCCCATCAGGACATGGGCCACTTTCAACAGTCCAAGTCTCCCTCAGGGGTTGGCAGCATCCCAACTCGTCCCTCTCAGCAGCCTCCCCCAGCCCCTGAGGTTCAGCTGCTGTGTCCTGCTGGAGACAATGGGCCAGACAGCCAGTCTTCCCCACAGACAGACATTCAGCCCAAAGGTAGATCCGACCCAAGTTTTTTTTGTTTTGTTTATACTGCTTCTGCTTATTCAAAAGCAATCTGATTACTATTTTACAGTGAAGTGTTTATCATACCCTCCTCTGGGCCCTGCTTTATGTCATCAGGTTTAGTCTATTCAATTTTAATTCTTTATCACAATAAGAGCTAAATTGAATACTCATTAGCTCAATGGAATGTTGCTTTGTTTGCTTTTAGGTGTACAAAACTAAATGGCTACTTACCATGTTCATTCAATCAGATGGAATCAATTCAACATATTACAATGGAGTGCAGTTATGTTTAGTGACTTGCAATATTACTATTTATATATATATATATATATATATATATATATATATATATATATATATATATATATATATATATATATATATATATATATATATATATCAATCATTTATGATTTTTAATACAAATATTTTACACAGGAGCATGGACTGAAAAAGTAAGGCGATACTGGGACAGGCTGTAGCATTGAACTTTTTGTATTGGGAAAAACTAAGTCGAGATTTGGCCTGAGTGTGACTGTACATCGCTTTGCTTCAACTCCTTCCTCAGCTGACAGTCGCAAAGTCCACAGAGACAAATGTCTCAAAGCCTGCTTTTAAAATAAATAAAGAAATAAAGTAATTAATAAAGCTCAATACAAAGAATTGAGCACATTCCAATTTTCCAATTAGAAAGTTTTCACGCTACCAGCCATGCTGTTTAAAGATGTTGAGAGCGTGACCAACTAGCTTGTGATAATTGGTGCTACAGGAAGATGAGGTTTTTTTTTTGGGTGCAGGAAACTGAGTGGTGGTTTTGTTCTTTCACAGCGATACAGTAATTTGAGGTTGAAGTAATTGGTAAAAGGATTGGTTTTAGTGAGTTAAGCCCTCTGTATTCTTCTTTGTATATTAATTCAAAGTGGTACAATAATAAATTCAATGTATAGCGCCTTTCAGGTAATTACATTTTTTTTATGGTACAAGTGGTAGGTTTGGACATGCTTTGGAATGTTTTCAACATTAAGGCATTTTCTTTAGGCCTTAACGTCAGTATTTCATATCCAAACATTGGTCACCTATTTATCTGATTTGGCAAATTTGACCTAATTGTTAGAGGCATCACAACATGCCTAAGCTAACACATCTTCAATTTTAGGCGCTGGCTTATGTTCCAAAGTTTTTTAACTGAATTCCATCAAATCGGGGGTGCCCATGCAATTCCAAGCACCAACATCCTGCTGCACACGTAACAGTTATACAACCAACATCCACCCTGTAGTCTGGTATCATTTTCACATATACAGAATTATATGTAGTAAGACATAACTGTAACATAAATGTAGATGTTACCAGGAAGGGTTCATTTCTGTTTACCTTACCAATTGAAATACTGCATGCGAGTGTACTGGCAGCACACATGGCTGCCAAGGACAGCCACTAGGCAGCACATTATCCGCTGAATCAAAGCCGAGGTAATAATTTAGTGCACAATGTCAAAAGAAAGCAAAGTAATTGTTAAAGTGCAATACAAATATAAATTGTTAAACTTGTTTTTAAACATGTTTTCAACTTTGCTTGCTCCGTACAAATACTTATAAAATATCACTGATGAGATACAAACTGTGTAGGGATCATCTGCCATCAGGCATTTCTGCTCATGTTTATGTCCCTTTCATTTTTTGTTGTTGACAGGAACATCAGACAACAAAGTGGCTGTGAAAGACATTTCCAATGAACCTCCTTCATCAGACTACACCGTTTCAGCTCTGTCATCAGACCACAGTGTTTCAGTTAACCAATTGCACCCTTCCATTCCAAACCCCACTCAACAGCGCAGTGGTCCAGCAGAGGGTTTGCACAGCCTTCAAAGACCTCAGAAAATTGTGTCTGGACAAAAACTTTCTCCGAGTGGAGCAGAGTGCCTTATGCAAGAAGGAGATGGCCAACTTCAAAATAATGGGTCCACCTCTGTGTCCTTGCACTTCCATGTTAGTAATAAGAATTCCAAGAATCCTTATCCACCTAACACTGCTCATCATGCACAGAGCAGTCCTCTCCAGAGCCCTGCACTTGTTCAACAGTGCGCATCACCATCCTTGACTACCGCATCCGAAAGCAACTCACCACACACGCTCAATATACATCAACATAGTGAGCAGAATGTCCGAAAACAGCACCAGCAACGTCCAACCCAAGAAACTCTAACTGGGCCAGCTCTTAACCACCGCCAGAACTCTCCTGCACAGATGAGCCTGAGCGCGACACAACTGCAAACTCCACACGACACCCAAAGCACTGAGAGCAGCTCGATGCATGGCATGTCACATGGTGCCTCACAGAGAGCCCAACCGGGACCCCCTCATCCAGCGCCTCTCACCTCTCTACCACCCAACCACCCTACTCCACACTTACCCTCCCAGCCAAGCCCAGCAGAGCATGGCGATCAAACCCCGTGCAAGCCTGCAAGTCGGCGAGACGCGGAAGGTCCACATGCAATGAAATTTGGATCTTCTAATACTGCTCATAAACAGCAGGAGTTCAGTCCAAACCATCATCGAACTCAGATGGCGAGTAATAACCCAGGCATGCAGGCAGAAAGAGGGCCAGCACCTGCTCACAATACTGCCATCCCTCCACATTCCCAAGCCCAGGTAAATGGAGACATGGGTTCATTCAGCATCGAGAACCCTCCACATTCACAGTACAGCCAGGCCAGCATGACCAGGACCATTTCTCAGTCTGCTCACCACCCTTACCACAACCAGACCCTCAACCCCCTCCACAATACCCAAGACCACTCCAGCTATCACCAGCAGCAAAGACCTGCCTATTCATTTCACATGCCTGGTCCTCAGCATCTCCATACTCACACCAACACGTACCCACCACTGCCATTCCAACAGGAACATTATTACAATCGACCGCAGGCCCATAATCATGCTAACAATAGAGGCGGTTATCCCTCAGAGTGTTGGCAGCGGTCTCAGCAGCCCTTGCTGCCTACTACCTACCTGCCCGCATCCAGTCCCAAAGGAAACAATCCGGCCAGTAACGGGTGTGGATCACCAACAGGCTCTGAGGGCTCCACTACTGTGAGTTTGTTGTCCCCAGAGGCTGGGTCAGTCTCTGGAGGCTTGGAGGAGAGGAAATGGGAAAGCAGAAACAGTGGAAGTGATAGCCCAGCAAAGCGCAGTCGCACTAAGGGGAGCTTGGAGCAACCTGAAAGTCCAAAAGAAATCCTGGACCTTGATAGCCACAACGCCGCCGCCCGCCGTCATAGCAACCAGCCACTTTCCTCCAGTGCCCACATTCCACCTGGCTTCATGTATGACACACGCACCGTGCACCCGGCAATGCATCCAGGTGGTGCTCCACCATCCCACAGTGGAGTTGGGAATGGAGCCCTTTACCATAGACCTCCATACCCGGATACAGGAAGATACACTGTGCAGAGACCTCACCCACACCTGATGGAGGCTCTTCAGCGGCCCCAGCAGTTGCCTCTCTCGCCTGGTCAGATGCGCATGGCCATGTACCCTCGCTCTGGTGGCCACTTTCAAAGTGTGATGATTCAGCAGAGAGGCTTGGCATCTGAAAACTTTCTACACCCAGGGTGAAAATCTTTTCCTATTTTCATGGTGAAAAAGCAAATCTCGAAAGGCATTTCTTATCATGTTTGTCTTTGCCGATAACAAACCCTTGTTCGCGGCTAAATTCCCCTGGCAGGTTTTTGTGTTCTTTGAAGACTTCTTCAGAATGTGATTCATTTAATACTACCGATATGACCAATATAAGCCAACCATAAGTTATGTCATGTCTGGTGTGTCACAGGCAACCGGTGATGACGGCACCAGGAGGCTCAAGTACCAAGCAAGTAAGTGTGATATGCATTGGTTCATCAGAATTAGTGATGAGGTTCTCATCCTACATTGTACTTAAAATACTTACCCATGTAGCACTTCCTGAGCAATTACTTTTTAATCAACTGCAAGAAGACAATGTATATGCGAACAGTGATGTGAGAGATTCTGGACAGGTTGGAATATTTTGGCCAATGTTAGCTTTTAATGGGCAGATGGACTGTCACTTTTGCAGTATGAGTCAGAGTATTTATAGCACACGCATGATCAAAATGTAAACAAAAACACAAGCCTCCACTGGCGCGTAGAAAAGATAATGCTGGTTGTTATTTCAATGATAACAGTGATTTCCTTAACGAAGGGGCAGTTATTCTTCAATGATGAGGTGGACAGCAATTTTAGGATTACATCTAGTATTTTAAAAGACTTATTAGACAGCTACAGAAGCTAGATTTTCACGATGACTCTGATGACACCAAAGGCACTTGATCGTGATATTGACCCATGTGCTTCATACATTATTAGCTTGACAAACCTTATTTGTTCTCCCCCCACCTTTTCAGGCATGATGCACCGAACCAAAACAAAGAGGTGAACGTGCTGATGATCCACCTGACAAAGAGGACATTTTCAGTATACAGAAACTTATTCAATTTTGTTACTCTGGCTTCCAATTTTGGTTGGACTGCCAGAAAAATCCTAATACAAAATTCTACTGAGACCTTGTGAACAAAAGATTGCGGTCCTTCAAAAGTATTGTTGTTATTAGACACAGTAAGAACAGTTGTCCAATCATAAACTTGGATCTTTCAGTGAATCGACTTTTACAACTGAAATTCCCTTGCCACTGTGAACAATCGAAATATGCACAGGGAGGGGCAAGCCTTTTTTTTCTTTTTTATTAATATATAAAGGTGCCGTTATCTACTGACTCAAATTGTTAAAACTCAGGTACTGTAAAGAAAGAAGAGGAGGTTGCAGTGAGACTGTCTCCTTGACCAAGATAATTTACAGGTCCACTTGTCTTGGTTGCTTTTTTTGAATGTATGAGTGAATGTTTAGATAAGCACACTAGCTGTGAATGAGAGGGAAAGAATATGGATGAATAATTATTCTACGTAATTATTTCCACCCACTTCCTGTCCATTTCCACCTAGACACTGAGTTTCGTTAATCGTCAAGAAAATACATTATATTAATACGTCCTTCACTGTTAAGGTTGTCTTTGTTAAACCTTTGTGCACTGGCGAATATTGCGCTGGTTGTATCGGTTTGTACCTGACTCCATTCTGTACTGTGGCTTTGTTCGACTAAACCTCCTGCAGTGGCCTTGGATAGTCTTTATTTTCATTAAATCCTTGTACATGTATATGTATAAATAAATAGAAATCTATTAGCGAAACCCATTCATTGATTAGATTCATCTGTAATGAAGGGAACATTTTCAGGTGTCACGTCCTGCCTGCTGTTAAGCGTTAACACTGGAGCAAACTAATACTGAACATCTAGTGTGACATTTGACGTTCCACTAGGTTTAGATGTGAAATTCATTCTTGTCCCTTTACATTTGCTTCTGTGATTCGCTTCCTCTTCTCAGGGATTACACTTTGTACGGGTATTTTTCTCCTTTGGTGTATCTTAAGGAAATGATTCTACTACATTTTTGGCAAGTTGACCTCAGTTTCATGTGAGGAACTTCACTTTTAAAGAGCCTCTTTTCATGATGTCACTGAGAGTGAACTTGCGAGTGAAATTGCTTATTCCT
Organism: Filicampus tigris; assembly: GCF_054856515.1. Lineage (NCBI taxonomy): Eukaryota > Metazoa > Chordata > Actinopteri > Syngnathiformes > Syngnathidae > Filicampus > Filicampus tigris. Next base: position 12,884,868 of record NC_141220.1, read on the forward strand.
TACTTGGGGTTATTTGATGTCACACTGTGGCTTTATTAGTTTTGGGGGTATTTGATTTTTCTTTTATAAATTTTTTGTTGTTGTTTTTTATTTACCTCGGAGCCACCGCCATCATGTTTTTGTTTTCTCCCTCAATCTGTTTGGCAGCAAGTCATCTACCTCAATGAGCCAATCTGTGGATTCTAGAGAATCCTGTGAGTCCGTCACTTTTAATCTTAAGTTTACCAACTGATCTAATGTTAGCATTCGCATCTTTAGTAAAAGTTATCATGCTGTGCCAAATGATGATGCTCACTGACCTACCGACCATGACATAAAATTAATCTCATTGAAACATGCTAAATGACAGTTTCTCATCAACACAATGTACTTGGACTTTACATGTTGTTGATGCATTTGTGTTTGCCTTAAATGTGCCGGTACTACAAGTTTGACATAGTTTGTCAGGAATACAACATATATAGAAATAGCTACCTAAGTTTTACATATTGATGAAATAGAGTTAATGGGGAAAAATAGGCGCTTTCAGAAGTTATGACTTGGTATTCTGTTAAATTGTGAATTGTCTCACTTGAGTGGATGTAATGGGGGTGGGGGGCTCAGAGGTAGTGTCTTCACTTCTGCTGTTAGATCTTTGAACAACTGTTTACAAGGGCACAGTGTGTGAAGTTCTGGGTGGTGGTGTCTTAAGGTGTACAGTTGTGTATGTGAGTGTTTGTATGCCCGCGTGTCTGTTGTGCAGAATTGATGCTAGTTATGTGTGTGCGCGTGCATGCAAGTCCACTGTCATTAGTGAAAACCATTTAGATGTGAAATATATTTATTTGCTATTTTCCATATTTTTTGGGCATATTTGTGCCTGTTTTAATATAAATGTGCTATCCATGTCCTTTTTTGTCATGTTGTGTGAGGAGTTACTTTTCTGTTTAATTTTGAATGGTGTTTACAGACTTTTTTTTAACTTGAATGACATTAATTGGAGAAATGGACACAGTATTTTCCATACTGTGCATTTCTTAGAAATAAATAACTTCCCTCAAATTGAAGTGTTTTGTGTCAATCTTGAACAAATACTATACTCAGTGGAGAGGTCTATTCATTTTGTTTCAGTTTTGCCAGTATCACTTTAGTATTGGGTCATCAAACTATTTGGCAACAATGTCAATTACATAAAGTCAAAATGAGAGAGTCAATGCTTTAATCAAGGGCGCTAACAATATCACCTTAAATTATTATTGCTATTGTTACTCTTGTTACCCAACGTGATGCCAAAGCACATATTTAACACGAAAAAAAATTCCACAGCGCACCATCACCAAACCACAATGTTAGAGAAAGTCATCAAGTGGAAGAGCATTTAATTGTTCTGCCAGTTACTACAAGTCCGAACGGATCTCAGTCCGTCAGTTATTGACGAATACCCGTTTTGCTGAAGAGAGACGGAAACGTGACACAGATTGCATTGACTGTATATGTACAGCAGGTGGCAGTGTGCACCAAAGACAGAAAAGCATTAGGCTGCTGAGCATCAAACCGCTTATCTAAGAAGTAATAAGGTACCAGTAACTTTGAATACAGAGAGAGTTTTACAGAGAAGGTCTTGTGAGTTAAGTTTTGCATTTGTATTTTTATTTTTGGAAAGCATGGGGTTAGGAGGTTGTGAAACGGTGTTTTTCAGGCCCACACTCTTATTTCACAAGGTGGCAGTAATGCACCAAAAGTTGTTTGCCAACTGCTAAACGACTGAAGAATATGAAGATGAATTAAAAGATTTTTTAAAAAACTTCGTTTATTGTAATTTGGTAAATGGACTGTCACTTGTATAGCGCTTTTCTATCTTTGGTACTCAGAGCGCTGCACACTATCTCATCTACCTACTGATGACGCAGCATCAGGAGCACCTGGGGGTTCAGTATCTTGCTCAAGGATATTTCGACATGGTCGGGAAACGACCACTCTACCACTGAACCATGCTACCCCCAATTTCTGCTTTTATTTCGATTTGGAAGGACAAGGAAGCATTTTAATCCACCAGGATTGTACCTTTGGCAACAATGTGACACAGGATTCTGGTAAAGCAAGCAAAACTTTTACAATTTTAATCAAATAAGTTCACATAATGGATCGAAGAATTTTTTATCTGTTGGACCTTTTTTTTTTTTTGGCATTGACTGGCGGACCTTTGATATTTACAGGAGCGCAGTTAAAATAACATGACGGACTGACTGATTGCAGTTAGGTCTGTCTTGAAAAATTGACGAACTACCGGGTACTGACAGAACACGAATGACGGACCGGCAAATTTCAGTAAAATGCCCACCTCTGCAAAATACATTGTCCTCATTAAAATAAAGACACCCATTGTGCATAAATGCTATTTTGTAACCCTTCTTATTTTTTTTTTTTTTTTTTTAATTGCCAAACCTTATTATACAATTACGAAATAAACATATAAAAACAACAAAACCCAACTGGGCTATTTTGCATTTCCCCGGTTGGTTTTTGTCCAGGAGAATTTTGTTTACGTAATACATGTCAGAAGGGGTGGAGCTCAAGAGCTTCAGCGAGCTGTTTATGACAGGACTACAGTTCGGACTCCGGAGTCGACAGGAGACCTCCTGTCTCCGGGATTACACGGCATTTGCCCGTCAGTGTATTTATTTGGTGGCACTGCAGTATTAAGGTAACTTGTCATGTTTAATAATTCACATTGCGGCGTTATCCGTTGGCGTCGACGCTGCATGTCTATCCTTTGTTAAAAATATGCAAATAACATGAAGCCTTTACGTCTTCACTTATATTATCCATTGTGTATTAATCTTTTGCTTTCATGGTCATTTTGAAGCCAGTCGCCAATATGTTACGCCACCATAATCGTTTTCTATATGAAATCCAGTCGACACAAAGTTGCGATTTACACATAGTACCGATTTGACATGATGGCACAAATAATTTTTATAAGCTTTGTCAGCCCTAATTAGATAATGCGTTAAAGAAAAATAGTTTTCTAATCCACAGGGACGTTTAAAAATGTTAATAAAATGCTCCTTTGTGTTGAAGGTCTTCACATTTGTGGTTTGTCAGTGGATGATGGTGGCGGAGTTGCAGCGCCTCCTGGCGGCGATCGCCTGTTTGCTGCTTTGGCATGCAGCAGGTGTCTTGTCCATGCCGGACCCCAGGAGGAGAGAGGCTCTCATTGAGCTAGAGGCCTCCCAGCAGACGGGAGGTCAAATGGTGCTAACAGACTTGGAGAAGCTTTTGGATGCTCGGCTGTACCAAATGAAGCAGGATGAGATGGCCAAAGCTAATTTCCCTCCTGCCATGCACTTCTTCCAGGCCAAAGCCTTAATTGAGCGCAGCCCCATCTTTCACATGCTGCAGAAAATGCCCAAAGGTTATTCATTTATTCCACTGTTTACCAACCTTCACTGAGCCAAGGAACATATTTGTGTGCTGCCCAATAGATGAGCAAAGATGCACTATTTTTTTGTAAATACTTTTCAAAGATGCTGACTGATATGCTGCTGGTTGGGAATCACTGATTTGATCATATATTTTGAGATGCCCGTCCCTCCCTTCTAAAAAAGGCACAGCTGTGATTGAGTTTTTGTTTCAGGTGGAGCCTTGCATGTCCATGACCTTGCCATGGGGGACCCCGAGTGGATTGTGAAGAATGTGACGTATCGGCCAAACTGCTACATGTGCGTCACCGACAAACGGTCAGTCAACTTCATCTTCTCATCGGGGCAGCCTAAGAGTGTGCCTAACTGCTCGCCGTGGATCCTGATGGAAACACTCAGAAACAAACTCGTCAACGTCACAGATCTGGACAACAGGTGAGGTTTTATGGGATAATATCATTAGATAGACAATCTTGAGAGTCAATACAAGAGCTATCATGATTTATACTTAATTGTATTTGACATGTCAGATGTACAGTATAGGTTTATTCAATGGCGTCGCTGGGCTGTATTCCTATACAAACAGACCCTATACAAACAGGAAAATTAAATAATAAACAAATTACATACATGACCACCATAACGTAAAAAACATTTTCCTAAAACAATCCCGATACAAAAAAAAACACACACAAAATACAGTTATAATAAAATAACTTAAGGTGTCATTACACTCCAATGACGGGCATATCCCCCATCTCATATCCCCCACAATACAGTGACCCAGTCTTGATGTCCGTGCTACCTGCCACTGCCAGGGTCAACCGCAGCAAAATTACATAAAGAATAATATAAAATAAAAAATTAAAAACATTTTTTTTTTTATTTGACCACAAGAGTGCCCATGGGTTTACAAAACACACCAACCCTACGTCAGCTATGCCATTGGGTTTATTATTCTTATAGTTTGCAGTGACAAACTAATGTTTAGCAGCACATTAGCTACTTTCAATGAATGATAAAAAGTGTAAATGTTAAAAAGAACAAACATTCGCTATGCTCTCCAGGACCTCCTTTACATCCTCCATGTCTGCTTTATTTTCATCTTTCAGAGTACCTTCTTTTATTAACTAGTACAAACAAAATAATAATTTCATCGAATATATGTAGCTACAGTACCCCTGTAATATTACTACGTACATGACTTAATGTTACGGAAGTGTATTGTCACACCAGAAAAGAAAAAGTTCAAAATTGATGTCACGTTTTAACGTGATAAGTTGGACAGAGCTCGGCACTTGACCCTTTTTTGCCGGTCCATCCTCCGTCTGTGACCTGGGTACCCTTCCGTCCTCGTCCCTCCGTCCTTATTCATAAAAATTAGCGTCCTCCGACCCCGTCCGTCCTCGTCCTTTTAAAACTCTTCCGTCCTTACGATCCATCGGTCCGACCCCCCCCGCCCCCCTTGCCGCCCATAAACAACAAAATACAACCCCCCCCCTCCAAAACCCTCCATGCACTCACTCATAAACATTATCTAAAGATCATTAGCTGGCTAATTTGCTATGCTCATCCATTTACTGGCTGGGAGTATCGTGAGGGGATTGAATTGTTTACAACTGTTTCACCAGGCTAGCATTTAGCTGCAACACAAGACCGTCGTGATATGATGAAGATGATGATGCCAACTGGAGGAAGCACCAGGAGAATATTTATGATTGTGTAATAACACAATACTATTGCGTTTTATTGCAAAGCTTTTGTGTTTTAACGCCAAGACGTTTTCAGTTTTTATAAAATAATTATTGCAAAATAACGCGAGGATGTTTGAAGAGGAAACAAAAACTTTCACTTTCGGGTCGTTTAAATGTATACGCTGGTAGAGATTTTTACGGTCTGAAGATGTCCCACACAAGGACATATTTTGCATGCAAAGAGATAATGTACTAAATGTTCAGTTCACAAAACAAATTTGTTAACACGGATCACACACACACACAACACAGGTTGGGTGTGTTTCTAAATTGTGTCCTGGTGCCAGTGGCAATATCCATGGTATTACATGTATTGAACCACTAGAGGGCAAAACATGCATGCGCAATGTGACTACTGGAAAGCGTTGTACAGGCAATTCATTCATTCTATCCCAATGACATATTTCTGTCATTTCACAATCGGTCTGAAAAAGTCTGGTACCAAATAAGTTAATGAAGGCGGCTCCCTAGAAGATAACATGCAGTGGTCTTGCCTTTTAAAAGAACCCAATACAACATGTTCAGTCGGTACTTGATCCGGTTAGGGACGATTAGAGGGACGGACGAAAACCAACTTCCATCCTTGCTTATGGGCGTCCGTCCCTGGGACAGAATGCCCATCTCTGAAGTTGGACATCCGCATTTGTCAAAACAAAACTTAGGAAGTCAACTCAAACATATTTTTTTCCAAGAATAAGAACATCCCCCCCCCCCCCCCCCCCGGTGTAGTAACAATATGCTTCCGTAGGATGTAGTCAGTTGATGTATGATAGAACTCATCAATGCTTAAGATGTACACTTTCCTTTGTATTATAACTGAGATTTGGCTGCTTTTCCAAACCTTTGTGCATATTAGAATACATGACCTGAGTCGATTTGCGTTTCCAGCATCCTGGCCAACTTGACACTGTTCACTGATGGCGATCCTGAGGCCTTGTATCCCGACCAGGTTGTGGTTTGGGAGAAGTTTGAGCTGAACTTCAAGGCCGTGATGGGTCTGCTCACGTATGCTCCCGTGTTCAGAGACTATTACTACCACAGCCTCAACCAATTCTACAAGGATAACGTCATGTATGTGGAAGTACGCGCTTTACTTTTGCAGGTAGGATGTTTTCATGACTGCACTGATCTTTTTGGACGTTTGCCATTTCCTGAAAACATGTTGGCTGCGCTCAGGTATACGAGCTGGACGGCAGCATTCACGACTCGGCGTGGGCTCTGAAAACCTACGGGGATGTCACTCGACAGTTCATAGCAGACCGCCCGGACTTTTTTGGAAGCAGATTCATCTTCGTTGTCCACAGGTGCCCCTCGCTCAGAGTCCTTCCTTTTAACAATAATGATGGAGCAGGTGAACACCGATTGCGGCTTATGTTTCAGAACGATAGATGCATCCGCGCTGAAGGCCTTAGTGGAGAAGGCAATGAAGCTGCAGCGAGACTTCCCAGAATTGATGGTGGGCTTTGACTTGGTAAGAAACTCACTTCCACATAGTTCCTTGGCTCCCAGATGCCACAAGGTGGCGCCAAAGCAATACAGTACTGATACTGTGTGAGAAGAGGCCAAAGTCAAAAACCCCAAACCGTGAACTAAGGAATTCAACATTTCTCAACTCAGTTCAACTCAATTTTATTTACAGGATAAAGAACTTTAACAACTGCAGTTAAAAAAAAGTGTTGTACATAAATATAAAAGTGCAAATCTAATATGTGACACTAACATAATTTAGAAGCAAAACAATAACAAGGTTCAAACAATACAATAATCAAATTAATGCAATTAAATAAGACGCAAAAAACAAATGAATATTTTTCTAGAATAATATGCATCTAAAATGAAATAATATAAGAACTTGGAGTTCTGACCGCCATAAACAAAACCCAATTCCAGTCAAGTTGGACGTTGTGTAAATCCAGGGTTGACGCATTTTCATTAAAGTTAGTTATTTATTTCGTTTGGACTTTTCTTTTGTAAATTCAGTTGGTTTTGATTTGTTTTTAGAGCTGGTTTGTTAGTTTTAATGTTACTTGAAATTGTCTTTTAATATATGCAGTATTTGTTGAGTGCAATATTACTTTTTTTTTTTTAAAGATGCAAAGTATTGTGTAATAAAGTAAACTACAATTCTCAAACAACTGTTTGACTTTCCTTCGTCTGCACAGGCAAACAGTTACACCAAAATAAATACATTTAAAATGAAGCCCAAAAGCTAATTGACAAAGACAAAACAAATTTTCATTGAATTATAGTTAGTTTTACAAATATTAGTTGTAGTTTCAATTCGTTTTCTTTTCAATTCAATTAGTTTTTTATTTTAAAGATTTTCGTTAAATTTTTTTTATTTTTTTTTAGCATTTTTTATTTTAATTTCAGTTTGACTTATTCTGTTAGTTTTCATTAACTATAATAAAGTTGCTCCACACTTGAGCATTTCTACTTATTGTAAACTATGATAATAGCAAATTATAATTTGAGTTAAAGTGTACACTTACTCTGCTCAGGTCGGTCGTGAAGATGACGGAAAGCCGCTTTGGTATTTCCGAGATGCCTTGTCGCTACCAGAAGAGATGGGCGTGACACTTCCCTACTTTTTCCACGCTGGAGAGACAAGTGAGAGCTCAAGCTGATTCCAATGAAACAGATTTAAGGGAAGAAATAGAAAAAGTAGAATTCATGAATTTCAAACATTTCTCTGTACGACGTTATCGTAGATCTGGAGGGCACCGACGTGGACCAGAACCTGTTGGACGCTATTTTGTTTAACACTTCACGCATCGGCCACGGGTTTGCTCTGATTCGCCATCCTTTGGCTCGAGAACTGTCCAAGAAGAGAGGCGTGGCTGTGGAAGTGTGTCCCATATCCAACCAGGTAGACGTGGTCTTGTGTAAACTATTCGACATGCAAACAAACATTCATTGACGTCATTCAGCATTTGACAATGGTGTTAACGCTGTTGTGACCCACTTAAAAGGAAAATCAACCCAAACATATTTTTTTCACGAAAATGTTCCCAGCAGGCCCACTAGTTGAAACACGGCATTCTGATTAATATTGTGTTTCTGGAATATGAGTTAAGCAGCAAAATCCATCTGTTTTTAGCCATCTCAGGGGGCGGCCATTTTGTCATTTCTGTCGACTGAAAATGACATCACTCAGGGGGCGGCCATTTTGTCATTTCTGTCGACTGAAAATGACATCACAACTACTCAGGGCTCTGGGAACGACCAATCACTGCTCAGCTTCAGAAAACAGGTCAGCCGTGATTTGTCGTTACCTGAGCCCTGAGGCTGTGTGATGTCATTTTCAGTCGACAGAAGTGACAAAATGGCCGCCCCCAGAGCTGGCTAAAAAAGGGTGGATTAACTCTTATTCCACAAATGCAATATTTATCAGAATGCCGTATTTTAACCAGTGGGCTTGCATAGAACATATTCTGGAAAAAAATATGTTTGGTTGACTTAACCTTTAAGTAAAAATATCCATCCGCCTGTGGTTACTTTCTGCAATTGACTGGCAACCACTCCTGTAGCCTGCATTTTACAGACAGGGAGACAAATCAACCCCTCCCCCCAAAAAAAGAAAAAAATCCATCACAAGAAATTTGAATAGTATTACCTGAACAATCCAAATTATTTTAAAGGTAGAAATTAGGTAGGAATTGGCCTTGTGAAAAGATTTTTCATATGTTTTTAATGAATCTCTAAAAAGTGCTATTACTACATCAATCGGGATATTTCCCATGTTATGTTTTCTACATGAGAATTTTGCAACCCATTGCCAGTTAAGTCCACGTTTTCAATTCAGTGCTGAAATTCCTCTCGTCCTGGAGCAGGTGTTGAAGCTGGTAGATGACCTGCGAAACCACCCGGCGGCGGTGCTGATGTCCCAGAACCACCCAATGGTCATCAGTTGCGACGACCCGGCCATGTTCGGTTCCTCCGGACTCTCCTACGACTTTTACGAGGCCTTCGTGGGCTTCGGGGGCAACAGGTCCCACGTGGGCACTCTCAAGCAACTTGCCATCAACTCTATTCTGTGAGTGTCGCCCATGTGAAGTGAAAGATGCGCCCGAGCTCGCCCGCTGACATGTCACCGTTGTTTTCTACCAGGTACAGCTCGCTGAGCCCAGAACTGCAGAACAAAGCTTTGGATTTGTGGCAGAGGAAATGGGACACGTTTGTCTCTGAAAATGCTTTCCAGAAACACGAGTGTGGTTTTGGCAATTTTTTTTGCTCTTATCCCGACATGCTTCCTTTGAGGAGACTCTAATTCTGCTGCTGTGCTGTGAGCGAGAATATGGGGCTTTGCTGTTAACACTTTTGTGTTTGGACAAGAGGCAACGTGGTTGGGGGTTTTTTTCACTTGAATTTGCACTTTGTAAAGGTGGCACGCATGTTTGTTGGGGTGCTCGATGTAGCAGGCTTTCCCTTGTGCCATCGCCATACAAACAACACAAGCTATTTTGGAATCTTTTTATATGCATTTTGGTCACAACAAATTCTGTTTTATGTTTTTGGGAAAAATGACAAATCAAATCTTCAAATGTTTGTTTACGGAGTTCTCTAAATGCCACTGAGTCTTTTCTGGAAATCAATTTTCAGGTTTCCGATTAGCTATAATGATGGCTTTACCGCTAGAGGTTATAGCACTACCCGTTGTTTTGGCAACATGGAGACAGATTAATATTTAAAAGGTTCTCAAGAACCCGAAAGTAAGGTACAAATGTTTTATCTGTGGAGCTTGCAGTTGCGTGCGTGCTTTGCTTGTGTTTTAATGAGAACAAATGTGTTGTATGATGCGTCTCAGGAAATGGGCTCTGCTGCTACTTGTTTTTTTTAAACTGTCCTGTTTTTATAAGAAGAAGCGTTGTTGCATTGATTGTGACATTTGTCCCTTTAAAAAAAACGGCACTAAAACATTGCACATCTAAAAGGCACTGTATTTGTATTTATTCACTTGCAGTCTTTTATTTTGGAACACACAATACCGCGGCTTTTGCTCATCATTATTGTCATCAGCGGCTGCTGGTGTTGAACTGGGAGAAGAATCGCTCATCAATGTGTCCCCTCCCAATGTCCTCTTTCCTTAATACACAAACATGACTTCTGAAGCATCCGTAAGAGAACAGAAAGCTGTGTTTTGTGTGCGTGTTGTACCTACCTGTGCTCCTGTGCTGCAGCCAGCCGTTTGTTGGTGGTGTCCATATGTCGCCGTAGCTGCTTCCTGTGTCGGGCCCGCTGTCTCTCCAAGAGCTCAGCTGTACGAGCCGAGTCCAGACGGACGCCATCGTGTCGCATCTCTTCTCCTTTCTTCTCTAGTTCCGCCCTCTACCGTGTGTGTCCATTTCAAGTGAAGGATATTTTACACACTTGAAATAGAAAACATGATTGGCTTTGATGAAATGTTACCATTTTCTCTTCAATTTGATGCTTGCGGAATTGAGAGATTTGCATCAAGCTCTCAGGAGGCGGCTTCCTGTCGCTGCTGGGATAAAGGCCAGGGGCTCCCATCATGCCGGTGTGCTGATCTTGCTGCCGGATGTCCTTCTGATTACGCTCCTGATGACGCCTTTCTTCTGTCTTGGTCATCTAACAGCAGAGATAAATCCAAACTTCTACATTTCAACTCTGTCTGGTTGTTTCTGAAACAAAATTGAGTTAATGCTAGAAGTCATGATGAATAGGCCCTCACACGCTGAGCTTGTACGAATCGTCAACTTTCGCATCATCCTCAGCCCGCGGACAATTGAGGAAACTCAAAAGGTTTCATAATGCAAAACTTTTGACATTAGATGGATGAACACAGGCGTGTGGGCAAAAAATGCAATGAAGGCCAGCTTGTGGTCTTCTATCAGGCCCACCTCACAAAGATTCCTGCAATATTTGTTCCATTACTTAGTGCCGCACTCCCAAATTGGTAGATTCAAACACATGTCTTTGTCTTGTCATTTGTCCCATTAAATAAATGGTTCAGTTAATTATTGCAACTGTAATGTTATTAAAATTGTTAGGCTATTTGCTGATTTCACTCTTCATTCAAATTTGAAAGTAAACCTAGTGGTTTACAGAGGAATTGCGTCCAACATAAACAAGGGAAGATGGAACAAATTAAGTTGAATTAATTATAGATACCTTAGTTAAGAATGAGACTGGATTATTCATTATTGAAGTAACTATTTTACATAATTGTACATGCGCATTTAAACTTTTTGTTTTGTTTTGTATTTATGTCTGCTTCAAGCCAAAATAGCCAAGGTCCTGTTCATTTTAGGGAATGCTGGACTTTGCTTACGGTCATGATGAATCTGCCTACTCAATGTTATATGTAAGAAAAGTCATAATTAAAAATTCTGCCTTTAAAAAGGTAATGACATTAAAATGGACGTCAACCAAAAAAATGTCTTTACAACAATATGTTCTATGCAGGCTCACTAATCGAAGCATGGCGTTCTGATTAATACTGCGTCTGTGGAATATGAGTTAAGCAGTAAAATCCACCCGTTTTTATCCATCTCAGGGAGTGGCCATTTTGTCACTTCTGTCGACTGAAAATGACATCACAGTTGCTCAGGTAACGACCAATCGTGGCTTAGCTTTAGAAAACAGGTGAGCTGTGATTGTCGTGAAACTGAATAAAAAAACTAAACTAAAAACAACTGATGAAACAACAGCATTTACTGATTTGGTATGAGAAGCCATTCTGTTAGATGGGCTTTGAAGTTTGTGTTTCCAATTTGTAGCTTTTGGCAAAGTCACAAATAGTTTGCCCCACTTCACTTTTATCTCAATATTGTGCATCAATGTGGTGTGTTAACCACATTCTGAGCTTCGAGGCATGACTCACTGTGTGCAGATTCCACTCTTTAGTCGCAACCGCTGCTGCTTTTCTCCTCTCCAGCTCTTCGTTCTGAAGCTGCAGAGCTTCATTGTCCATGTCGACTCTGCTCCGGTCGTCCTGCAATTCTGAGGACCCAGACAACACATTTAGTGAACTCAGGTGCTTGCGTGTGTTTGAATGTAGTTAAAACTTACTCTCCATCTTCTGTCTGTGTTCTTCTGCGCCTTTCTCCTCCTGCTGCTGGATGAGCCACATTCGGAGCTGCTCCCTCTGCCTCTGCACTCGTCTCCTGCAGTCTGGGTCCTCCCCGAGCAGACCGGGCAACATCATCATCTGTGCTTCCGGGTCCAACTCCTGCCCGCCCCGAGGCTGCTGGTACTGATGGCGGTAGTCCACCATGGCCTTCTCCGTGTCATGTTTGACCTTCAGTTGTTGAGTATGCAGCAGGGAAGCTTGTTTTATGTTGTCCAGCATCGCAGCATCTGTGGGGAACACCTCTTGATGCTTAGTCAAACATTCTACCAGGGTATGATGCCTGCCCATCCATTTTCAGTATAGTTTGTCCTCATAATCGTGCAAGTAGGTCAGCTGGAGCTTATCACAACTCACTCTATAGGCCAGAAAGGGTACATCCTGGAACGGGTGCCAGCCAAGCCACCCACTGGCGGAGCCAGAGGGGGGTGGGGGGTGGGTTGGTTGGGCGGGGGGCAGGGTAGCACTGGCATCATCAGAAATCTGACTGGGCCCCCCAGGTGCCACTCCAGAGAATTGACGTCACGGCAACCGCGTGCTGCACGATGTGCAGTTGTTTTGTATATTTAAGTGGTTGCAAAAATTTTAATGATCTGGATCCAGGATTGCCGGTGGACAAATGGAGGAAAACATTACTTTGAGGGTGCAAAAAGTGGATTTTGCAATTTACAGGCCCTTTAAAATTACCGTCTCCAATGGTCTATTTTACTTGACAGTTTTTAGACCGAAAGTGGATGTTTCAAAACATTGTGTGAAATTATGTCGGCCTCGTTGTAACAATAGCTAGACTATTTCAGTGGGTTTGTAGGAAAAAAGGGGGGACAACCTCTGTGTGGTTTCTAAAGAGAAACAACTTAAATTACATCTGAATGTTTTGTTTTTATATTATAGCTGTAGAAAATTTGTTTTTTTCTATATTTTACAAATTGGTGGTGCCATTTTTTCACATGAACATTCAGGCTTCCTGGGATGTATTGTATTTAATTTATGATATTCAAAGAATGTAAATCTTAATGACATTAAAAAACACACACACATTCAAATAAACTGGGCAACTCTGATACCAGAGCACCAGTATGCTATTGAGTAAGGCCAGTGACACTGTATGAAGGAAAAGACAATGTTATTTCCAACACTTTATAATTATTTGTAATTCACCTAAATTTCAAAACTTTCTTTATTAAAACGTAGGCTGGGTCAAACGTTTTGACCCAAAACATGTCTAAAATTCATGGAATTGATAACACAACGTGATTGAATGACTTTGTTTCCATGAATGAAGCAACCCAGCTGAGAGAGGTGTCTGACTGAACAACTCGTTCAATTTTAGTAATATTAATAATAATAATAATAATAATAATAACAATAGTGTGTGCGTATGTGCGTGCGCGCGCGTGCGTCAAGTGTATTTAATAATTAAAATTGATGTTGATTGTTGATCACGTGTTTCCAAACTTGATTTGCGGACACTCTGGGGTTGCCTTGGTCACCTCAAGGATAAAAGTCTAGCTCTGCCACTGATCGAACCTATGGACAAACAAAATTTTACCTACGTACGACTTTTTGATTATATTTTTTTCAAAAAACAAGCCAATATATATATTTTTTTATTTGCTCACCATAGGCATCTTGTTCTTCCTTTTCTGCCTTTTTCCTTGCCATCTTCTCAGCCACTTGCTTGTCAAGAAATTCCTTGTCAACCTATTTTTTGGGGGGCGTGGGGGGTTAAGACAGTAAGACTAAAGTTAAACGGTAAAGAATATGTGCAACTCAAACTTACTCCGATGCTCCTCAGCTTGTCATCAAATAGCCTCGCTAGTCTTCGAGCCTCAACGTCCCGACGTCTCTGCAATTTGACGTTTGACAGGCCTTCCGATAACAATTCAAAGTTGTACATCATGGCCACGCACGGAGGAATGGCAAATGTTTACTGCGGAAAAGTTCAGCGACTTTTTTTTTTAAGTGGGGGTTGTGCGAAACACAGGTTGCTAAGGCAACGCTTCGTGGTTCTTCGGAACAAGTCGGCTATTTCCGGTATTTCTCCCGGACACCTTGGTAACGCCATCTCGAGCGGAATATATTATTCAAACAAATAAACTCGTACTTTTCTCTCAACGTGTTATGACATTTTTGGATTAATTAATATAGTAAAGCATCATTACACTGGTGGTTTCTATTGCCATAAAACTTGAAACTTGTACAATATGCCGTGAGGGACGAAGCTTTATGAAAACGCAGGCAAACTGTATCTATTAAATGGCAGGCCCTTAATCAATATATTCATTTTTTTTTTTTAAATGTGAAATCAACAGCCTAAACATTCACAATTACTGTAAACTCGTGTTTTGTTACATTGAATTATTTGTGTTGTTTATTTTAACATTTGGCTGCCGTGTTATGAAATGTGTACTTTATGTTAGTCTCACTCTTTAAAAAGCTGTTTTGGATTTCCTATTGTTACCCAAAGCATTTCTGTATCATAATTTGACCCCTTTTTAAGTCTCAAAGCATATTTTTGTTTGCCTGTTTAGTTCACTGATCAACAGTACCTGACCAGTACCAGACTTGGTGACTCATTACGAACCAAAACATTGTTGTTACCGATTGTATGTTGATTGACTACAGTAGAATCTGAAAGGCGGTCTATCAGTAACTCCTCTATAGTACTTATTAGTAACAACGCCTATTACAAGCTTATAATAGCATAGCAAACAAAAAACATGAACAACTAAATATGACATATAAACAGTGTTAGATTGTTCTCTTGAAGTAGTTTCTTCACACTTGCTTGGGCGTAGCCAGCTAAGCTACACCTCTTGACACAGCCACAGGTGCCTGGCACTTACAAGCACCACAATATATTTCCTGGCAAGATATGATACAAACGACAGGCATTTATGGAAATACAAAACTTTAATCATTGAAAGAAGTAAATACATTCCGGTATCTAAACTTTGGATTAACAGTGTTTCCAAACTAAAGAGAAGGGATAAGGTGCTCAATGGTCCAGCTCTGTCCTGTGCACTGCTGAATGAGGAGGACATATTCTGAGTTTTCTCTCTGAGTGATCTCTAAACATCTCTTAGTTGCTTTGTTTTGGATTTCTTTGCCCTGTGAACAGTGGGAAAATAAAGTCAAGCTGTATGAGAAAGCAGCAGCAATATAATTGGCATCTTTTGTTGAGCAAGTTTTATGGTAGCCTACCTGTTTGAAGTCCCAGTGCATGTGTTTCTGGTTTCGCTTTGCCAGCTGACACTCCAGCAGAGTCGGGGTGTTGCCGGAGCCCGGATCAACCAAGCATTGGTTTTGGTTGTATTTGTGAGATTTAATGCCACCAACAATGATTTCTCCCTCTTGATTATAATAGCAATGCTGGTAACAAGAACACCTGATGATGTCATGATACCATTCGGTATTTTTAAAAGTAAGTATTACTTTTGTGCAAAGTTTGTCCACTTATGAAGGGCAGGCCTTAGGGCAGAAAGGGCCGTCACCTCAAATGGGCTCAATTTGCCAAAGGCCAAAAACGCGTTGTGTACTAATGGTATATTTCCTGACCCGTGACATATATTCATGAAAAGTACCTGTGCTTGTTGGAAGTGGCATTTGTAAAGGATGGGGTTATTTCTTGGTACAGCTCCTTGATCCACACAGAGGTTCCTCACTCGGCTGTTCCTCATCTTGTAGAAGAAAGGGTGATTCAACTGACTGGCGCGGTTATAGTGTGTGCACAACTTCAGTAAACATGGACATGAAGGCGCTACTCACCACTCCGTACCCCAGCAGGTCATCCCACGTAGCCAGACTTGGATACACGTTGTCAAGGTACCACTTGAATGGTTTACACCGTAACCTTTCCCTGAGCTGCTTCCTCTCTGCGACGTCACCAATATCAATCCCGTGATCCTGCGTGCCATACAGAAGGAGAGGTAAACGAGTGCGGCAGTGGCAACTTTAGAAAAGTTTTACCTGGGGTGGCAGGAGGTTCAGTTTCCAACTACCACCAAACACATGCAGGGATGAACGCACACACTTCCAGTTTCATTTTCTGCATTCTCTGTTTGGGTTGACTTCCGCTTTAAAACAGCGTGCTATGCCATCAATGTCTCATTTATTAAACTTTGTTACTCCAGTTGGAGTCTCTCCAGAACTATTTGGAAATGAAAAGAGGTAACTTAAAAAGAGAACTAACTTAATTATTAAGATTTGTGCACACATGAATAATTATCAATGTAGTGTCCTCCTTTGCGATACAGTAAGAATCTGTTCTCGAAAACAAAAAGAAACCTTAAATTTAATTTTGAAAAATATTGTCTGAAAATATCTATTTAATAATTAAAAAGAATGCCTGACACTAACTAACTAACTGACTAAAATGTCAGATTACAGTGCATCGAAATCATAATTGGATCAAACATATCATAAATGGCATGGCAATACTTCCTGGCTGGCTGAGCTACCAAACTAAATAAGTGTGTGTGCTTTTCGTAATGTACCGGTACTTGTTGTTCCACGTCAGCTACAACGCCCTACAGTTGCGATACTTTGTTGTAAATAAATGTGAGTTTGCTGACTACCATCTAATGTGATCCTTGGACAGCGTTACAATGTATCGTTTTCAAAATATCATTCGGTTTAACCTGGCAGCAAGCCTCCATTTAAACTAGAGTTGCCTCTGGATCGGCACCACATTCCACACCAAGTAGCTTAATATACATCACACTATATTTCACATAAGTTGTCACACTTGACAGACCATTTGAGCATACAGTATTAAACACTGAGCAACCACAAATACATTTTAGCTTACCCAAATGTCTGTGGTCAGCCCAGGATGGTCAAGGTAAAAAAAATGCACTTGAGATTTTTCCTTAAAGAGCAAGTTAACCCAAACACTTTTCAAGAGTATATTCTACGCAGGCCCACAAGAGACACTTAGATTTGACATACCAAGTTAAACTCATTTGCCAACTCAACTCAATCAAATGAAGTCAAATCAACCCGATTGGAAGCAGATATCAACCTGAAGAGGTAGGTTCCATGCGATCATCACATTCTTCTTATATTCATCCATCCAAATTTCTGCCACCCTTAGGGCATTTCTCTTCATCATAGGACTGAGGTCAAGCGCGTACGGTTTATGCGAGCGCTCAATGTGACCTATCCTGGAGCAGGGCACCACCTCGATGCTTCCTCCACATAGCCAAACCTGAGCAGAAAACAACACAGAGATCACACTGAACAATGTCCTACCATTTTCTGCTACATTTCTGCCAGGTGGACACTTACACGAATCCCAAGCTCGACATTTTCGCCGCCGTAAACGGTCATTCCGCCATCGAGCCCACCGATTTCTCCGAGAAATTCTCGATGCGCTGCGAATATTCCCATCACGGAAGGACTCCTGTGAATAAGCAATACTCAGCAATACTCTGGAGAATGTAGGGATATCCTTGTTGAACTTTCCATTTGTTACGGTAAATGTCTTACTGAATGAATCGAGTCTTGCTGATAGATGGAAAACATTGGAAACAAATGCCAAATCAGAATTTTATCATTCAGGTCAGTACAGTCACAGCATATTGTCATAGGAGAGGAATTTTGACATTCTTATATGGGGAGTGCACATGCACGACATCCATATAGGCTACATGCTAAATTAGAGTGGAAGTTCGGACGTAGTTGCCTAGCTGTTGGCCGGCTAACATACAAAAGTGAGTTTGCAAACATAACTCATTCAGTACCAGACATTTTCAGACCCTCTTTTACACTAACATTTGAAAAAATTTGAAAAAATATATATAAATAAATTCCTGGGATTCAATGTGTGGACTGTGAAATGACATATATGTATGTCTTTGGTATTGAATGAGTTTTAAGTTCATCCTGAAAGATGAACTATTTTAGCACTAAAATAGGATGAGGCTAATGCAACCCAACACAGAAGGATTTAAAATGGGACTAAGGAGAAAAGAAAAACATCTATTCTGCCATTGGCCAGTGTACTGGAGTTTAAGGTAAATTATTTTAAACTAAAAAGGAAAACCTTTCCATAGGTTGATACACTGCGCCAACGCAATCAATACCTTTGATATAAGCAAATATGGCTTTGTAAACATACAACATATTATGAAAATAAACGGTTTCAGACTGTAAGTGCACTCCATTTACCGTTATAATGAAACTGGATTTTTCGTTTTTGTTTTTGGGGACTTTGACATGTTTTTTGGCCCAAGTACAAAGAGTTGATTCAGTCATTTGGTCGATAAAAAATTGTGAATGTGGATATTTGATATGATTCTGAGCCCTCCTAATATGCACGTGTCTCATTATTCCCTTTTCATCAACGTGATATGTGAATTCACTGGGGCGGAATGTTGACTGATTAAAGCTAATTCACCGCTCTCCGTTGTTAATCCTTCGCCTGCCAAAATCGCGACTATCCCGCTAGCAAAGCGGCGTAAACAAATGCACGCGGGGTCATTTGTGTGACGTCTGCAAGACTATTTTTGCAAGGTCAGACCACTGATCACATAAAAAAAAAAAGAAGTGCTCAAAAAGACCCCCAAATAAGCTGTTTGAAGGTTACAAATCTCAGCTCCAGACTTACCGTGTGGCTTTTGCATTGTCTCCCACTCCCACATTCTTAAAACGTGCTTCTGAGGTTCACTGAAGAGTGGACTATTAAATTGTCTTGTCATGTCACAAAACCAGTAATGATAAATGGTAACTAACTATGGTTTGGAATTGTTACATCACAATTGATTTAACTAAGTAGTATCATGTTTATAACGTTTAAAATAGGACATTGTATTAATATGTTTTGAAATAAGAAATAATTACAGTAAAATAAAAACTACATTTAAGATGTAATATTATGTTTTGGGGTTGTCTGCCAATCCACGTGCGTGTCATTCATGCCTCCATCCAAGAAAAGGGGCTTTAATGCAACAACCTGTGAACAGGAAATTACTTGTTGAAATACTCAGATTGACATACAGATTTGGTAGTTTTATGACAAGTTTTTTTTTTTTTTTTTTTTTTAGAAAAAGGAACCAAACAAGCGGAAAGTGTTCGGGGTGTGAAAAAACAAGTTTTGCTTGAGTCTCAGATCTTAAACAACATGATTTATGAACTTGTGTATTCAAGTGGTGTTGAACTGAAGTTCATTGTGTGTTACAAACACAAAGTTAGACAAATTGACCAATGTCATTATATCGTTAGACGAATAAGCATTATTGCAAAAGTAATTGTTTAAGGTTCTTCAAGACAAGACATAACAACAATTGAACAAGCAATAAGAGTCTAGTTACCTTGATTCAATAATTACAGACTACCATGACCTGGATGACAGAATCTGCACTGTCAAACTGTGACATAACTTGGTCTTCATCACAAACAATTTCCCACAAATAGGTTAATTCTTAGGGTAATTCTTGCCGTAACAGAGAAAATACACCATTTTTAGCACGTTGATATAATTTATTGATATTGTGACAGGAACACTGCTATTAGGCTAATGATTTGACCTCCCTGCTGTCTTCTTATGAATAATTTGAAAGGTGGCTTAGGTTAGGACATCACTTGACTTCTCAAAATGAGTTTTTTGGGACTTGAAAGGTCAGACTAGGGATTTACTGGAGACTTGAAACGTGATCCCATCTCTGGTAGTTGCAATGAATGACTCCCTATCATTTCACCCTTCTCGTAATCTACGGTAAATAGAAAGAAAATTTTTTGCTTACTTCCCAGGTCGCGAATAATCGTTGCCCCTCCACCACTCTGAGCTGAAGGACTCGTACATGCACCACAGAGGCCAGCCGAAGCCTTGTGCAGAGGGGAGGTACTTTTTCACACCAAGGTCATCAAAATTGATCTTGTCGAACACAGGAGACACCACCACCGACCTGTCAGCTTGGATCCGAGCGAGCAGAGGTTCTGCCCTGGTAAGGACATCAAAATGAATGAGCAAACGCCCTCCTTTGGGACACTTTCCAGTTAAAATAAGGCAAGCATACCAGCCTTCTGTGACTTCGATATGAGCGTCCAAAATGGCCACGACATCTGCCGTTGAGTGTTCCCAACCTGAGATCCGAGACTGTGACAGGCCCATTTGACGACGATGCCATACTTTCTTTATCAGTCCAGGCTTGTCTTTGTGGATTTCATTGATGTAGCCCTGTAACGGTCTTCCAAGGTCATCTGAAACAGAACTGCCAATACTTTGACCACAGGAAATGCGAATGTATTTATTTTTTTCATGGGCAGGCAAATTGCAGAACAGAAACCCACTATAAGTGCTGTGGTCGTCCACTAGAATGATTTCCTTGAGTAGGTGCTTTGGAGTGTGTGATATGATACTCTTGATTGCCCTTTTAATGACTGAAAGAGCTTCATTTAGGTAGATGATCACCACGCTGACGCTGGGCAGTTCTTGGGGATAGGCCATTGCCAGACATCTGCACAAAAACAAAAAAATGTTGCTGTATGGTATGTACACTCACTGGAAACATTCTTAAGCCTGGTTCACGCAGCAGGAAAATCGGCCCGATTTCAGCCCCGAATCTCCCCTCTCACAATCGCAGGTCGGGGCCGACTCTCATAATGGCTCCAAAGATAATCTTATGAGATAATCCTGCCGTGTGTGGTGTTCTCAGCCTGATCTCGCCCGCTCGGTAGGACGTCTGACCTCAAATCTCGGATATTCAACATGTTGGATTTTTTGGGGCCCAACTTTGCATCGTGCGTGCTGTGCCCCTGAGGACAAATTGTCAGGAGGGGAGATAAAATCGGGCCGATAATCCTGCCGTGCGAACCGGGTTTTAGTAAAGTTTTTTTCACTCAGAAATTCTGAAATTCAATTTTAAAAGGAGAGTTTTTGAGTAAAGTTGAATGATAGGACTTGGGTTCCTTCACAAAGAAATGTTTACAGTTGTGTTCAGATTTGCCCCTAATTTATTGCGTAACTAGTTTGTGTGCGACCCTCTGCTCACAGATAATGTCATTTGTCATCCTAAAATTTTATTATGGCGGGGTGCTCTTTCAAGTTTTTGGTGAAAAGTCACACAATGATAATTGCATTAAAATGAGAGAAAACACTAACACGTTGTGCAACGTGTGTGCAAGTCAGAAGCCTTCAACAAGCAGAAATCAAACAACAAAAACATATTTGGCACTTGGCAGCAGTCAAAAGTTCTCATAAAAAAGCCCATTTAACATGTTCGGACATTAATATTGACTGAGATCAGGTTGTCATTTGTTGTGCTTGAGTAGGATCTTGTGTTGATTTGAGAAAAAATACTAGATCTGGGTGCAATCTCACTTAAAGGGGAAATCAACCCAAACATTTTTTTTTCAAGAAGATGTTCCCAGCAGACCCACTAGTTGAAACACAGCATTCTGATTAATAATGCCTTTGTGAAATATGAGTTAAGCAGCAAAAGGCACCTCTTTTAAACCATCTCAAGGGGTGGCCATTTTGTCACTTGTGTGGACTGAAATTGATATCACGACTGCTTAAGGCTCAGGTAACAACCAAATCACGGATCAGCTTCAGTAAACATGTCTGTCGTGATTGGTCGACTCTTATTTCACAAACGCAATATTTATCAGAATGCCTTGTTTCAACTAGTGGACTTGCATATAATATATTCTTGAAAAAAAAAACGTTTGGGTTGACTTCCCCCTTTAAGATAATATTGAGGATATTCTCAACAAATAAAAATATTGAATAGAAATGATTAAGACAGAACAAGTTACCTGCTGTCTCTCATGTCCGGAAGCTTCCGGTCAATCGGTAACCGGTTACTGAGGAACACGTTGTACCCGTAAATCTGAAACAGAGATTCCGCCTCCTTCTGCTCCTTCTCCGACAGGCCGTCTCCCCACTTGCCAAACAGCAATGAGTTTGGATATAATTTGGGAACCACAACCTTTGATTTGGGTTGAGCCACGTCCGGAGCAAGTTTGTTCAAAGTGCTGTTGTCGACATTTGATCCTTCCATCAGCTTTTCTTTGGGACCGTTATGTTCATACAGGCAGAGAATGTTTGAAATATACACATTATTCAGCGATAATGGGGGAGTGTTTGGCAAATTAGTTCATTCATCGTGCATTTTGACTAATGTTGTGGTGTAATGTTAAGGTTGCTACCATCCAACCTTAAAATCCTGGGCTACCGCTAACCCAAACACATTTTCAAAATTCAACAACAATAATGGAATATTTATTTATTTACTTACTTATTCTTAAGCAAATACAGATTGTGAGCAAAAACCTTTATGTACACATGGTTCAAATAATTGTAATTGTAAGGTCATTTATTTGCCTTTGAACTCACCCAGCCTGCGGAGAGTCTGTTCAATGCTGTCCAGTCTCCTTGCGACCTTTTCATCTGCGACTCCTTCAAGAAAAGCCGTACGTGCTTTCAAATGTCTGCTCCTAAAAAGGGCTGTGTACGCTGAGGTAAAAATGACGATTCCAACTACTCCAGCTAGGCGCACATGGTTCTTCATTTTGTTTTCTATTCAACCGTGCATGACTTGCATCTCTCCAAGGGACTAACAACTTGATAACACACTTCTTATCGTCAAGATAACCTTTGGATTTTACATCTTTGAGTGTCTTAACAAACACTTTCAATAAACTTTTGTTGATGAACGTGACTGAGCCAACGAACCATCGATTGCTGTGAAAGGAAACTGCCACATCCAATTCATACAAATCTCTACAATCAAAAGACTTTAAAAATAAAGTAATTGCACAATCAATTGAGCTTTATAATGCTGGTTACAAAGTTCACCTCAACAGTTAATATGTAGCCTACACTAACCATTTTGTTTACTGGCGACTTTCAGGGCACTCAATTATCTTTTTTTTTTTTTTTTTCCAGAGAGCTGGAATAAACTATGGTGTTTTGACAGTGCCACTTTTTTTTTAGCTTGCTTACTGACCAGCTGGAAAACAGCTATCAAATACAGCAGTAAATGAATTTAAGAAAGTGAGGTATACTTGTGCAACATCATTGCTAAACACTTTAAAAGTGCTTTGTCCATTTCTTGAGTGTTAACGGAAGTCACTGAATATATATATATATAGTATATATATATATATACTATATATCTATCTATCTCTCTCTCTCTCTCTCTCTCTATATATATATATATATATATATACTATATCTATCTATCTATATACATATCTATATCTATATATATATATATCTATCTATATATATATATATATATATATATATATATATATCCATTATCGATACCGCTTATCCTCACAAGGGTCGAGGGGCGTGCTGGAGCCTATCCCAGAGCTCACAATGGGCAAAAGGCAGACTACACCCCGAACTGGTCGCCAGCCAGTCGCAGGGCACACACAAAGACACCGTCACTGAGTGGGAACCGATCCCACGCTGCCCGCACACAATCCAGGCGTGTGTACCTTGTGCCCATCCATCCATTATCTATACCGTTTGTCCTCACAAGGGTACAACCAATCTACTTGGCAGTAGGCGGGGGACACCCTGAATTGGTTGCCAGCCAAACGCAGGGCACACAGAGACAAACAAACATCCGCACTTACAATCACACATAGGGGCAATTTAGAGAGTCCAATCAACTCACCACGCATGTTTTTGGAATGTAGGAGGAAACCGGAGTACCTGGAGAAAACCCACACAGGGATGGGGAGAACATGCAAAGTCTACACAGGGAGGCCGGAGCCGGGATCGAACCCACAACCTCTGAACTGTGAGGTGCACATGCTAACCAGTCGACCAGTGCCGCCTGTATGTATATCTGTATATATGTATATATGTATGTATGTATGTATGTATGTATGTATGTATGTATGTATGTATGTATGTATGTATGTATGTATGTAAATCGATTCAAAACCGATTTAAACTGCTTGAAATATGCATCGATGTAAAACAATAAAAGAATCGATTCACAACGCCATGTTAACCATAGCCGTATCATGTCTCTGTTGTAAACAAACTGCATACTCACATTGCGTAAATTACGTGACTTGACATGAGGGCTACCAAAATTAGTCGACCGATCATTGATTTTAATCGTCAATGTGACGTTTATTTATGTATTTAATTATTTGGCCCTGTGTTTTTCTCCCGAAAATACCTCATCTCCCGCTGGCTGTATGCCTGTCTATAACGCACATGCGCAGTAACAGTAACCCGGGTCATCTGTGATGTAAACCATAAGCATTGTGGGTAATTGAAATTCATGGCTAACCCGTGTTAGCATTAGCGACAGAGTCTGAAAATCTGGGCGCATTTCATACCAAATACTTAATACGATGCAAACGTCACTTATATGGCAGCATTGATTGAGTTCTCCATGCGCGCTCGACCTTGGTGTGTCCGGCAGGACTTCTTGAGGTGAAGCAGGCACAGGCACTGCGACCTGAAACGCAGGTCCAAGAAGGCGTAGACGAAGGGGTTGAGGCAGCTGTTGATGTAGGTCAGGCAGGCGGTGTACGGGTAGGCCAGCAGCAGGACGCGTCGGAAAGCGCAGGAGGTCGGGAACAGGTCCAGTTCGGCGAGGGCACCAAAGCTTCTCACCACGTGGTAGGGGATCCAGCAGGCGGCGAAGACCGCAATCACCGTGGTGATGATCTTCAAAACTCGCCACTTGCGTCGGTCCTCCTTGCGCCATGTATTGAAGTGATGCATCACGGTACATCCGATCAACCCGTAGCACACCATCATGGCCAGGAAGGGGAACAGGAACCCCAGGGTGGACAACGACAAGCTCAACCCGGCGTACCACAGCCTCCCCTGACTCTTGCTGGTCACCACCAGGCCGAAGTCCAGGGTGCAGAAAGTTTGGTTGCTGCCCGGGTTGTGCAGGGTGGTGCGGAACACGAGGGCGGGAATGGCCAAGAGGCCCGAAAGCATCCAGACGGCAGCGAGGGAGGCGCGCATTCGACTGCCGGTGCACACCAGGGTTCTGGACAGCGAATGCACGATTGCCAGGTAGCGATCGAAGCTCAGGAAGGTGAGGAGGAAGACGCTGGCGTACATGCTGAGGAGTTCCGCATAGCTGATGATCTTGCACAGGGCCATTCCGAAGGGCCAGTGGTTGTGCATGGCTGTGTACACCGCCCACAGGGGCAGCGTGACCGTTAAGGCCAGGTCGGCCAGGGCCAGGTTGCCGATATAGATCTGGGGCGCCCGCTGCTTTCCCTGCGCCTGCCACGCGGTGAAAATGACTACGCTGTTGCCTACCACGCCCAAGATGAAGATGAGCATGAGGAGCACCGGAATGAGCCAATGGGACGCCGTCCACTGGGGGTGGTAGCACAGGGTGTAGTTCTCCATCTCCTCGTAGTCGTAGTCGTAGTCGTAGTACTGGTACGTGCTCTCAGTAGGCTCCATGTTTTTTCTTTTTTAGGCTTGTGTTAGTGTGTTACCGCTCTTGTGATCTGTCATCTCTAAGAAAAAGCTCTGAGCTGTGAACCCGCTCAGGATGCAGCCACCTCCTTCACAACAACACCGCCCACTTCAAGTGGAAACATGTCCACTCATTTGTAACTTACTAAAACATGGCAAATTCATTTTCAACTATTGCTCTTTTCTTCACCTTTACTCACTGGAAATATCGATACATATCGAAATATGTTTTGTTATAAACTACAAGTACCAACTTGACACAAGTAGATCTATATTCATTCAGTTAATTATTTCTGTTATTTATTTCGTATTTAGTTCAGCTTTGTTGATTGCATTTGCCACTTTATACCTTTTTTCATGTAGCTTTGCAAATGAATGCCAATGCATTCGTGAAATAAAATTGTTCAAAGTAAAGACAGAAAACTGGGTCACCCACAAAAATATATGAAGGTGTTACATATGATAGTAATAATATATTATAATATATATTATAAGAAAGATGATGTAGTTTTATAGTTTGGCTGCAATTGCAATCAAACAAATGTCTTAAGTGCTTTTTGTATTATTTCTTTCTTTTTAGAGTTGTGACCATGATTACGGTACGCAGGGAGCTCGCCCATTGGGCAGATGCTCAGGGGCTGAAACAAAAATCACCTTGAATATTAATTCCTTTAGTTTCGATTAACTCTTAAAATGGAAGAGACAGTCGGCCTATAGATTCAAATGCAAAGCAATGCCCAATTACTGTAGCATGAAAAAAAGAAAAAATCCAAAGTCCCTAGACGACTCAACCCTGTCTCAACTTCTTCCCTCTGTCGCCCTTTTTTGTCTGACTGCTAACGAACTTGATGCTAATCATCAGTAAATGAATCGATGTGTTTATTTTTTCGTAGCTGGGCCGCAGGTCGTGCGGCAAATACTGATAATGATAATAATAATAATAATAATAATAATAATAACAATAATAATAATTATTATAAGTAAATAATACCAAAAGTCAACCATTAACCTCTTTATATATTCTATATGTTGATAGAATGGATCTTTTATGTTAATATTCGTTTAAGGCTAAATTAAATAAATCAAATGACTGTATGTGTTGTGTTTTATCAAGGTTTCATAGACACACCCATGGGGTCCTATACATGCAGGACCGTAAAAAAACTTTTCCACACTCGTGTCCCTTCAGCTCGTCACTATTTTGAAGCAGATGTAACGTCTCTTTTATGCTACGATTTTTTTCTATATAGATCATGGTGACCAGCTGCGTTTATCAATGCAGCCGCTGGTTGCTATGGAAACGTTAATCATCACACAATAAAAAATTGACGGCTTCAAAGGGAGTTGCGTTAACGCCGTCAATAACACGTTTAACTGACACCACTAATATGTATGTATGTATGTATGTATATATGTATGTATGTATGTATGTATGTATGTATGTATGTATGTATGTATATATATATATAAGATTGAAGTGTATGTTATTTGTCTCAAAAACGTGTATCATGTCCCACTTTCGCCCGCTTTCATTAGTGGTTCTAGATCATATACGTATCAGATTTTTCGCAACGCGGCCGCGGTCTGAATCACCAGGTTGCATATATCCAACATATATCTCAAAATGCGCTGCGCGTTGGCGGAGGGAAAGTGCTGGCAGCCGGGAGGTTGAATCTGCAAAGTTGTTTTGAGTAACAGTATTGACTTTATATTTGACTTTAATCTAATCCCACTTGAAACATGAAGCATAAAGTGGATTTATGGTGATAATAGTAATTCAGTCACGGTTCAGATCAGTTCATTTTTTACGTGCGGTTATAATGTGACGTCATCATCTCGGCCACCGTGCCGCCTCCGGTGCAATATTATTAACATAGATTTTTTATTCTTAGGAATGATTGAAAAAATGAAGAATTGGTTTTAAAAAGAATAGCGTGTGAATGTTTTGATTTGTTGATTTTATTTGTAGGGCGGCACGGTGGTCGACTGGTTAGCACGTCCGCCTCACAGTTCAGAGGTCGTGGGTTCGATCCCGGCTCCGGCCTCCCTGTGTGGAGTTTGCATGTTCTCCCCGTGCCTGCGTGGGTTTTCTCCGGGCACTCCGGTTTCCTCCCACATTCCAAAAACATGCATGGTAAGTTGATTGGATACTCTAAATTGCCCCTAGGTGTGATTGTGAGTGCGGATGTTTGTCTCTGTGTGCCCTGCGATTGGCTGGCAACCAGTTCAGGGTGTCCCCCGCCTACTGCCCAAAGACAGCTGGGATAGGCTCCAGCACGCCCCGCGACCCTTGTGAGGAGAAGCGGTACAGATAATGGATGGATGGATGGATTTTATTTGTTAAAATTTAGGAAATACATAGATATACGTGCTGATCTGTTTGTCAATGTTGAAAAATGAGTTGAGCATCTCAGTTAGGGTTGGGCAGGGGGGCCTATACCCCATTTACAGTTTATAAACAACAATGACGCAATCAGGATGCGTGCACTCCGCTGGTGCAGAAAGGAAGTAGAGTAACTGTGAAGGATCACGAAAATTACTTTAAAAAAGAAAATAATATTGCCAGATGGAAAGCAAATTTCTGATCCTAACGGAAATTATAGAGTACCGGTAGGAGGAAGGTGGTTAAAAAGTGGCCTGATGTTCACCTTTATTTAGTGGAGAAACCTAGCGTTGAGCGAATCGAGAAAAATATGTAACACCTTTCCACTCCAATTCGTACACGTGTACACAAAACAGCTAGGCATGTTGTCATTGTTTAAAACTTATTCAAAAACTATAACAATGCCAAAAACAAATCTTCCAAGTCTTCATACACATTAGTAGATAAAGGCAGCCGTGCGCCATGTGGTCTTTTCTGCCAAGCTTTACATTATGTGGCTGTGCGGCTTTTAGTGGCTTGTTAGTGGAAACATGGCACTCTTGAATGAAAATGAACTGCTGTTCAAAAACTATTCACAAATGCTAGAATGAGCATGTTCACAAAAAAATTGCCCAAATTATACGAACAAAACTATATGTGGTGCTGTTGATCTGTGCCATTTCTGCTTTCAGTGATCGATTGTGCAATATGAGATGATGCCTCAGAGGCTGATTGCTTGCTGTCGCGTTTCCTGTCCCACCCATGTATTGGAACAGGAAATATGCACATTTTTATTGTATTTATACATTTTTATAATGACAAGGATGGACATCATTGGATTAAAAAAGAAATTCAATATAGCAAGGTCCAGAGAACTCAAATGGAAAATAATTTTATGTAAACATTTGTTTTTTTTTTTTACTTGTCACGCGTAAGGTTGCACATCGTTTGAATTTGGACGATTACGGTTCCGATTCCATGTTCTTTGATTTGATTCGGGAAAATATATATGACACACACAACACAGCGCTGCATTTTAAGGGCAAGTAAGGAAAGTCTATCTAATCTAAGCAATCCATGTAACCATACGATGTATCTGTATGTACAGTATGTATGTAAAGGCTGCAGCTGCGTATGCTATAAGCTAAATGTTCTCTGGATATGTGCATTTGTGTGTTGAACTTGTTGGCTAAATGTTAGCATTAGACATACTTAGCCGATTCTGACTCTGGATCGCATCGCGTCAGTTCTGTGGCTAGGCGTCGGCCGAATGAACCAGCCGACCCCTCTAAGGGCGACTGCTGCCATCGCGGCGTCCCAGCGGCCACCGCATCTGTGGAGATCCATGGGAAGGGCCAAGCGCAGAGTTGCCGCCACCGTGGCCCAGGATTGCCGGCTGGCACGAAGCGAGCGGAGGGGCTGACCGAGAGCTATTGCAGCGCAGCTTTGGCGGCAGCAGCCCGGGGCTGCGCGCCGTGCGCGCACATTTTATTTTTTATTTTTTAATCTCTCGTAATTTGTTCGTGCTTCCTCCGAGCGGCTAACTAGGTATCGAAACTTAGTACCGACATTCTAAAATCTGAATGCTTCCAGGAGAACCGTAATGATGGTCCCGGTTCCACTCGATTCCCGGTTCTCGGTGCCCAACCCTAGTCACATGTAGGTGAGGCTCAGAAGGTCAGTGGGCCAAAGAGTCAAGAATCTGGAAGCAAGCACCGAGCATTGATGAGAGTCCTCCAGGCGCGCTGGGCCTTGGGAGATGTCTGGCGGGACTTCTTGAGGCGAAGCATGCCCAGGCACTGTGACCTGAAACGCAAGTCTAACAAGGCGTTGAGGAAGGGGTTGAGGCAGCTGTTGATGTAGGCCAGGCAGTCGGCGTACGGGTAGGCCAGCAGCAGGAAGCGCTCGAAAGTGCAGGTGGCCGGAAACAGACCCAGTTCTGAGAGGGCGTCTGCGCTGCTCAACACATGGAAAGGGGTCCAGCACACGGCAAAGACCACAACCACTGTGGTGATGATCTTTAAGACTCGTCGCTTGTATTGGTGCTCCTTGCGCCGGGTGTTGAAATGGCGCATCACAGCGCAGCCGATCAACCCGTAGCACACGGTCATGGCCAGGAAGGGGAGCAGGAACCCCATGGCGCACAACCACAAGCTTAACCCGTCGATCCAAAGCCTCTCTTGACGCTCACTGGACACGACCAGGCTGAAGTCCATGGTGCAGTAAGTGTGGTTGCTTCCCTTGCTATGCACGGTGGTGTGGAAGATGAGTCCGGGCATGGCCAAGAGGCCCGACAGCATCCAGACGGTGGCGAGGGTGATACCAATGTGTCCACGGATGCGCAGCTGGGTACTGGATTGCGAATGCACGATTGCCAGGTAGCGATCGAAGCTCAGGCAGGTGAGGAGGAAGACGCTGGCATACATGTTGAGGATCATTACATAGCTGTTGATCTTGCACAGGGCCACCCCGAAGGGCCAGTGGTTGTCCATGGCCTCCTCCACCGCCCACAGGGGCAGCGTGACCGTGAAGGCCAGGCCGGCCAGGGCCAGGTTGCCGATATAGACGTCGGCTGCTCGCCGCTTCCCCTGCACCCGCCACGCGGTGAAAATGACCACGTTGTTGCCAAACAGGCCCAATATGAAGACGAGCATGAGAAGCACCGAAATGAGCAATGGAGTCGCTGTCCACTCGGAATTGTCGCACATGGTGTAGTTCTCCGTCTCGTCGTAGGTATAGTATTCCACCTCCCAGGTGTAGTTCTCTGTCTCATTGTAGTTGTAGTACTCGTAAGGGCTGTCGATAGGCTCCATGGCTTTTCTCTCTTAGGCTCGCGGTAGAGTGTGTTGTTGCTCGTGTAATCTGGCCGCTCTTACACAACCCTCCGTGCCGTGAGAATGCACCCCACCCTCCTTCACAACACCACCGCCCACTCCGAAAGTGGAAACACGTCCACTCATTTATAATTTACTGATACATGGCAAATTACATGACATCATCTACTATTACTCTTTTCGGCAGTTTTAAACTCATCGGAAATGTAGCTAAGTATGAATGAATGTAGATAATTAGATAGACAAAAGTAGATTTTGTTATGAACTACAGTACACGCAATTTTCCACAACTATATCATAATTATTTCAGTTATTTATATTTCATATTTTGTTAAGCTTTGTTGATTGCATTTGTCACTTTCTTAATGTAGCTTTGCAAATGAATGCTAATGCATGCGTGAAATAAAAACGTGCAAATCAAAGAAAAAATACCCACATCAGTAAATGAAAATGTTACATATTTGCCAATGATACGTGTACGTATTTCAGAGACTGATGATTTCATTCTTGCTTTTTTTTTTTTTAGTTAATTAATATTTATGTCGTACTCTGGTTTCCTCCCACATTCCAAAAACATGCCTGATTAGGCTAATTGGACACTCTAAATTGCCCCAGGTGTGATTGTGAGTGTGAATGTTTGTTTGTCTCTGTGTGCCCCTGCGATTGGCTGGCAACCAGTTCAAGGTGTACCCCGCCTACTGCCTGGAGTCAGCTGGGATAGGCTCCAGCACGCCCGTGACCCTTGTGAGGATAAGCAGATTGGATAATGAACGAATTAATATTTATGTAATCTTCAGGATAGTTCTATTCAGACAAACTATATATCATATTCTCTAAGGATTGTTTACATTATTTTAAAGATTACATGTAAAGTTGAAAAAAATGCATTTACCCAACATGACAAACTGTTGCAAGCTTGCAACACGAATACACATTTATTAAAAACTTGTACATGTTTTGGCGACATTCACACCACTTACACTGCAATGCAGAATACATACATATAGCAAGAAATTATGGCTAGGTTCACACCGCCGGTCTTCATGCTCAATTTGGATTTTTAAAAAAAAAATCCGTTTTTTTTTTTGTGTAAGCGTTCATATTACATTAAAAATGCCACGTAGGTCTTGTCTGCTGTACACATGCGTCGCCAAAGTGGCCCGCATGCGCAGAAGAAACGGCATCGCTCCCGACGTTGTGTTTGCGGAAGTAAATATGGTCCAGTGCGTCGGGGCATTTATACAGTGAAGCGATTCGGTAGGAGGTAGTAATAAAAAACAGTATTTGGGGAAATCACGAGGCGACGCTTTATCATCTCATTTCATGGAGACATCACTAACGATGACGTCACGTCACAGCCGTGCGTGAAAAATGAATCGATCTGAGCCGTGGCTGAATTACTACGATCGCCATAAATGTCCACTTTATGCTTCATGTTTCAAGTGGGATTAAATGAAAGTAAAATATAAAGTCAATAGTGTTACTCAAAACAACTTTGTAGATTCGATCCCCTGCCGCCAGCACTTTCCCTATGCATGCGCGGAAGCGCATTTGGAGCTCCGGATACTTCAATGTCGGATATATGCGACCTGGTTAAGACCACCGTCGCATTGGAAAAGATCGGATACGTATCCGATCTAGGACCACATATGAAAGCGACCCAGGTCGCATTTGAAAAAATCGGAATTGAGCCGTTCAGACTGTCATAAAAAAAATCAGATACAGGTCGCATATGGGCAAACCTAGCCTAATTTTTTTACTTGACTAACTAATCTAACTTTCAGTCTATGACTCCGACGTCATGCAGGAGCCCAGGCTCCGCTCTTAAAGTCACAGATTCAAAGTCAGAGAGAGTAGAACTTGAGGATGGTGAATCCAAGTGGATAAAAGTAATACCTGCAACTCACATGCATATTTTGTATCGCTGTCATGTGTAAATCTGTAAAATATGCAGTATATACACGTGGACCAAATTGTTGCTTTGCTACTGGTCTGTTAATGATAATAGTAATAGTAAATAAAAAGGTAATGAAATTTAACCAGTAATACTATTGTTGTCAATGCCTGTTTCATGTTTTTGTTGTTGTAATAATTCTGTTCAATCACAATTCAAAAGCAATGTCCGATTGCCATTGAATAATTTTCATGAATGTATTATCTTCATTAATGTATTATTATTATTATTATTATTGCTGCTGTTATTATTATTATTATTATTATTATTATCATTATTATTATTATTATTATTATTATTATTATTATTTCATTAACATAGGTCTACCAGCAATTTTTTTAAAGTAAACTTTATTTTTGGATAAGTGTATGGCTGAGCATTTTCATTATGTTGAAAAAAAAAAAGATTGTGGCATATTTTTTGTGGCTTGTGTCTCCCGAGCCTGTGACAGAAAAGCCCATTTTCTTTGGCTCATTGGCCCCTGGATGGCAATGTTCAGCCAAATCGAAGGATAAGCGATTTGGACATGAGGAGGATGAATGAATATTTGCCTGGCATTCCAGACAAGTGGTGAGCATGCCTACCTCATAGTTTGAGATTCAGGGATCAAAACGCTGCTCCGGTCTTCCTGTGTGGAATTTGAAACATCACGCTTGTACGTTTCATGGCTGAAATTACTGACAAGGCCAAACGTTCTACAAAGGCTGCCAAAATGTCTGTGAACTTGTTACATTTGATTTCCCAGATATTGGTTTTCTTTATGCAAGAATATCAAAGCTGCAATACATAATTATTGGTATGTCCTGGCATTGCCTCACAGAACTAAGGGACATATTGTATTTCCACGGAATCTTGGGATTGTTTTGCCAAGACGTGTCATATAGTCATCCATTTCTTTCTTTCTTTGGTCTTCCAGTTAACAAACAGCATTTTCAGCATTAACTGATAATTACTACTCCAAATACGATTTCTCATTGGCTTCAA
This sequence comes from Filicampus tigris, assembly GCF_054856515.1. Lineage (NCBI taxonomy): Eukaryota > Metazoa > Chordata > Actinopteri > Syngnathiformes > Syngnathidae > Filicampus > Filicampus tigris. The sequence goes on from NC_141220.1 coordinate 12,918,670, forward strand.
AGGAAAGATAGTATGCTTTTTTGCTCCACACCTTAAAAAAGTTCCCTGGTGTCTTAGGCCCATTATACAATGTGTGACGTGACATGACCAAATGCAGCTAAAATGGACCATCATGAAAACATTTAGTTGGCGACTCCTCTCCACGGCCACTCACTAAGTGATTGAGCACAGACTTTACAGAAAAACATGCTCACAGTGTCAACTGTCAAAGCAAGGGGAATTTAGCAAACCACTCAGATTTGATATGACATTTGATATGTGTCCTGATTAAATGGGTGTTTTGCCGTGTCACTCATTCCGTTTCATTTTTTTTCAGCACCGGGGAATTCCAAGTTGCAATGATGCAATGAAATGTGCCCGATATTGTTTTTATTTCACCGATCACCACGTTGTGCTGTGTCGCTATAAGAATATAGAGAAATACGACAGACATACCTTTTTGAACTGTATGAGCTGCGGAAAACTTGTTAATTGTTCTTACGTGTGAATGTTTTGTCTATGACCCTGGGATAGACTCACTCGTGGCATTAATGAGGACAAGCACTCCACAAAATGGTTGGATGGATGGATGAATACATACATTCATTCTGCAAAACAGGAAATAAGGTGAAACTACTTGTTTTGGTTATCATATTGCTTTATCTTCTCTTCAGTTTCCTCTAACCAAACCAGTTGGTTTCCTGTCCTGCCTCTCTCACACACACACACGCACACCCCCACGCACACGCACGCACACACGCACACCCCCACGCACACGCACGCACACCCCCCCCACACACACACACACACACGCACACCGAGACGGCCCTTGCTAAAGTGACTATTGACTCCGACACCTCATCAATACTACCCTTATTCGATCTTAGCGCTGCTTTTGCCACTGTCGTCCATAACATAATATTAGAACACTGTGTGTTGGTATTTCAGGCTCATCACTTTCTTGGTTTAATTCTTACCTTTCAGAGAGGACGTAGAGGACAGAGAGAATTCATAGCAATGCAACTTCTACAATGTTACAGGTGGAGTCCCACAGCGGTCGGTACTTGGACCGCTGATGTTTATCGCTGCATCGCTGGTTTTCAAAAATTATTCATCAAAAATTGAATGAAAAATACAGCCATATCGTCAGCCATATTGCAGAAAGACGCGTCGTTTCAAAGAGATGAGTTAACTTTGTACATACCCACGGGCAGTCATACAAGGTGCGCGATTGGTTCCTGGCGCAAGATCAACCAATGAGCCGAAAAGAAGTCTGGAGGTTCTATAGCGTTTTCTATTCGGGCACCAGAATGCTCTGGAATGCCCTACCTACGGATATTAGAGGCCCTGCCTCAGTAGAAATGTTTAAAACACGACTAAAGACTTATTCATATACTTTTGCATTTAGTTTAACTATTTGTTGGCCTGTTTCGTGCTGCTTCTATTTTCTTTTCTGCCCCCTCTTCCCTGGCTTGGGGATTAGGTGATGATGACCTAATTGGGAGTCCCTGTTTGCCTTCTACAGCAACTGACCGGTACAAGATCGGAGGTTGACCAAATCCTCAGAGGCGCCGCTGTGGAGGTTTCTGCATTGACCAACTGGGCAGGGACCCACTTCACCGAAGTCGTCTTCCTGCAGTCTTCCGTCTTCATTTGATCGACTTTCGCACTATTTCAACTAACATTATATAGCATCATAATATGTGTTATGATGCCCACTCGGCATTCACTGCAGCCTGATCATCCTGGAAGGGGGATTCCTCCATCTGCGGTTCCTTCTCAAGGTTTCTCATCAATCTCAGGTGTTTTTTTTCTTTGTTTGTTTGTTTTTCCTTTCCCTCCTGGGTTAAGATCAGGGGATGTCGTTAAGATTTGTCAACTGTTTGCCTATATAATTTATTGTTTGGATCTGGGGTGTCCAACTCCGGTCCTCGAGGATCTGTTTCCAGCATCTTTTAGATGCCTCCCTCCTCCAACACACTGATTGAAATGATCAAGATCATTATCAGGTTTGTTAGCGCATGCTGATGATCATTTGAATCAAATATGTTGGAGGAGGGAGGCATCTAAAACATGCTCAATAGCAGACCTCGAGGACCAGAGTTGGACACCCCTAGTTTATATGTATCTCTTTCGTGTTAATTTTTAGAATTCTTGTATAACTCTGAAAACTTATGTTATTTTTCTTTATGACTCTGTAGTTTTTGGTAATTTGATTCTTGTAAAGCAGGGGTGTCCAAACTCGGTCCTCAAGGGTCGGTGTCCTGCCTGTTTTCCATCTGTCCCTGATGCACTACATCTGATTCAAATGATCAGCTTATCAGCAAGCTCTGAAGAAACTTGATAACGATCATGTTCTTTGGAATCAAATGTGTTGCAACAGGGATAGATAGGAAACAGGCAGGACACCGGCCCTTGAGGACCGGAGCTGGACATGTCTGTTGTAAAGTGTCTTTGAGTCCCATGAAAAGTACTATACTATACTATACTATACTATACTATACTATACTATACTATACTATACTATACTTTACTATACTATACTATATTATACTATACTATATTATTATGGTGTTGATCTTTGCTATCTCTGCTTTCTGTGACCAGTTGTGCAATATGAGGTGATGATGTAGAGCAGACCCAGGCATAGTAAAACATGGAAAATAATTTTATGTAAAGATTATTTGAATTTTATGTCGATATTATTTACTTATCGCATGCAGGCGAGGCTCAGTAGGTCAGTAGTCCAAAGAGTCAAGAATCTGGAAGTAAGCTCCGAGCACTGAATTTATCAGGCGCGCTAGGTCTTGGTGGGTGTCTGGCGGGACTTCTTGAGGCGAAGCAGGCCCAGGCACTGAGATCTGAAACGGAGGTCTAAGAAGGCGTAGAGGAATGGGTTGAGACAGCCGTTGATGCAGGCCAGGCAGCCAGTGTATGGCTGGGCCAGCAGCAGGACGCGCTCCAATGCACAGGTGGCCGAGAACAAGCCCAATCCGTAGAGGGCACCTGCGCTGTAGAACACATGGAAAGGAGTCCAGCATATGGCAAAGACCACAACCACTGTGATGATGATCTTCAAGAGTCGCCACTTTCGCCCGTCCCCTTTGCGCCGTGTGTTGAAATGGTGCATCACGGTACAGCCAATCAACCCGTAGCACACCGTCATGGCCAGGAAGGGGAGCAGAAACCCCATGGTGGACACCAACAAACTCCAGCCAGAGAACCACAGGATCTCCTGATGCCTGGTGGTCGCCACCAGGCTGAAGTCCATGACGCAATAATCGTGTTTGTTACCAAACCTGTTCCAGGAGGTGTGGAAGACGAGGGAGGGTATGGCCAGGAGGCCCGACAGCGCCCAGACGGTGGCAAGGCAGAAAGGAATGTGGCAGCAGATGCGCAGGCGGGAACTGGATTGAGAATGCACGATGGCTAGGTAGCGGTCGAAGCTCATGCAGGTGAGGAGGAAGACGCTGGCATACATGTTGAGGATCACTAAATAGCTGCTGATCTTGCACAGGGCCTCCCCGAAGGTCAAAATGTTCCACAAGTATATCATTATTCATTCAATTATTTAATTAGATTTCATATTTTGTTAAGAGTTGTTGATTGCTTTTGTCACCTTTGACATTTTTTGATTGCATTTGTCACTTTAGAATTGTTTTAATTTACCTTTGCAAATGAATGCTAATGCATTCATGAAATAAAAATGTGCAAAGCAATGACAGAAAATGCAAAACAGTAAATGAAAATGTTACTTATCTGCTAATGATGTAAATGTTTTGTCATTTAAAAAAAAAATAAAAATGTATCTAATTTTCAATATGGTTACATTTTTATCTATTCATTCATTTTCTTAGAATTTTTACATTATTTTCCAGATTATTAATAAAGTAAAAAAATGCATTTGCCAACATGACAAACTGTTGCAAGCTTCCAACACTGAATGTTTATGGTTGTGTTTAAATGGAGGTACGGTGGCTGACTGGATAGCACCAGTGGCTTCGCTGGTCTGTATTCCACATGGGTTTTGAGGTCAAAGGGGCCCGACATTGCACACACGATGATAATAATAATAATAATACTACTACTACTACTACTACTAGTAATAGTAATAATAATAATAAAGCCTATGGATATCATTTTTAATTGACCAAGAAAATTAATGATTTCTAATCCATGCAATTTTGTACCGGTAATCATGTAAACTTTAGTGTTCTGTCTGTGCCTTGAACACACCCAAAGTCTCAGTAGGGCTGTCACAGTACCAGAATTTCAGTAGTCAATACTAATACTAGTAAATTTCCACAATTCTTGATTCTCTATTCGATACCACAACTGAAAAAAAGGATGTGCTTCTATATTCATTAGGCTACTTTATTAAATTATGAAATTGGGCCTAATACTAACAACAACAATAAGTAATAACAACTGACACATCAAACTTGTTTTTAGGCTAAGCTGCACGTGAACAACTTCTCAGGAAGAAGCATGATGTAAAATGGTAAATATGCCTCCACACAAAGAGGAAGTCATGTAGTCATTGGGGACCTTTGTACCTATGGGACAAATGTCCCTATTGTATCCTTAGTGTTTTATTATTATTATACCGCCGCCTCTTTGAGCTCTAATTTGACTCCCTTAACATAATTCAAAACTCACCAAATTTTGCACACACATCAGGAATGGGTGAAATTGCGATAGCATTAAAAAACAAACAAACAAACAAACAAACAAACAAAACAAAAAAAATCTAAATTGCACTCTAGCGCCCCCTAAAAAAACAGAACGGCAAAACTGCCCATAACTCTCAGCAGGAATGTCAGAGACACATGAAACAAATACCACAACTGAAAAAAAAAAGCCCATGTGCTTCTAATATCATTAGGCTTCTATATTAAATAATATATTATGCCTAATAACAACAACAACAATAATTATAACAACTGACAAATCAAACTTGTTTTTAGGCTAAGCTGCACGTAAACAACTTCTCAGGAAGAAGCATGTTGTAAATTTTGCACACACATCGGGAATGGGTGAAATTTAATTTGGTAAAGCTAAATATCCTCGAGAACGGACTTACCGGACTACGTCACACGCAGATGCCGCACACCTGACATGTAGCCAAATACAGAAAAAATTAATAAATGAAAACAGTGTTGCATACCTTTCCGTCCCACAGACCTCAATGACATGTGTCCCATATTATTTTTATTTCACCACGCTGTATGTATGTCTGTTGTTTTTATTTGAATTTTTGTCATTTTTGTGGCTGTGTGTCAGCCTGTACAGTGCTTGTGTGTGACATGGAAATTACGTTCGTAGCACCAATTGGGCGCCGACTGGGCCCATGTGGGCCGGCCTGAAATAGTGACAGATAAAGTGACAGACTTCCGTCACTCTGACGGAACCTCAACCTCTGTGTATATATTTACAGTAGCCTATATGTGAAGACAATTCCAGGCTTATGTCTCCAAAAATGAAAATGTCGTTTTTGGTATGTGAGGAAAGAGCAAACCTTAACGGATAAAATGATGCATCATCAAGAACAAAAATAACCTAATTCCATAATATTGTATGAGAATGTTCAAAAACCAGTTCATCAGACATTACGTTTGCCCAAATTATATGAACAATACTGTATGTGGTGCTGTTGATCTGTGCTATTTGTTCTTTCAGTCACCGATTGCACAATATGAGGTGATGCTGCAGAGGCTGGTTGCTTGCTGTCGCGTTTCCCGTCCCACCCATGTATTGGAACAGGAAATATGCACATTTTATTACCTATTTTATTTATACTATTTTATAATGACATCATGGACATCATTGGATTAAAAAAGAAATTCAATATAAAGCAAGGTCCAGAGAACTGAAATGGAAAATAATTGAATAATTGAATAATTGAATAAGTAAACATTATTTTATTTTTTTTTCAACTTATCACATGCAGGTGAGGCTCAGACGGCCAATGGGCCAAAGAGTCAAGAATATGGAAGTAAGCACCGAGCATTGATGAGAGTCCTCTAGGCGCGCTGGGCCTTGGGAGATGTCTGGCGGGACTTCTTGAGGCGAAGCAGGCCCAGGCACTGTGACCTGAAACGCAGGTCTAAGAAGGCGTACAGGAAGGGGTTGAGGCAGCTGTTGATGTAGGCCAGGCAGTCGGTGTACGGGTAGGCCAGAAGCATGAAGCGCTGGAAAGTGCAGGTGGCCGGAAACAGACCCAGTTCTGAGAGGGCGTCTGCCCCGTTCAACACATGGAAAGGGGTCCAGCATGCGGCAAAGACCACAACCACCGTGGTGATGATCTTGAAGAGTCGCCACTTACGTTGGTCCCCCTTGTGCCATCTGTTGAAGTGGCGCATCACGGTACAGCCGATCAACCCGTAGCACACGATCATGGCCAGGAAGGGGAGCAGGAACCCCATGGTGCATAACAACATGCTCAACCCGGCGCTCCAAAGCCTCTCCTGCTGCTCACTTGTCACCACCAGGCCCAAGTCCATGATGCAGTAAGTGTGGTTGTCGTCCGGCAAGTTCCAGGTGGTGTGGAAGACGAGGGCGGGCGCGGCCAAGAGGCCCGACAGCATCCAGGCGGTGGCAAGGGTGATACCAATGTGTTCACGGATGCGCAGCTGGTTACGGGGCAGTGAGTGCACGATGGCCAGGTAGCGGTCGAAGCTCATGCAGGTGAGGAGGAAGACGCTGGCATACATGTTGAGGATCATTACATAGCTGTTGATCTTGCACAGGGCCACCCCGAAGGGCCAGTGGTCACCCATGGCCGCCTGCACAGCCCACAGGGGTAGTGTGACCGTGAAGGCCAGGTCAGCCAAAGCCAGGTTACCGATGTAGACGTCGGCCGCTCGCCGCTTCCCTTGCACCCGCCACACTGTGAAAATGACTACGCTGTTGCCAAACAGGCCCAAGATGAAGACGATTATGTAAAGCACCGGAATGAGCAATGGAGTCGCTGTCCACTCGGAATTGTCGCACATGATGTAGTTCTCCGTCTCCTCATATGTGTAGTTCTCGTAAGGGCTGTCGATAGGCTCCATGGCTTTCCTCTCTTAGGCCCACGGTAGAGTGTGTTGTTGCCCGTGTAATCTGCCCGCTCTTACACAACCCTCCGAGCCGTGAGGATGCACCCCACCCTCCTTCACAACGCCACCGCCCACTCCGAAAGTGGAAACACGTTCACTCATTTGTAACTTACTGATTCGTGGCAAAATACATGACATCATCGTACTATTACTATTTTCTTCACTTTTACTCACCCGAAATGGATAAGTGAATAAAGATAGCTGGATAGAGAAAAGTATGTTCTGTTATAAATGACAGTAACCACAATTTTCCACAACTATATCATTATTCACTGTGGTTTATTTAGATTTGAGATTTTGTGAAGCTGATTGATTGCATTTGTCACTTTATGATTTTTTTTTTAATGTAGCTTTGCAAATTAATTCTACTGCATGCATGAAATAAAAATGTGCAAAGCAAAGACAGAAAACAGGAAGTGAATATTTGCTAATGATAGATGTACATGGTTTGGAGACTGAGGATTTCATTGTTGCTTTCTTTCCATTAATATTATTTATTTAATATCCAGGATGGTTATATTTCTATCTATTCAAATTGACAATATTGTATATCATTTTTTTCTTAGGATTTTTACAATATTTTTCAGATTATTTATAAAGTTTAAAAAAAGCATTTACTCAACATGAGAAACTATTGCTAGCTTGCAACATGAATACAACAGAAAGACAAAGACACATTTATTACAAATTTGCACATCTTTTGGCGACATTCACACCACTTACTCTGCAATGCTGAATGCATTTTTGCCATTTCAGCATTCAAAAATATGATTGTGGTCATATTTATGTATCTTCATAACTGTGTGAAACATCCAAATAGCAAGAAGATACATTTTTGACTTGACATCCATTTGAATGTTTTCTCAAGCACAAGGTTATCCATTTGGCTTATAATTTTCATTGAACAACACGCGCACATCTACATACAGTGGGTACGTATTCAGACCCCTTGAAATGTTTCACTTTCTGAGTCATTGCAGCCATTTGCCAAAATCAAAAATGTTCATATTATTTCTCATTAATGTACAGTCAGCACCCCATGTTGACAGCAAAAGAAAAACAGAAAAGTACAAATGTTTGCTGATTTATTAAAAAAGAAAAACTGAAATATCATATGGTCTTAAGTATTCACACCCTGACACATTTTATTGAGTAGAAGCATCCCTTTTAGCTAGTACAGCCATAAGTCTTCTTGGAAATGATGCAACAAGTTTTTCACACCTGATTTGGGGATTCTCTGCTATTCTTCCTTGCAGATCCTCTCCAGATCTGTCAGGTTGGATGGTGAACGTTGATGGACAGCCATTTTCAGGTCTCTCCAGAGATGCTCAATCGGGTATAGGTCACTACACTTCGGCCCAGTCTGAGGTCCTGAGCACTCTGGAAGAGGTTTTCCTCCAGGACATCTCTGTCCTTGGCTGCATTCATCTTTCCTTCACTTGCAACCAGTTGTCCTATCCCTGCAGCTGAAAACCGTCGGGATTGTATTAGGCAGGTGATGAGCAGTGCCTGGGTTTCTCCACACATGCCGCTTAGAATGAACACAAAAAAGTTCAATCTTGGTCTCATCAGACCAAAGAATCTTATTTGTCATAGTCTGAGAGTCCTCATGTGTTTTTCGGCAAATTATGTGGGCGAGGCTTCCATTGGGCCACTCTGCCATAAAGCCGTGACCGGTGGAGGGCTGCAGTGTTGTCTTCTAACTCACTTCAGCATCTCTGCTCAGCCACAGTGATCTTTTGGTTCTTCTTTACCTATCTCACCAAGGCTCTTCTCCCGTGATTATTCAGTTTGGCTGGACGGCCAGGTCGAGAAAGAGTTGTGGTCTTCCAAACTTCTTCTATTTGAGGATTATGGAAGCCACTATGCTTTTAGGGACCCTGAGTGCTGCAGAAATACTCCCTTGCTCGGACATGGGTCACCGGGGCCCCCAACCAAAAGATTGTGGCGCTTCATTTTTTGTGGCTCAGTTTCTCGGGAGCGTGTTAGAGAAAACCCCAGACTTGCACCTGTGCATCATTGGCCACAGGATAGCAATATTTATCAAAATCTGAATATTTGCTTGACAGCACGGATAAGTGGTGAGCATGACTCCCTCACAGTTTGAGATTCATGCATCACATTCATTTCTTTCTTTGGTGTTTCAGTTGGCTGACAGGTGACTTCTGTTTCAATGGATATTTCTGATTGGGACGGCCGTGGCTAAGGAGGTCAAGCAGTCATTCATTAATCAGATGGTCGGTTGTTCGAATATTGCTCTGTCTGAGTCATGTGTTGTTGTTTCCTAGGCCAATGGCTGGGTGTGAACGTTTGCTGCCGGTCGGAGCGGCCATAGGCTCGTACTGGCAGCCACGCTTCCGTCAGTTTAACCCAGGGCAGCTGTGACTATATGAGTAGTTTACTACCACCAGAGTGTGAATGTGTGAGTAAATGAATAATGAATCTGTTGTAAAGTGCCTTTGAGTGTCCAGGAAAGCACTATATAAATCGGATGCATTATTATTGTTATTGGCTTTAAAGTAGACATTGTGTTTTTTTCTCCACTGTGGCCAACGCTTACCCCCTGTGGCGTCAGGCCGACTGTCGGCACGTCCCGCTGAAAAGATACACAGCAATGACAGACAGCAACGTTGACCATTAAGTACCTTCTGCAATTGCGTGAGGTGTAATACCCCTCCATACCATCGGCGGCGGTAGTCACTGTTCCTCATGGTTAGAAAAAAACAACTGGAAAACTATTGGCGGGGGCGGAATATAAAAATAAAAACCATGCATTCCGCTATATTTTCGCTCACAATGAACTCCCACATGAAGCAAACCTTCAAGTTCTTGACACAGTACCTAACATTGTCAACCTATGCTCTTGCACTTGTAAGAAGATTAAAGCGTCAAAGGCGGAATTCTCAAAGCTTTCCATCGTTTACTGTTTATCTGTATTCGTCACTTTCTGTTCTTGCCCCGTGCGGTAGCTAACAGCCAATCAGAATGACCAAATGTCTTACGACGCCGATTCAACATGCTGAAACGCCCACCAGACGTTTTGAGAAAACGGGAGTGAGCTGGAGTACCTGAAAATAACAACAACACAATCACAGGGAGTCACTGCCAGTGAAATGTGGTGAGGTTCATGCCCTGTGAGTTCATCCACAGTTTGTGAGCTGTACAGTCCAATGACATCGGATTGGTCCATCTAGGCCTTTCGGCCTGTTACATAATGTGTGATATGACCAAACGCAGCTAAAATGAACCACCATGAAAAAATTCAGTTGGCGGCTCCTCCTCTTACATCAAGTGATTGAGCACTGTATGAAAAAATAACCTTGTATCAGGATTTTGAAGCTGCACATGCAATAAATATACTGTATTGTATTTTTTTTTTATTGAATAAATTGCTTTTGGCAGTGATTTCCCAGTCACTAACCATGAACAGTGCATTTCGGTGACAAAGACTCTCCACGCTTTGTTTTTTAGTCTTGCTTATAATTTAAAACCCAGCATTTTATTTTTAAAAATGTGTTGAATTGCTGTTACATTTGCAACGCAGAGACATGGCAATTCAAATTTTTAGTTTTTGACCAACTAGAACAGTTAGAATAAGTAATCCTGGGCATTTCTAGCCCAAAGGATCTTGCAACCCTGATAAAAGAACAAAGATGATAAAAAAAAAAAAATAAATAAATAAATAAATGAATAAATAAACAAATGTGACATGGGACCTTTGAAAAGTTAATATTCCATTTCCTGTAACTTTTAAGTTCCGCAACAACATGAAGAATATTTCATTATCAGTCGCATATTTTGAGGAAGTTGTGTTAAATCTTCCAAGAATTTTAATGGGACAAAAGTTAGGCAAATAAGGAAGTGCACTCACTTCGGATCAAGCACGTCACTGTGAATCACTTTTCATTAGAATCATACAACCTTTACGAGGCATGGATCATGTCATTATGAGAAAGGCCAACAAATGACGAGTAGACTGGAAGGATAGCTGAATCTTACAGCAACAAGTTGGCCACCAAAACCATGACTGACAATGATGATGAATCACCAGTGACTTGAGGCTTCGGTCACCACAACAAACCCCAAACCGCTGACCTCTTTAGTTACAGTTTCTTCTCATAATTGACGCGAATTACGAGAAAAGCAAAAAATAGTTTCATGTAAAGAAGACAGGTTTTGTCTTTTAATCACAGCATAGAATGGGGCAATCATAAAATGGCAAAACAAAATTAAACCACAAAAAGAAACGCTGACTTAAGCACAGGGCCCCCGTTGGCAATATTACTTTATTTTTGTTAAAATTAGGACTCTTTTTCCGGTAAAATTATCACTTTTTCTTGTAGAATACCACATCATTACATGTTACACATCATGAATGTGTATCTTTTGACCAAGTGGTTTTGTGCCAGTGGTTCAAGGAAACAGAAGAGAATAATGACCCACACAACTAGTTTCAACCAGTTCATTTTCCTCTTTTTGAGGCTGAATGGACCTTTATGACGGTTCTTGAAGTACATCAAAGTTCACGTTTCTTTTCTTCATCTGAGAAATTAATTTTGTCAATCTGTCACAAGTAAGGGAGATTGATATAATATTTATCCATCCATCCATATGCTGTTTCCCGTCAATTGTCAGCAAAACGGGCGCCCGTAAGTGACGGACAGAAGGACCGATCCATTGGTCAGATGGAATGCCCAGCTCTGCTATTTTTACTTATTAGTTATTTTTCACTGTTACTGCACGCCCGTGATGTGAACGTTTTGTTCTTGACTAAAAGATGATTTTATGAATATTTTGTATACAATTTCTATTGAAGATTGTAGTGTTGTTTATTGCACAATATATGCTTTGAGTGACCAAAGCTAGCATATATTTTGTTATATAGGTTTGTTGAATCATTTTATACGTATTGGGAATCTAAGGCAATTAATATTCTTAATTGATTTGACACAAAATTTGGGCAAAATATTTGACTCTGACTGACTGTTGGGTTAAATCGACCAACCCATCCTGCTGGGTCAAGGTGCTTCTCCACTTCTCTGCACATTTTCAGGTTGTGTCTCTGAAACGCAGGCGGGACCAACCCTTTCATTTTGTTGTGCATATTGTGCGTCTGTGATCTGTAAACAGGCTTGTCGAGGGAAGACTACTCACTTTGCTCGTGAAAGTCGGATGAAGTTTGCAGTCGGAATCGCTAACGGACGCTCCGGATTAGAGCCGAAATGGGCAAGACGAAATCGGTCTAACAAAAAACGAGTTTTTAATTTTTTTTTCCCATACAAAAATTGTTATACGGCGTACACAATTTGAAATGATCAAAAAAACATATAAAATACAGGGAAAACTTACAAGTTGACAGGTATGAATTATTATTAATGTCCAAAGGCCCAATCTGTTTTTTTACATGTTTTATTTCTTTTTGCTATTTGGGCTTATTGGAACCTAATTAGAAGAAAAACTAAGCGTCATCTTTTAGTTTTTTGTATTGTATTGTACTGTATTTTGTATACTGTATTGTGACTGTAGTATGTAATACTCTTCTGAGACCACAAGTTGGCAGTGTAAGTGACCACATATGTGTCCAAAACACCCACAGTTCCACAGTGCACACGCTTGTGGACACAAGTGCTACAATGTGCTGTCCACATATGTGGCCACTAAGCCTTAGAAGGTTACATTTTTTTGAATTTGTGTTTCCTTTTGTGTATGTGTGTGTGTTTTTTATTTTATTGAACATTAAGAATGGCATAATTGTGGTTGTCTAAGGAAGATCTGAACTTCATATTATTCAGTTTGTCATTTTATTTGAATATACAATGTGTCGGGACAGGAGGATTGCACTCAGTGAGAGAAATATTCAGGCCCGCCCATTAGCCAGGTTCTGGCTCCGCCCCTGACTCAAATAGCAATAAGCGGGAACCAAGAGGAAAAGTGGCTAAAAAAAACCCAAAATGTTGGGAAGATTCTTGAAATAAAGAAGATAACAAAACAGTTTGCCGACAACAAAACGGAATGGTCTTACGCAACTGCACGTCTCCGATAGAGTAGGCGTTGCATAATTTAACAAAGAGCTACCCCTGCTAGTTTGTATAAACTGTGATCCCTTCGCAGGTGGTCAAAGATATACTGCCACCGGTGCACTTTCAATGACTTTATTGAACAATGGGTAAGGTTCATTCATTGAGATGTCACCATGTATATTCACATTTGCTGATTCCAATGTCACCCAACAGGCCAGACCCCGCTTTCAAAGTGAAACATTCTAGTCAGAGACGACAGAGTAGGGCATGAAGATAATGGTCCTCAAATAGCGGTGACGTCCCGTAGTTTTTTCTATGACAGAAACGCAGTTAAATGAGAGTGACAGACTGTCGACTGACGGACCGGCGAAATAGTGATGGACTGGCGAAATTTACTGGCACGCCCCACCACTGGATGTGACCATATGCAAATGATCATTGCTTCTTTATATTGTTTTGACTCTCTTTTTAATCTGTACCACTATAAGTGGCTTAAATCATCATCAGTGAAATGTGAAAAAAACTAAAACAACAACAATACTTGAAGTCTAAGATGCATTTTTTATTTACATAATAAATTGAGTTAAAGCATTCTGAAGTGACGTTGAGCCACTGATTCAGTACTTTAGTAATTGACGGTCTTCGCTGGCTTGGTTGCATCCAGGTCAGCTTCCAGGAAACGGAATCGGCGATGACGACGCAGAATCTCAATCGCCCTTTGCTCTACGGTGGAGGGACTGATACCAAGATCCTCTAGACCAGGAAGTCCTGGGTATTTCATGTCAGTTAAGTGAAACTGAAAAAAAAAAAAAAATCCTCAAGCTAAACACTGATGAACTGCAGTGAGCTGTAATTCTTACTTTAAACTTATAACAAAGTCTTCTTTCTTACCCTTTCTATTTTATCTGGGGTTGTCCAGGGTTCAAATGGGTTCAATGCAAAAAACTGAGCAGCCAGGCTGAAAGGACAAACGGAAGCACATAAGGGGATTCATACAGATCTTCAGGGCAGTATAAACGTTAACAGCTGCCAATTCATCTGCTTGGGGTGCCCTCAAGAGGCTTGTCAGGGGAACATTCAAAAGAGAGTCATCACTCCACTAAACTGTGTTAATTTGGATACAAACAACTGTGAAAATAAAAAGCTTGAAAAAAAAAGTTAGCATCCGATTCTCAACTTGAAGTGTACCCGATGAGGGCCAATCATGTTCAACACTTACTGAAAGAGTGGCCGGGGGAGTGGATAGGGCACAAAGGGTCTATGAGCAACGGCGTATATGTACTCCACCATGTCATGGAGCAGGTACCGGTTGGGACTACAAAACAGGAAAAAAAACCAAAACGCTGCATCACATCTCGATGTCAATTGGATGTTCAAGTTTGTAAGAAAAAACAATAAAGCCACTACACATGCTAATCTCATGTTGCTAAGGGATCCAAATGTAACAAAACATCTGTTGAACATCAATGGAAACTACATTAAACGCAGTAATGCACACAATGTTTAACAAATACTGCAAAGTGTCCCTAAAGTCACACCAAGCAGTTTTATCATTTATTCAACTGACATATAAACAATTGAAGATGTTAATACGATTTCCAACATTTGTAATGCATAGGTTGAAACTGAATGCAAGTTCAAGCAAGTGTCTATGTGTCCAGACGTCAGGGACACGAGAGACATCCTGTATAATGGCATAGTCCAAAATGAATATTATTATCTTTGTAAACCTTTGATGCAGATCTTGCATTGGAGCCTGCTAGGCTGTGCTGGTGTACCTAATGATTTGTCCCGTGAGCGCAAAGACTTGGTCACCTACCCGACTAGTGCGTACGTCTTGCCATTGGCCTCTGGGTCTTTGACCGCGCTGATGATGGCCTTTGCCACGTCGACAACCTGATGAAGAAGAGGACGATCTTTTTGGCAACAGACTGGAATACAGTGGCACCTTGAGTTACGTGTTTATTTTGTTCCGTGAGCATGCTCATAACTCAATAGGGCTAAGGACCGACATTCAAAAAAAAAACATCAAAATGTATGCTGTCTGCTAAAAATACTTTTTTTGTCACCCTCTGCCACTTGACTGTCTGTCTTTGCAGTCTCAACTGCCTCATCAAGATTTTCAGGCTTGCCCATAACCTCAACACTGGTCATCCTTCTGTGAATCTAGTGACTAAATAATCACATTCTCACTTTTGACCTCTTACGAATTCCATTTTAACCTTACATATGTCGCTGTCTTGTGAAAAACACTTATGACCAATTTTGGAAAATGTTTTAATTTTCACGTTGATAGGTTGTCTATAACGAGGAAACACCATTCACGTAAAAATAAGAAATTGAAAAAAAAAAAAATGGACATAAGTGTTTTCAGTGACGATATACGACATTAAATTTATGAAAACCATACACTAAAAAGCAAAGAAATGATTTCAAAACTTACCTCTTATCTCATCATGCTTCTCTTATTATTTTTATTCAATGAGTCCAGTTCAGATATCTTTCCATTTACCACTTTCACTATTTACCAAACAAGACATTATTCACTGTTAGGGCTGCCAAGATTAATTGACTAATCACAACTACGTCCACGTTCAAAATAGTCAACAATTAATTTAATAGTTGACGAGTCATTGATTTATGTATTTATTTTGCGCTTTGGTTTCTTCTCAAAAATGCCTTGTCTCCCGCTTATATGTACCGCTGTCTGTCTGTCTTATTGTCTTCATTATTAAATTTTACATACCTTAAAGAATTCCAGATGTAAACTAATGATGACGATTATAAGAGCAGTTGCGATATGATTTACATATGATCCGATTAGTAGACGAATCGTGATTAAAGTTGTTGATTAGTCGGCTAGAAAAATAATTATTTGTGGCAGCCCTATTTACTATGAGAACATTTTGTCCGAAGTATATAGTAAAATCATATAATAATGCATGAATAAATGTCTCCATAATAATTTACCTATGGCAAAACTATTTTGGTGTATACTGACAATAAACAATGAGTGCTTAATTTCCTTTTATGTCCACTAGGTAGCACAGGTAATTTGAAAATAAAATTCCTCTAATTTAAGTACGTGCTATATTTTCAAAATAAATGCAGATATCACTTGTACCATTAAAATGATAGAGTTTGTTTTGTTAGCATACGGTAAATACATATTTCCAATTTAAAAAAATGATCACATGCCTTTGGATAGACCGTTGCCATGGCTCTTCACCGTGCAAATTGAAAGCGTCAGGATTTGTTTATCAACATCCAGTCATTAACCAGCAGTATTTACATCACACTAACTCAGCATAATTGATTGGTTTAGAGATGCAAATATGTCATGAGAGCAGGCTGCTCTGCACTACACAGCAAAAGCGTGCGTAACTGACGTAATAATTCAACGACGCGGGTATCTGACGTGACAATCGTGCGACACAGCGAATCGATAATGGCATTCATTGCCAACACTGTCAATGTTTGATTTTAAGATAAGTGGACAGTAGTCTCTCCATTTATGTTGGTCCCGACATGACATTCCGAGGTGGACGTACAATGAACTGGTTTGCACAGCGGTGTAAGAATATGGTGTGATGTGGCGCAAGAAGGCATGTTCAGTTAGTGCTGCACTTACTGTTTTTCATTTGATTGTTTTATAGTTGGAAATGTTTTTCATACAAATGGTTACTACAATTATGACTTTACTATTGTGTTAGCGCAGCTTAGTGAGAGCCCCCAGCACATTCAGACGAATATGGGATACATAGCCGCTTTAATTTACACTTTCCTTTGTCCTATGTAAGCAAACAAGTCCATGTGGTAAAAGCAGAGATTGAGTTTGTGACGAAGGAAAACGTCATCTTACGTGAACCGGCTGCTTGACAGTTTTCTTCCCGAGGCTGATGAGCGGAACGGCGTTGCCAAACCAACGCATGTCTGAAGGAATGATTATAATAGTGAGATAAGCTTTGATTTGCACTTTGCTGTTGACACACATCTCAGTCTTACTTGCGTAGTAGTTGAAGAACCTGTCTTCCCTCCCAAACATCTCCGAAGGCTTCATGATGATGGCGTCAGGAAACTCATCTCTCACCGCTGTCTCCCCCACAGCCTGAGACACACAATAGAGCACAGGTGTCATACGTACATATATACATACAGTATATTCCTGTACATGCAGTACATACATAAACGAAGGCCGACGCATGGCCTTCTATGTATTCAAACTTCCATAATTCAGTGCCAGTAGCACTTAAAAGGATTCTGACAGTTGAGGAGAACAATTCAAAGTGTTATCTTCAAAAAGAGACCAAAACTATTCCGATACTCCAAATGGTTCAAGTACCGCATTCAATTTACTTTGGTGCACCTTTCGTTCAGGTAAAACTGCCAGGTGGCATGGCAAAGGGCTACAGATTTCAGTGTTTTAATAATTTACTAAATTAAGAGCTCTTTATTGTTAGTGTATTTTTTTATTCTGGTGTAATTTCTTAGAATATCACCAAAATGGTTCGCTTTTATTTCGTTTTTGCAAAAAATGTACCATTTACTTGTCATCTTTTCAAAATAAACATATTTAAAAAAAACAAAAAAAAACCAATTTTTTTGTACCGAAAATATACCGAACCGAAGTTTCCTAAAAACCGAACTGAACCGAAATGTGATTTAGCGTACCGTTATACCCGTAGTATATACACATACATTAGGGGTGTAACGGTACACGTGGGTGCATTAATACGTTTGGGTATGGCACGTTCGCTTCGGTCCACTTGCGTTCGGTTAGGTCCACTTACTATAGCGCGAGATTACGCACGGTGCAACGAATTGGGATATCTGCGTTGTGGTCGGATTTGTGTTTCGCTGAGTTGTGATGTTTCCGAGGTTCATGAATGCATCGTACGGCTAGTGAGAGGAGCAATATATATACACACACACACACACACCCACACACACACACACCCACACACATATATATATATACACATACATACATACTAGGGATGTTTTCTTGCCTAACAAGAAAATCCAGATTATTTTCTCTCAAACCCGATTTTACAATTACGATTTCTTTGTAAAATAAAAAAAGAAATATTTAGGATGTCTTTTATTTAAACTTAATTTTTCTCTTTCTTTGAACTCAAAATGCCAATTTAACTTAATACACACAGAACAATCCATTGGGATCAACAGCATTTTACTTACACAATAGATTTCAGATCTGTTCTTAATTAAACCAATAATGAAAGAAGAGCGTGCATAGACCATCTGAAACGAAATCATCAACATAAGAGAAGGTAGACAGTCAAGTCTGTAAACCAAACAGTCTGTTAGCAAGTCATTTTGCCAACCGGCTAGTGACTAGCCTTTCACCTTTCTCCCTGGTCTTACTTAAACATAAATCAATGATTAGTGCAAAATTGTCACTCAATAATACAATGCACTGTCAACCTGAAATACAGATGCATAGTCCGGTTGGACCAGAGGTCCGCGGTAGAGGAGGAAAAAAAAGGGACGACTTTCAGACGTTGAGTTACTTGCTCACGGGTTGTATTGTACATGCGGGACACACATTGCACTGCAGATCTATATTTGCCCGGTTTATTAACCAAACGCTCACTTGCCTGAGCAAATAGCAGAATCGCCGGTAGCCATGGATGGTGTTGTAGTTTTTCCGGTATGCGCGCTCGGAGGAAGCGTAAATGCAGAGGAAACTACGGTGGCTCAGATACACCAAAGATAGCAAAATCGAACGTGCCGATTTGAACGTTTTCAACATCTTTTTATCCAGAAAATTCGGTTTCGGTTGAAATTCGCTTAATCGAGCAGCCCTAATATATACCAAACCCTGATCTTAAAACCAGGCTATGTACACATGTGATTTTGTTTTGCGTACTGTCACACGCCCACAACGATTGTGCTGTACATTTATATGGTTTCACCATTATAACCAATAATGACAATAATGAGTTTGGCTCATCTGCAAAAGAGCGATCAGGAAATGCACGCACTTATGCACAAGCAATTATCTCACAGCATGTTTCCTACCTTGTTCCTCAGGTATTTGGAAGAGCTGCGGATGTCAGCATTGAGGTGAGACATGTGGACGAACTTAGTGATGCCAGCCTCTCTGGTTGCCTTGGCGATCTGCTGCGGGATGTTCACAAAGACATCCTCAAATCGGTAGTTCCTTCACACAAAGATGCAAGCAAAAATTCAATAAATGCCAGTATTCAATGTTTACTTGGTTGGGAATTGTGTCAGGTCAATTCATACCTTGTTTCCCACTCTTTTCCCACAAGATTGATGACTACGTTGGAGTGCTCCAAAGCTCGTTTGATGGAGTCTTTGTTCCTGGCATCCCACTCCTGAAGCAGAATTCCACATAAAGTCAATGGGCCTCATTTACTAATAAATGTGTTCGAATGTTCATATTAGGCCTGTTCGACATATCGATTTTCTTGAATGAATTACATCTTTTTGTTGCGGACGGTTTAAAAATAATACTAAAATTGAGTTTTCCCTGCATGCACTGCAAGCGTATTAGTTCACTACACTTACACTGTATGACCATTGAATGAAGGTTAATGACGATACTGATTTGGGGTGGCGTGTTCCACAAATCAACATTTACAGTACGCTGTTGGAGTGGCAACTTTGCACATTACACTATATTACAGAACCAGTTATTTGTTTTTCTTATTCTAAATTGGTAAAAAATATATAGGATAATTTTCAACACTGAAAGATATGACATACTTAATATTGTGAAACATTGTTCAGCCATTTTTCATAGTTGCGTTGATCTTTTATTAACTCATTCAGTGCCAGGCATTTTCAGACCCTCTTTTAACCTAACATTTTAAATAATATAAATAAGTTCCTGGAATTGAATGACTGGACCGAAAAAGACAAATACGTCCTTGGCAGTGAATGACTTAAAGGCTCAGTATTATATGTTAAAACAAAATTACCTAAATTGATCCTTTTTTCTTCAAGTCCTTATTTTCAATAGTAAAAAAAAAAAAAAAAAAAAAAAAAAAAATCATACTAATATCGTGATATATTTTTCAGTCATATCACCCAGCCCTAGTTTGTAATGTGCGCACAAGTTGAGTTTAAACGCAAAATCACTGTCAGATTCAGTTAATTCATCCCGAATTTAAATTAGAGAATGCTGTTCACAAAACACACAGAAAAAATCCATTACGAAGCAATCAACAAACAAACACTACAAATGTTGAAGTTAAAATAGATATCAAGGGATAAATATAGCAAACCAAAGATGACTTTTTAGTTTATGAAATTTATGCCAGTGGACAAGCAGGCCAGCAGTGACGTGTGCCTAAAGGACTTTTTTTTATGGTCGTTTGTTAACTGTAAATTTGTGTTGTTGTTGTTCTGGATTAGGGTAAATGTGAGAAGTGCCCTTTTCATGCTTATTCAGGACATAAGTCAACTCATCAGCAAATTCTCAATTTAAGTTATTAATATTAAAATTATTATTCTCATTATATTGTGCTGTTCTAAATTTGTTTGCAGAATATTCACAAAGTCAAGTACAAAGATATTAATGAATCACACATTTGTGCGCAACACATGCATACGTACGCACAAACTGGTGCATACACATGGTTAGTAAATGAGGCCCAATGTGAGGTCTCTGAGGATTTTATTATCTTGGTGGGGTGGAAAATCATTGAACTCCTATGCAACTTACACACCATAAAAATGATTTGTCCGAGGTCCCCCATAGGCTTGAAATACATGGTGTCATACTGATCACAGCGATGAGGGACTATGACCTGAGATCCAATCCGACCTGCAAACAAATAACACACCAAATCAATTCTGTGTAATTGTCAGAAAAGACCAACCGATTTAGTACAAGGAACGAACAATGCACGTTTACATTGTTATGTTCTGTTTGCATTGAAGGAAGTGACCCGATTTTCCTTTTTACTCACCCAGCCGATTGACCACATACCGCCCCAGGAAGCCTGTTGCACCGAACACTGTAGCGGCGATGCCACTGGACGATGAACGGCCTCCCTTCCCTTTGGGGATGACAGCATGATGCAGTTTCCTCTGCTGAACTGGACCCAAGCAAGAGGCTGACAATGCAGCGGCGGGACAGCAACCCTCTGATTGGAGAGAGATACAATACACTTGAGATGCCAGCTATGATGTACACATCGTAAATTGTAGGGTCCAATTTAAGTGGCATTAACTTTTTTGTTTTGTTTTGTTTTAAATCATATAGCTTAGTCTGCAAGTAATGCGTTATAAATAATAAATTGAAACGTTTAAATAACATTCTAGGTAGGCTTAATTATTTGTTTTATTTATATGTATATGCTGTTCTGAACTTTGGGTTACATTTGATTCAAAAATCATTGCCTGACATGGGTTTAAGTCCTTATCAGACAATAATGCATTTGAAGGGCATTTTTAAAGGTTTGTATACCAAAACCTCAGTATGTAAACTATTTCTTCGTAGTTCCAGCCAGTCCTGTCGCTGCAAATTTGTATCGCAGACAGACACACGCCTTGACAACTCTTGACATCGTGTAATTAAAGTTCATTTCACACACACGAACGCATACAAACTTCTGAGCGATTAAACCGTTTTCGTAATGTCATAGTTCTTGACACATTACTTGAAGTGAGACTAGTGTCCTTATGTTCTGTCAGGGAGCTACTGAAACAAAACAGCTAACGTTAGCATCTAGTTAGCGTTAGCCGGCGGTCCTGTAGCCAAGAAGATATGCAAGGTCATTCAACGCGCGCTCGTGTTTGCAGTAACGAGCCTGTGCGAAGCCGGTGTATTAATCATATCTAAAATTTACAAAACCACAAAGACACACACTAAGTACTATTTTGACGTGACTCACTCGTAATCTTTGGAAGGACACTCGCAGGACGGCCAACCAGCACAAGGGTCGCCATCTTTTCGTCTACGGCATTCAATGAGGACCAAAATGAATTGGCTTGGAAGGTAAGATATGGTCACTTTGACACAACACCGGTAGTTTATGACACTTGCTTAAATTTGCACACATATTTTTCTCCCTGAAAAATGTTTAAAACAAAGTTGAAGAACGATCCCGAAGGATAGCTGCACAGTTGTTTGCTAACATTGACATAGTACAGTTAGAAATGCCCTTATTTTTTTTTACGAAAGCAAGGTTTTTTTTATACCATATGTACACTCTTATTTTCGATTAATTTAATGTTATATTCATTGAATAAAAAAATAATGCTTTAAAAAAAGGGACATTTTAAGTGTATTTTACAAAAGAATGGCGTCAGATACGTACTGTATATACCAATGCCAAAATGCAAGTGTCAAGTTTTCCCTTTCGAAATAAAGCCCCTTGAGTTTAATGTACTTTCCCCGCCTTCTCTGCCACACCTTCAAGCACTACTGCACAGTCATGATCTTCTTGGCCGGGAACTGTCAGATGCTCAAGGATTTGTGAGCTGGCAAATTGTCATAGTGGAGCAACCCGGTTGATTGTATGGTCCTGTGGAAAACCCCTCAATTTGAGGAATGCAATCAACATGACTTTGACTTTGAATTTCGTCTGTCTTGTTTTCTTTGACTTTGACTCTGCCCCTGGAGACTCAGGTGCTTGGTCACTGGTTCCTCGAAAGTCCATGGATCATCACCAGTGAGTCTCATCGAGCTCATCTTCACTGTGCTCAATCCTTGACAACCTGACACAGAAGATATGTACAGCATATAAAAGCTTGCAGAAAAAGACTGGACTTTCCTCATGCATCTTGTATATAGGCCCTGTTTAAGTATACACAAGTGCTTTTATTGAAAAAAAATAAAAATCACTCCATCCATTATCCAATCCGCTTATCCTCATAAGGGTCGCAGGCGTGTTGGAGCCTATCCCAACTGTCTCTGGGCAGTAAGCGGGGTACACCCTCAACTGGTTGCCAGCCAATCGCAGGGCACACAGAGACAAACAAACATCCACACTCACAATCACACTTAGGGGCAGCAAAACTTTTGAACTATTGTATCTCATGATTGTTTTTGAAATGGTGAATTACCATTATAATCCTGGCTCAATAATATTAACTCATCTGGTACCAGACATTTTCAGACCCTACTTTACACTACGGTTTGAAAAAAATGTGGAAAAAACTATAATAAGTTCCTGGAATTGAATGTCTGGACTGTGAAAATACTTGTAAATATGTATGTTGAATGAGTTACTACTTACTCATAATAATTGGTTTACTGGCATGCTCAAACCAAAAAAAAAAAGAAGCTCACTGCATCTGTCAAGTGCATGTCTGACTTTTTCTTAATTTTATTTGTATGTATGTATGTATACAGCGGTGGTTGTCTTAAAGTGCTTTATAAAGTTCCGCTCAAACCTTGCTATATTCCTATCGTATGTTCTCCCTAACCACAGCGCTAAAGATTCTAATGACATCAAATTCATCGACACGAATATATTAAACAACATTTTATTTCGGCATGACATACATGAAAATTATTCACTTTTCCCATGTCATGTTCTGCGTCTGTCCTATTATGATTTTGGATGGATGGCCTGATTGTCAATATAGGAAATTACTGCCCGTTTCATACTGGTGTTGACTCAAGACAAAAGATTATCTGCATTAAGATAAATAAGCATTTGTGCACTGTTAGACAACAGCGGGGAGGTTTCTTATTCTACTGCACAAGTATAAGAATCCAACAGTTTCTACACACCAGTAAAGTGCAAAATATCTAATACTGCAAGGCACAAACTAATATTTGTCTTTTTGTTTCTAGTGTAAAAATATTATAACACAGACATTCAAAGTATTATCATACAGTAGCAATAAATGGGGATTCTGTACTACACACATTTGGACATAATATACCAATAACTTCATTCACAAATACATAAATGTTGACGAGCACATGTTTTTGCTAATTGTATACAAAACATTTGCTAAAACAAATAAATAAAAATCATTAATAAGCAGTACATGTGCTCCAGTTAAAATGTACATGACATTGTGTCTCTGCATACAAAACAGTTATGGCTTGGCCTGTATTGCACACACACTTTAAAAGTTTGACGTGAGAAAGCTTGTAAAGGAAAAATTAGAATAAAAAGCAACAAAAAAGCTTGTAAAGGAAAAATGAGAATAAAAAGTAACAACTACAAAAAAAGAATTTGAATATTCTTGCCATTTGCAAAAATTGCCGTTTTTTCCTCTCACAAAATAAACTTTGGTCAGATATTTCAATACCCAACCGACACTATGCCCAGTGGATACCGCAAAAAAACAAAAAAATGTTTGACCCACATTCTCCGAGCGTTCACATAAGACTAACAACAAACATTACAAACAACAGAAGTGCCAACTTTTCTATACATCCATCCATCCATTATCTGTACCGCTTCTCCTCACAAGGGTCGCAGGGCGTGCTGGAGCCTATCCCAGCTGTCTTTGGGCAGTAGGCGGGGGACACCCTGAACTGGTTGCCAGCCAATCGCAGGGCACACAGAGACAAACATCCGCACTCACAATCACACCTAGGGGCAATTTAGAGTATCCAATCAACTTACCATGCATGTTTTTTGGAATGTGGGAGGAAACCGGAGTGCCCGGAGAAAACCCACGCAGGCACGGGGAGAACATGCAAACTCCACACAGGGAGGCCGGAGCCGGGATCGAACCCACGACCTCTGAACTGTGAGGCGGACGTGCTAACCAGTCGACCACCGTGCCGCCCTTTTCTATACATCACCTTCTAAAATATTGTTACTGACAAATCACAATTGATCGGCCATTCTCCTTAGAATCGTCTTTTCTACTTATGTGGTGTCATGTTCAGTTCACACCAAACAACATGGCAGTGTTTGTAGCAACCTGTTACCATCACCCGGCAGGAAAGCTTGGCTAATACCATTTTAGTTTGTATTCCTAACTGATGAATGGAAAAGCAGGAGCAAATCTCAGCACCCACATCAGTTTCCCATTTTTCTTGAACTCAGCACAGCTCTCCTCGACTCTTACATGTTAGGAGGCAAACGCTGAGAGGGCGCGGGGGCCTCTTCCTCCTGAGGTTTAATGACGATGTGAACAGACCTCTCTAGACCGCCATCCTGAAGCTTGGAATCCTCACTCTCGCACACCGCGTCTTCCGCAGAAGCCCCGATAGGCCGCAGACGCTCACCGGGGCTCGTCTTTGTGTCAGAACTGTGTCTCTTCAACTTGTCATGGTCGATGTTTTCTTCGGAGCTGAACCTCTCAGCTGTACCACCAAAAGAAAGCGGGGATGCTTTATGAGGCATGTGTGCAGTCAACATGACATGTGGAAAATTGCTTATCATATTCTTGATAAACTTATAACAGTGGAACTTCTGCGATCGAATACAATCTGTTCCCAGGATGCTGGTCAACACCCTTGTTCGGATTTTGAAACATTCATCCCTTAAATAATAGAAATAACAACAATCTATTCCAGATTCAAACTGTTTCCATTATAATAGTCCTCAAGCAGATTTTAGCGGTTCCACTTGTTTGCTGTAATTGTATTCACCATTTCTCTCTGTGGCAGTCACACTTTCTGTAGGCTTCTTCCCTGATGGTTTGGTTCTGGACTTCACCTTGTTGAAATTCCCCTCCAGGATCCAGTCATGCTGCAAACCCTCATCTGGTGTCATTCGTTTAGTTGGATCCCAACTGAAAGGCACAGGGGATCAGAAAAGGGTGTTTTTAGAGCAACGAAATTGAAGTGGTGCCTATTTTGAAACGGAAGCAGAACTGGAGCATGAACATACGTGAGGCAGCGTGTGATGAAGTCTAAGAATAAAACATCGTTTGTCTTCAGTGTAGTTGACAGCTCCTTGGAATTGGGTCTCCGTTTCTTCCCCTTACTATTCGTGGTGTTTCTGGGATTTCCTTTTGAGTCTGAACATCAATACAAACCGAGTAGTTATTTAGAGCTGTTGTTACATTACACTCATGAAACTGACTTTTTTTTTTTAACAGTGTTATCTACAAGCACGAATATGCATTTAAATACATGGAAACGCAGAACCACAACAAGATAAGAAAACGGCTTTTGTGACTTTTTTTTTTCAATTGGCTGGCGGAACGGCCTTATCGTTAGCCACATCCTATAAGTTAGTAAAGCTACTGCCCATATAGCATCTAATAAACTCGAGCGGCAGCTTTTTGTATAATCATCACAAAAATGTGACACAAAGAGGGTGAGAATGACTTCTTACCAAAGAACAACCTCCTCCTGGATGCAGACTGAACAAAATCATTTGGAGGCATTCCAAGAAGCTGCAAACAAAAGGGAATTAGGACACTTTGGTGTATTGAATCCAACACTACAACATAACCAGAAGAAGCAGAAGCATTCATTTACAGCACATGTGAGAGAACGATTAATCACATGCACACCTCCATGATACATGCGATCTGCTCCACTTCACTCTCCCCAGGGAAGAGAGGGTACCCGGTGTAGAGCTCAGCCAGGATGCAGCCCAGACTCCACATGTCAATGGCCATGCTGTAGGGGTGACCCAGGATGACCTCAGGGGAACGGTAGAAGCGGCTCTGGATGTAGGTGTACACTACAACGGAGGAGGTGAGGAGAGCTCCAATTTACTTTACCAGCTCATACTTTGAGTTCGGCTGAAGAAGCGGTTGTTCCTTTAAGTTTTATCTTCTTGAGTTACATTGTTATTGTATTTTAGGTGTTTTGTCTTCCAATCTATTGATTAACACACAATTACTGGATTATATGAAGATATAATGAGTTACTCTGTGAGTTCCACTTCTGTTTGTTGTGGAAATCATTACATTATTTAAAATCATTCATACTTTCATTATATTACAAGGAGGTGAGTAGCATACGGTATGTCTGAATAGAACCTGGCCGCATCTTGAAAAGATTGAAAGTCTACATAAAAAGTCTTGTTGGTTTTGTGTATTCGTATGATGTTATGTGCCTTGATCCCTTTGGATCTGTGTGGTGTATAAAGGGAATTATGTTTGGTTGGGACCTCCTCCTCTGTGTCAGATATCAACATATGTACTACTTGACACCGTCTCTGTGATCTGTCCTCTTTGCAAAGATAATAAACTGCACAAGCTTGTTTTTCTTGAAAGGTTTTGTTCCAGGTATTCTCTGTATTCATATTTATAGTATTATTATTTGTATTTTAGATTTCTGAAGTCTGATTTTTGAGACACATTTTGTATCGCACAATAAAAGATGTGTCCAGTCAGTGCAATTCGGCACAGATAAAGCTAACATGCAGTCACGTGCTCTCACCTCTTTGTTGTTCGTAACAACTTGATCCAAAATCAACCACCTTGATGTTCCCTGGTCCTCTCTGAGACAATAGGATATTCTCCTGTTGAAGAAAACCTCTTTAGTTTAGTTCCTCTTTCCGCAGCCCCGTTGTAATACTATACAGGTCCACAAGATGGAACAGATGTTCTACTATTACATTATTTTCACAGCCAATGCTGAGCAGGGCACCTTAAAAGGTAGCTATACACTCTAAAAACAGCTGGGTTAAAAATAACAAGCTTTTTGGGTAAAAAATGGACCGATCCGCTAATTGGGTCAATTTGACCCACATTCTTGCATTGTTTTGTACAAAATAGCCCCATTTTGGGGGGAAACAACCCAGGAAGTTGGGTCAAATTGACGACCCAAGTAGTGGATCGGTCCATTTATTACCCAAAATTGTGTTATTTTTAACCCAAGTGTTTTTAGAGTGTAATTTAATTTTGTCTTTGTTGTATTTATACTCCAGTTTTACATTCTGTACTAAACTAGATAAGAATTCTGCACAAATCAATACCGGCTTGAGGTCGCAGTGTATGATCTTCTCTCTGTGGAGCATCTGCAGGCACCTGAGCAGAGCATGGGTAAAGCGACGGATGAGAGCCACACTGAAGCCCTGGAAGTTGTTCTTTTTGATGAGCTCATACAAGTTCACCCTGACAAGAGAAATAAACCATTGCAATTTGGTAAGTTGGAGTTGTATTTACATCAAGGTCACAAATGACTTTTTTTTTGGTCCCTTTATTAAAGTTTTGGACATTTTTACACACTTTATAGTTTTGTCGAGCCTCCCCCCCACTCGATTGTGCCAGCATTGTTCTCCTGTTGTCTGTGATGAGCTGCTCTATGGATGGTGTAATTGGAGCCTCGACACCATCAAGCAAGAAGGGGTAAGAGATAGGGCTCTAATCAAGGCCTTAACTAAAGTATTTGGTGACAGTAATGTAAGACAAGGTGACAGTCCAAGACGTCCGCTAAAGGTGGCCCATTTAAAGGTACACAAAACTGTGCCTATGGTGCACAATAATCATGTAACGCATGATCCCTTGAAATCACACATTGAAATCTATGCGATACCATCTTGCTAAATTCAAGAGTGATTAAACGTAATTAGACCCATTTTTGTGGATGCTGGGCAATGTACCAACCCAAGAAGCTCAAATGAGATGCAGAGGTGATTTCGGAAGTAGAAGTACTCCTTCATGTGGATGACGTTGTGAAGGTTGTCTTTGTCTTTCCTCTTTATCACATCCAGGATCTTCAGCTCAACTAAAGCTTGGTGATGAAACCTGGAGACCAAATAATATGTTATTTACCACATGTTTACCACTGTCTACTCTCTTCAAAAGCAAAAAAGATTTTCCCAACTCTGCACCTCTTCTTGTTGCGTATCATTTTAACAGCCACAAGTTCGTTCGTCTTGTGGTCCAAGCATTTCAGAACCTGCCCAAAGGAGCCTTTGCCAATCACTTCAAGAACTTCAAATCTGTAGGCGATGTGGTCGTGCAGCACCTGCAACAACAAAAAAAGCATATTTACTGTGTAATTATACAGTAATAGCACCCTGATATTGACACAAATTCATAAAAACAACTGACATAATTTGTACTTTGACTCCTAATGTCAGAAAACCTGTTAGTGTACAGTATTGTTTGGATATTAATGTAATGATAGACTTATATTACATACAGATGGTGCTAGGCGACACTGCTCAGTTCCTCCAAATCTTAATTCTTCATTTCACCAAGACATTTATGGTTGATTACACATTGACAAAATTGTGCAAATATTTTGGGAAATGTCATTTTCTGTTGTGCTGATCAGAAAAAGTGTAAAAAGTACACAATTTTTGAGCAGTCCTAAGCCTTTTTGGGTGGTGGCCCTGCCCAGCCCCCATGAGCTACGTTGTGGTGGCTCTGCCAGAACGGGCACTTGCCCGGAATATTTATGATATAATACGATAAGTTGCAATGATCATTTGACATTCAGCGTCTTTATACTGTATTATTTAAGCCTTTAAGTAAATATTACTTCTGTGTAGTTACTTTATTTTTTGCATGATTCTTTTTTTTTTCAGTATAAACAGAATATTTAACATTTGACAGTCATGCATGGGGCTTTATGTCTTTTTCAAGCCATTTTTAAAGAATGTTTGCTGCACAGTAAAAAGATCAATGATGATTGATCAATTTAAGAGGGTAAAACTCAAAATATTTATCAGTAAATTTAAAGTAAGAACTCGTTAATGTCAGTGTATTTATGTATGAAATGTACAGTGTTTACTATCAAAAAAGTCAGTTAAAAATACAACAAAATACCGTCAATTTGCAGAGAAAGTGTAAAAACTTTTATTTTTACTATAAAAAGCCAAAATGTTAATGATTTACCGCGAAAACAATAAAATGTAAGTACATTTTAAAAGAAAATACTGTAACATTGAAAATATTTGAAAATTGTTTACCGTCGAGTGTGCCAAGGCACACGGCTGCAGTGATGGCTAATTTCATAAGGCTGGTTACAATACATCATATTGTATTTGTGCCTGTATATTAAGGACTGCAGTCATGTTTTTGTTTAAAATTCTCATCAAAAAAATGAAATAACAATTTGCAGTGACATATTGATAAAAATAAAACGAACTATGAATTAATTCATTTTTCGAATGCTGAACTTAGTTCAAAATGTGGAATTCTGAACTATGAACTGAACTACCGGTATTTCTTTTTAAAATTTGTGAGCTGAACTTTGAACTACAGTACTATACTTTGCATAGAAAATGAACTTTTCATTGTTAATGTAGAACCCTGATGAGTCTAGTGTAGTAGAGCTTTTAGACATCTGACTTTAAGCCCTTCAAACACATTAAGGATCAATTATGGTACAGCGATTACCTCTCAGAACACATTCCCAGATAACTGGAAGCTGTGATAGCTTCATACTTAAACCAACCCCAGATACAAGCAAAAGACCAATTCAAAGCGTGCTTCGCCAACCATGAATATCTGCAACAATGTTTGGAAATCATTTCTGGCACTGACCAAAAGTACTCACATTCTGGACATGTTTTTGAAAGACTGTTTTAATAGGCCATTTATTGAAGGTAAAGAAAGGAGCATCATGTGGTAGTATCATAAAATTACCCTGATGTAGCTCCCATGCTCGTCATCATATCCGCAGTTTTGCGGCACAGCTTGGGAACCCTCGATCTTCTGAGAGCCCAGCCCGAGGAACCAGATCTCTGCGTAGTCCATGATTTCCTCCTTCTCAAACTCAGTCAGACGATCTTGGAAATTGTTGACTGAGTCTGTTAGCAGATTGAAAGAGGAGGAGGACCAGATGAGTCATTTTATCATATTGATCAACGAGCAGAGGAGGGTGAACAAGTGCCTGTGATGCAGATTTGCAATCCTTTACTATGAGTCAATGAACACGTTTACTTTGAGTATGTGAGGTCTTTCTGTGCGCCATGAAAACATACCTGTGGGAGACATTGGTAACCTTCGACCCTCGGGCGCCATTTCTTTGTTCAGCCTCTTAGTGAAGAGTTTGTTGTTGCGGGACACTGATATTTTATCCATGGCTGCACCAAATCGCATGGTGAACTGCTGAGCGGGTTTAGGCCTCTCAATCTGTTCATGGACATTCAGATTTCAGCACGGTGTCATTTTACTCATCCACAGTAAGCTATTAAAAGAGCCTACAGGTACATGTCTATGACTATTGACAACACAGTGACCTTCAAGATGTTACACAGAAATCATACACTGTCTGTACAGGACCTAAATCAGTCACCTTGCTTTGAATAATATTATCAACAACAGCATTTAAAATGAATAAGCCTTTTTTCCCTTAGCAGAAACATAATGAGACTGCAGTGAAAGCTGAATTTATGAGATCCTTACTGTGTTTGTTTGATTGTGGTTCTGGATTCCCGGATTGACGATTTGGGGCAGGATGTGGTCGGACTGCTGCTGCTGCTGGTTCTTGGCATTGCTGACAACCACCTGGACCACTGGAGGCTCGAGTTGAGGCAAAGTTCCTACTCCTGGGCCAATCTTCTGTAAGTGAAAAAAAAAATACTACTAACTTCACTATATGATTAAATGCAAACTAAAACAAATAACACAAAAAAGAAAAATGGCTGAAAATGAATACGTTTTACAGTAATTGAATTGAATTGGGTCACGTGATGTGCTGTTTTTTCTTGCTCATGCACCTCTACAGCTGACAAGACAGACGGAGTAAGGTCAAAAATAAATAACTATATCCACACTGAATATGTACCGATTCATCAAACACGGCACAGTTGTAAACACGAAAGAAGTAGAGTGGGTCAGCGAGTGTGACCTATAAATGAATGATATCTTTCTTACACTGTCCTTACACGCCTGTCACAGACCCTTTCATCCGTATGTCTTTGTGTTGGGCCGATCGCTTTTTTTGTTTGAGGCTCAGGTGATCAGAACCCCCAGCAGAGAGAGGCTGGAGTTACCAAGGGTAATGGGGACAAAGTCCTCTAGGTTCCTGACTAAGCCAGGTCATGGTGCTGTGTCTGGGCTCTTTGCGGGGGAGAAGAGCGGCAACCTGCTCCTCTCTGGCTGCCATAAGGCATACTCTGAGAGCCTGATGGGTCAAATTAAACCCCTGTCCAATGCCAAGCCCGCTGGGAAGAATAAGATATCGTAAAGTGCTGTATCAGTATCACGGGGATATTTCAGAGTGAATTTAGGACATGCCTTTATTCTGTTAGCTGCCATTCCACAAATACGTCAAGTTAAGTCAATTAGAATAACATTTTTCTTACATGAGGTATGAATAAAACACATCACCAAAAAGTATTACCGATGTGATCAATCTGCACACTTGATGGGATGTTTCTGCTCACATTCAATTCTGCTGCTGTTGCAGTTATTTATGATGCGCAAAGATAGAATTAAATTGCTGCCACCTGCCACCATCGGCTATGGCATATGAAATAAATAGCCTGGAGGGCATGCTGTCAGACATTTTTTTACCAAAGAAAAAATGTGATGCATTCTTAATGTAATTACATACAGAATATAGGCTACAGGCAAATGTGCGCTGTGCATGCAGTGATATTAATTAAGAAATATGAGTAAAATCTGTGAACTTGTGGTTTGTGTTTGCTGTGAAAAAAAGATGCGTATGCATTTTTTGTTTTTAAATCTAGCGTCAAATAAACATAATTTTTGTATGTTAATCTGGGAATTTTCATAGTCAGAAACTTCAAATGGGAATTAATACAAATATAAAGCTATTTACTGGAATTAATGGACATGTTCAAACGACAAATTAATGTAAAATAGAAGATTGTTTTGTTTTTGGGTGAAACCCAACCCACCTTGGAGCTAATTCCCTCAAACATGTATGCAAATTTGGGCCCCAAATGCAGTGAAACATTCTATTATTAAACAGTTATTCTTTTTCTTTGTTCAGTGTAAGCATGATTAAAATACTATTCAAAAATACAACCAAAAACATGGCGTTCTACAATGAATACTTATTAATTCCAATAGCAACTGTCCAACCAATATTTCAAAATTCCACAGCAAACCTTGTCATGAAAAGTTTCTGAAAGTAATTTATCAGAAAGTGTTTCTTTGCCATCCTAGTTGACAATAGAAATAGAAGTACAGCTAGTACAATACATGGCTAAAATAGCTTCACTCGTCTCCATCAAACACCTTTGGAATGAGAGGAGACATTGAATACCAGCACTTTGCTGTTTTTCATTTTCTGCTGTTGTATTGGCTATTGTCCCAATACCTTGGCTCACACAGAGACTGATTTACCAAGATCCCAGGTGCTTAATTGCATTTTCACTCAAACAGCCTGCGTGCGCTTTTGACAACAGGTGTAGAAGTGGTGGCGACAATGCGATATTTAAAAGAGGATTTTGCGCTTTAGGTAGTGCTGATGGTTTTCACAACTGAAGATTTCAGAGGGGACTGCAGGCAGAAAGTGATGGAATTAGAAATGTTAGTTGAAGACAAACAAACTAATTACTGACAAAGAAAATATATCATCGATTTGATCATTTTGGTGATGGCAGTAACTGCATAAATTCTTTGTTTGATTTAACTTGGCCCGAGCGTCCATCCTGAATAACTTTGCATTTAAAACTTGGGACTGCAGTCACAGCACAGCTGAAAAACTACTCTGGCCCAAAGTCGTCAGCCAGAGTCAGAGTCACAAACAAATCTAGAGCTGAAATAAGTTTCGTCACAGGTATCATTTAGAATTACCGAAACTGCATTGCTGAATAGATGATGTAATTTTGGTTTCTAGCCTTTCAAAAATGTTTACAGTAACAGAAAGACATGTTATATAAGCCATCACAATTCATCTCAGCTTTGATAAATAACGTGCTTGCTAAATTAATGTATTTGCATCCTTACATGCTTGTATTCTTGTAATCTTCCCAGAAACCATAAAATGAAATGCACAGCAATTTTGTGCATTTGGCGCCCGGTAAATAGATCAGCTTCCCAATTGGCTTCATGCGCAATCAAGTTTGCCCCCTGTTTTGCATGTGCAAACCTTAAAGCTGAAGTCAACCCAAGCATTTATTTTTCAAGAATATGTTTTATGCATAAAAAAAAAAAAAAATATCTAGTTTTAATTTTTATTTTATGGCAGCACGGTGATTGACTGGTTAGCACATCCGCCTCACAGTTCAGAGGTCGTGGGTTCGATCCCGGCCCCAGCCTTTCGGTGTGGAGTTTGCATGTTCTCGTGCCTGCGTAGGTTTTCTCCGGGTACTCCGGTTTCCTCCCACATTCCAAAAACATGCATGGTAGGTTAATTGGACACTCTAAATTTCCCCTAGGTGTGATTGTGAGTGCGGATGTTTGTTTTGTCTCTGCCCTGCGATTGGCTGGCAACCAATTCATGGTGTCCCCCGCCTTCTGCCCGAAGACTGCTGGGATAGGCTCCAGCATTCCCCGCGACCCTTGTGAGGATAAGCGGTATAGATGATAGATGGATGGATGTTTTATGCAAGTCCACTAGTTGAAACAAAGCATTCTGATTAATATTGGTCTTGTGGAATAAGAATTAATCCACCCGTTTTTAGCCATATCTGGGGGCGGCCATTTTGTCACTTCTGTTGATTGAAAATGACATCATAAACGCTGAGGGCTCATGTAATGACCAATCATGGCTCAGCTTCAGAAAACAGGTGAGCTGTAATTGGTCATTATCTGAACCTGAGCGTTTATGATGTCATTTTCAGTGGACAGAAGTGACAAAATGGCCGCCCACAAGAGAGGGCTAAAAAGGGGTGGATTTTGCTGCTTAACTCATATTCCACAAACGCACTATTAATCAGAATGCTGTGTTTCAACTAGTGGGCCTGCTGGGAGCATATTCTTGAAAAAAATATGTTTGGGTTGATTCCCACTTTAAGGAATTCAGGCCCATAGTGTGCAAGAATTTTGAAGTTGCTGCAGCAAATCTGACCTGTAAGCAGGATCGGTTGGTCCCAAGACGACTGCCCTCAGCTTGCTGTCTGTGAGGGAAGGCCTCTGGGCGTGACGTCTGGGGGAGGAATTATAATGTTTAAAGTACACAACTAAACGGTGAAAGCATATCTACTGCTATTCATTTGTGGCACAATGGAAATGGGGTAACAGAGAATTAGAAAATGACACACAATGTCAGATTTAGGAATCCTTTAACACCTGTAAAGATAAAAGCAGTCCTGTGGAAATTACTTCTCATATTCATTCTCTAGTCACTCACACACACACACACACACACACACAACACACTCATGCACGCACGCACACGCTCGCTGCAGGCAGCGAGCAAGATTGCAGCCATGCTACCAAAAATAATGCACTGAGATCTAAAAATATATCACTTCCGTAAAAACCCAGCAACAACCAATCTCTCTCATATGCTGCACTTTTCCCTCCTGTCTGAAAATGTGCACATCCATGTGCCTGCCAGTGGCTGTACACGTGCATGCCTGAGTGTGTTCAAGAGAAGCAATTCTTTCACATTCTATAAAAAGGAACTGGGGTATTTGGAATGAATCCCCTTTGCCACCAATCTGGCTAGCACGTGCCTTTTTAATCAGTGTGTGAGCCTGTGTTGACTCCATAATGGTGAAATAAAGCTTAACCTCATTTGAAGATGTAGTACATGCTGATCACTCTACCTGCTCAGAGTTGGGAGGGAGAGGTGGAACAGCCATGCTGACCAGGATAAAAACACAAGCTATAATCTAAAGCTTGTTCTGTGTTTGTTAGGCAAACGTAACAACAAATGATTTCCAAAAGAATCATCGGTGCTGTATGAACGATTTAAGAATGGATGACAAAGTAAACAAGATCCTCAATGGGCCTGATAACTTGAGTCCCCCCATTAAAGCCATTCATTTGGTAGGACGGATAGCACCGCGGGGTACTCTTCACTGTCGTCGTGTTACAATCTGAAGCAGGGGGCATGTAGGTCACTGTGGCGAGCTGCCGTAAAAAAATAAAATAAAAAAATAACACCTTGATGGATCAGCTGACTAATGAGTGTTGAGCTTGTGGAAGCCCTATGACGTCACATGACCAGATGCCAACTTACTTAGCAAATACTGTCAATGTTTTAGAGTTTTAAGAAACAACTCATTCATTTTTACATGTAAATCTAATCTCATTTGACTTTCTCCATTGGAAACCCAAAACTCAACATTTTCTATCTTGACTGATTCAACAGACCGTGCATGGTCCTTGTGTTTTCTTTGTTTGCACACTAAGAAAGTCATTCCCAGCCAGTGTGTTGCAGCACATCAATGTCATTGCGAATACCACAGACTATTATCCGGTGTCATTTAACTGGTCTCAAATGTATCTATTGACTAGGAAAAAAAAGTTTTTGTTCATCGATATATGCCAGCAACATGTAGTTAGAGGCAGAACAACAAAATGCTTTTCCACAGGCAAAAGTTACAGTATATAATTAACCTGTGTGTAATGAGTATTGACTTTTTGGAGGAAGTTTGTTTGGTGGTGTGACATAAGATGTTTCTGACATAAACTAGTTATATGTGCCTTATTTTAAAAAAGGTTACTGATCTAAACTCAAGAATTGAGAATCAAATTAAACCATGTTGCCATATTTTGTGGGTAAAAGAATTCAAAATCACCAATGGACGGTGCATAAGGGAAGCTTTGCCTTCGTGTGGGCCTCTCCGGTTACTTGGTCAGAGGGTCAACCAATGGAGCAAAGGCAAAGTCATATTTAAATCTATCACTTTTTGAACTTTGCCATATCAACTGCAGAACACCGATGCTTGAACCAGCAATTGAAATACAAGGGGATCCGATTTTGCAGAACAAATAAGTGGTCAGAAGACAGGCGAATTATGGAATTACATTTATGTGGAATTTGTGGATGAGGAATTGACATTATGCTATCATAACAAACACATCGCGGGGCTTTCCCAAAATTGTACCGAGGCAGCATTCTCTGCGAATATATATATATATATATATATATATATATATATATATATATATATATATATATATATATATATATATATATATATATATATATATATATATACACACACATTTATTTAACTGTACAAAATAAATAAATGTTGGTAAGTTTATTATGTTTGGAACGTATTTTGTTTTATAATTATAATATAATTATAATTATAATTTCTGATACAATTATCCAGGAATTATTCGATTTGGCATTGGGACTGGTAGAGAACGTTAGCATAGCTAACACAATTTAGATCACCTTGTAATAATAAACATTTGACGGAATACATGCAAGTACAATTCGATCACTATATGCTGAGTGTTAAACAAGTTTCCTCACCTTATTTATCTCTGGCAACATGATTAAAGTGTGAGTCTGAAAAATGACTTGACACGAGAGACTTTATAGAATCCAGGCAAAAACAGTCATCGTATCCAACTCAGTTAGGAGTGTCTCGTGGCAGAAACCACTGCGCTGTCCGAGTCTTAGTGATGAGTGCTTGAGTCCCGTAGAAACTGAAGAAAAAAGAACCGCACTCCAGGTTTTTCGCGCGCCGCTGCCGTCATCGAGGTGGCGATTAGCGTGAGAGGCAAGCTGTTGTAGGCTCTGTGCGTCGTGACGCGCCCATGAGCTGAGGAGCCACCTGGTCAGGTTTCTGCCGCGGACAGCTGGGGATGTCCCGATATAGACGTGCGTGTGTCTTTTCTATCCCTCTCCCTCTGTCCACACCTACACCGCGCTGCCCCTCTCAACACCGACGCTCAAATCCGTGGAGCAGATTTCCACCGACGCACACACGCACGTCAGCCACGCCGCTCAGCGTTCACCTCAGACTCCATCACAATCTTACGGAGCAGGATTCCCTGCCAAAGAAGCGTGGTCTGCAGCCTCTCCTCGACAACCACCCCCAATACGTCATCACAAATATGTATATCGCCTTTCAAATACATAGCAACCGTAAGGAAATACGTACCGTGTTTACTGATGGTCACCAGCGTTAGATACACACAAACAATACAGTACAATGATTGCCAGCACAAAAGATGTGTAAAATAGTATGCCATAAATAAAAGTAATAATGCTCAGTTTTGATTTACACTTTGCAAAATATATCCTTATAACAAGGTGTTTACTACTGTAACTATAGTTTGCAGGGGTGGAATTTGTAGGCCGACTGCATAATAAGGTCTGCTTCTGATTTTGTGGGTTCATAAATTGAGAGTGACAATATTAGGAACAGCTCTCAGTATCATGGAGTGCAATTCTACAACCACAATGGCTTCGTGTGAATTAAAACTGAACATTATTACTGCAGCTCAAGGACGTACACAGACATTTTGTCAGTGACAAAATGGCTGCCTACTGAGATGGCTACAAATGGGTGTATTTGCTGCTTAACTCATATTTCACTAACGCAATATTAATCAGAATGCCTTGTTTCAACTGTGGGTAGTAAGATATACAATGGCATCTCAGCCATGTTGTTTGCTTGCTTTTTGAGTGATATTGACTGCAAGAATCCAATATTATTTAATTGAAGTGGAAGTCAACCCAAACATATATTTTTTTCAAGAATATGTTCTATGCAAGCCCACTAGTTGAAACATGGCATTATGATGAATATTGCATTTGTGGAATAAGAGTTAATCCACCCGTTTTCAGCCATCTCAGGGGGTGGCCATTTTGTCACTTCTGTCGACTGAAAATGACATCACAATTACTCAGGGCTCAGATAACCTGACCTGTTTTCTGAAGCTGAGCCGTGATTGCTCATTA
The DNA here is from genome assembly GCF_054856515.1 of Filicampus tigris. Lineage (NCBI taxonomy): Eukaryota > Metazoa > Chordata > Actinopteri > Syngnathiformes > Syngnathidae > Filicampus > Filicampus tigris. The sequence goes on from NC_141220.1 coordinate 12,957,390, forward strand.
CCTGAGCTCTGAGTAGTAGTGGTGTCATTTTCAGTAGAAAAAAATGACAAAATGGCTGCCTCCGGAGATGACTAAAAAGGGGTGGATTTTGCTGCTTAATTCATATTCCACAAACGCAATATCAATCTGAATGCCGTGTTTCAACTAATGAGCCTGCTGGGAACATATCCTGGAAAAAAAACATGTTTGGGTTGACTTCCGCTTTAATGAAAAAAAAAATCTAATAATGTTAATGATTAAAAATGAAAGCGAAAACAATACTGTTGCAGAAAGAGCGTTTCTAAAGAGCTTGTTATATAACAGGTTGATTTTGAGAGGGACTGTTTCACATGTTGCACATGCAAGCAAGCGGTGGACATTTCTTTTTCCATAGACTAATTCCCTCAGCAGGGGGGAAGCAACATTGCTTATCCATCTGATAACGGGCCCAGGAGCTGAGTATGATTATCTGACAGTTCTTATGCAACAGCAGCGGTCACTTCAGTAATCCATCTCACCCGTGGGACAGGATGTGTACCTATTCAAGAAGTGCCTTATTACACTATTTTATTCCCTAAGCAACTGTTGTGTGCAGAAGTTGATGCATATCAGTTTGCTGTACAATGTAGTATGCAAGCCCTGATGAACTTGTCCAGATTTGGCGCTGAGACTGATTGGCCTCCGCTGCTGGAGGGGACTTCTGAGAAGGGGAACATAGCGTACTCTTATGTGGACCTTCTTTAAATGTATCTTGATTAACAATCACTAGACATTCATCTTTTAAAAGCTCAATTGTAATTGCAGCTGAAGAGACCAGGATGAGAAGATGCCTTGGGAACTTCGCTTTCCAAAAAAACGCTTAAAAAAAAGACAAACAGTAGAGTCTAAGCCAGGGGTGGGCAATTCCGGTCCTCGAGGGCCAGCATCCTGCATGTTTTCTATGTCACCCTGCTGCAACCCACAAGATTCAATGATCAGGATCGTTGTATTGTATCTATCTATTGTAACTCTATTATTAGCTTGATTGCTAATAAGCTTTTTCAAAAACCCAACAGTATACAAATATAATTTTCTCTCCATTCCACGTTAGTTGTAAACGTGAACTGCATTCACAAATTTCTTTAATGATATTACAACACACTCTCCTTGGAAATTTGTTACAAATCCTACTTATGCATCATATTAGAATCATCTGGAATATTGCCAGAAACATGTGAGTTATGGTACCTGTGTGAGCTCTGAGCAGCAGCCATGCATAAATATGGCAGATATACCGCTGACTTTTTTTTTTTTTAACCAGAAAAATGCCATAATTAAAATAAAAGAGTAAATAAATCTTAAGGAGTGAGAACATGCAGTTCTTTTCGATTTTTGAAAAAAAAAAATCTTCCTTTATCTTTAATATCTAAAAATACTTGTCTGTTTCCAACTAACTTGTGTTTTTTTGAATGAAATCCTACTTAATCCTAAAAGAATGAGCAATGGTCAAATAACCTCTTGCAATAAGATCTGCCATTGTTCACCACTCTTCACCATGGTGACAAACTATTGTCCAACGCAAATATGTTGCTGCAGCAAAACCTGTTTGACAACCACCATTAAAAAAAGTAACAAGTGAGACTTTAAAGCTGTGCAAAATAAATACAAAAGAGTGCAAAAAGTTGTGTATTGATCCCTCATCTGTAAAAGCATACCTCAGGTTGGATCCTCCTGTTCCTGCGCCAACAGCAGCTTTGGAGGAGGTTAAATCCACCACAGGCAGGTGAGCTTCTGTCATCCTGCATCATGCAACTCCTCCATGCTTCCACAACCACACACAAGTCAACCTCAACCCGTCCACTTTCAGCTGGACAGATGTGGAGATCTCAGCAGGTCACAGTTGACAACACAATCCCCTTGTCCGTGGCTCAAGACTAGAATGTCTGCGTCTTGTACTGTAAGGTCAAAGTTTTGTTCCATTGCTCTTTGCAGGATGTTGATGAAACAGTTTTTCGTATCTTTCGACGCAAACAAGTGACTTTTTCACTTCAGACCTTTCTAGATAATGTGCCGCTGGAATCTACATTCCATATTGAGGAGGCTTTGCTGCAGGTGTTCCTTGTCTGATAAGCCTACTGCTTCAGGACACACTGAATAAGGCAGGTAGCTAACACACAGAGCGATGCAATTGTGTCTTTCTTTGCTCCGTCACTTTACCCGGTGAGGGAGTTCGCCTCTGTGTTTTGCTGCTGGCAGTGACGTGTGTATATGACTCAACAAGGGACCCATCATGCAGCCAGAGACATCAGTGACAGGGGCCTTGCACTTGACTTCCTGTGATAGAGACCTCTGGGAGTGTGTCTTGATAAAAGGGGTGGGGGGGCACTGCAGAAGGGCGAGAGTTTCTGTAGCTACACATCTCAGGTGAACTTTTCATGTGAGTGAGGAAGTCAGAGTGAGAGGTATTGGCGCTCCAGTGGCTCTCCCCTGAGGTTCAGACTTTGCTCTGCCTTCTCTCTTGTCACCGTATCTTGGAGACAAAGTCAGCGGGGGCTGTCAGATTTCCTCCCTTTGGCCCTCATCTCCTGCCTGATGACAACGAGCACACCAAATAAATAAAAAAAAACTGTGGAACCTCAGCTCACAGACTTAATTCATTCTGAGACGTCATTCTTCTGAAACTTGGCAAATCAAAGCAATGTTTCCCACAGAAATGAATGGAGTCTTAGAACAAAGTTGTTTATCTTGTCTTTAATCAGTGTGTAGTATTAGGAAGAGATACCATGGCTTGTTCACTAGCAAACTACTGCGGAATGTCTTGGCCTTTTGCAAATCAGGCTATAGCATTTTGCTGGCGTCAAACCAAAATATCCTACACTGAAAAAAAAAAAAAAAAAACACCAAATGAACTTAAAATATCAAAATAATCTGTCACACTCAATATTTTGGCTTTGATGAATTTAAACATTTTCAATTGATGTAACTCGAAAGTTTTACCATCAAGAAATGTTGTAAGGAAAAGCAAACCTATTGTTTTTGGTTGTCCTAATTTAAAATAATCAAAATGATTTAATTATATAATCTAAAGAACGCTTTCAGTTTAACCTGGAAGTTTTTATGTAAACCATATTTGTAGATTGGAAGAAAACATATATTTTTAATTTGTTTCAAAGATTTTAAAATTGTCATAATGCTGAATTTTTTTTTTTTTAAATATATTTAGAATGCCAAGGCAACTTTATTTATGTAGCACAAAATTACAAGTACAACATTTACAAGTAAAAGACCTGAAGACATTTAAAACAAAGCACAGAAATAAATATAGCGTACTAAAATTAGGCTACTTAAAGAACTTTCTTTCAGGTTAGCACAGGGTTGTGGACCCAAATGCAGGGACGCAGACAACGCCAGGCAGGAGGGCAGGATGGACTGAACTACGTTTATTGACAAAAAAAAATAGAAGGGGTACTGGGGTAGGATCTAAATACAAAATCAAAACTCAATGTAACACTGGGAAACAGAACCACTACAAGTAACAAGACTGGACAAGGGTATGTGACAGTAATGACCCTAGACCGAATGAAAGCAGGGCACTAAAAACAAACAGACGAGACAATGAGGAACACTTGGACAAAACACAAGTGGCCGACAGCGCTGACTGGAAGACACAAGGGACTGGATTGACGAGCACAGGTGTAAACAACAGACTTAATGAACAGGACAAGACATGAACCACAAGAAAACGAATACATAAAAAGAAACAAAACCAAATACAATTCGAAACAAACACATGGATCATGACACTAAAGTGCAAGAAAAAAGACATTTTAAAAATTGTATTTAAAAAATCATTTTTAAGAGCTCAATCCATAGGCATGGGAAAATAAGAATCATTTTTAACCTGGACTAGAAAGCATTCACACCTCTGGAGCAGACTTCATACTCCCAATGAATAACTTAATATACCCTTTTATTGTTCAATGAACATTTTGGGTCCAAATGGTTAACATTGTACTTTAAACAATGAGGGAAACTTGCTCTGGACTGAAGTGTTCTACCAATGACAATGTCTTTGGTTGGGTGCAAAGAATCCATCCTCTCTCCCAGTGACACGCATCGCCATGGTTATGTGCTCCACTTTCCAACTGCACAAACAACAACAATGCAATTAATAATTGGACATCAAGAAGAGAGCACAGTTAAGTTTAGGGGGGGGAGAAAAAATAAGTCTGTCAGGATACATAACAGACACAAGTGTAGGCCTATAGTATTAACGCTGCTCAGACTAATGGAAGGGGTTTGAAAAAAAAAGGTACATACCACTTTTTTATATATAGAAATTTGCCCATAAAATGTAAAAAGTCACAAAACAAGGGATATTACTCGATTCAATTAAACTCTACTCAACCTTATTTATGGACCACTTTAAAAGAACCACCTCTGCATACAAAGTGTTGTACAAAGAGCAAAAATGTGTCTCATAACGACAGTTAAAACAACATAATACCAGTAAAACACCAGAAAACACTAAAACGATACGGAGTCTCATGCCGAGTCAAAAGCCATTCATTCATTCATTATCCATACCGCTTATCCTCACAAGGGTCGCGGGCGAGCTGGAGCCTATCCCAGCTGTCTTCGGGCAGTAGGCGGGGACACCCTGAATTGGTTGCCAGCCAATCGCAGGGCACACAGAGACAAACAGTCGCACTCACAATCACACCGAGGGGCAATTTGGCTCAAAAGCCAAAGAATAAACATTTATTTTAAGACACATTTTAAAGATGGGCAAAGATGGAACTTGCCTAACATGTAGCGGGAGGTAGGGACCGGCAACAGAAAATGCTCAATTCCCTCTGAGCCTCTAGTTAGTCCTCGGTACCTCCAGTAGAATCCGGTCCGCTAACCTGAGGCACCAGAGGTGCGTAAGGGTGGAGAACCTCAGAGAGGTAAGGTGGGGAGAGACCATTTAAAGATTTGAAACAAGTAAAAGAACCTTTAAAATAACTCTAAAATGCACAGGGAGCCAGTGAAGGGACGTCAGAGATGAAGATATTGTTAACTTAGGTAACCTTGGAAACATACTGCAATCACAAAATACTCTGCCATTTCTACCCTTATGTTGCTGGAAGTATTGAAGGAGTAGTTATTTTTGTTGACAAATACCCAAGTACTACCTTTCTCCCCAACTAAATTTTATAATGTAGACAAAAAGTACAACATACTGTATCATTTGCAATGTTGTTTTTGTCCATTCCGTTAGTAGCTGCAGGACCTTCACTTACAGTCATTCTGCCCCTTGGCCAAAAATAAAAGCAGTATATCACCTTGTTTTGGAGACAGGAAATGTTGCTATTTCTGAAGCATCAGGCTACTGTATTCCATTACTGCTCGGTCAGACCGGATTGGCTGCTGTCTTATCTTCCCACTCATCATCTGGTCTTGGACTAGTTGTTGGTTTACAAATTTGGGGCATTAAGCCAGATCTGGAATCAATGGAGAACAGGTATTAGAAGGGGCCGGGCTACCCAGGGCCAGATGAAACTGGTCACACATGCCTCCACTTAAAGGATAACAACCTGTGCTCAACATACTGTTGGAACATAGACTCGTTGCTGCCAGCTGTCTGATGAGGCGAACTGTAGCGAGATGGCGGTCAAATGAGATAGCATCAATGACTGCTGCCATTTGGCAGAGAAGTGTACGGGTATAGCTCAACCTCACAGCGGGTAGGAGGTGAATTTTTAGACACACAGTAAGCTTCTCAATGGCCTTATGGCCATATGTAAAATATAGGTCAACACATACACCTCCTGCTTGGTGTACTCCACCTGGAGTCCAGCTGTCTAGTCTATTTCGAATTGCCATCTGCTATGGTAAACAAATTATTGTAAGTATAAACAACAGTTTATTGTGCTAAGCAGGATCCTACTCATTCAAACAGTGTATTTATTTAATGAGTAAATAAATACATGTTGAGTTCTAGTTAACGTCCACGCTTTAATTTGTCCAAAGCAAAGGTTAGTGGCACCAGAAAATGTGAAAATATAACATGTCGAAATTAATAGAGATGAACACATAACCAACCTTGATAATGGTAGATTATTTTGCAGCCACCAACAACCAAATACTGGACGGACAAACAATAAGATTCAATCAAGTCTAATTGAGCATGAGTGGTCATTTTTTCTCCGAGATTACGAACAATCATTCTGTGGACAATGAAGTGGACTACATGTCATTAGCCCATTTGGAGAGCGGGGGCGGAGCCAGAATGTGGCTAATGGGTGGGCCTAGAAAAATCAGGATGGGCCTGAATATTTCTGTCACTGAGCACAACCTCCTGTCCCGACACATCGTATATTCAAACAAAATGACAAACTGAATAACATGAATTTCGGATATTCCATAGACAACCACAATTATGCCATTATTAATATTCAATAAAATAAAAAACACAACGAAACACAAATTCAAAAATAATTCAATAATAATTTACTATCAAATTAAAAGTATATATTTTTCCACGAATCCCACCGGGCGGGCACTCTGTCAATCTGGGTGGGCCTGTGCACACCGAGGCCCACCCATGGCCAAAAAAACAAAATCCTTAAATCCGTGTCCAGTAACGGAAAGGTTTCATGATTGATTATTCTCATAATTCTCGTTCGGATGAAGTCATGTAGCTTTACTCAGGAACACTGAATCATGTCTTTTGATGTTCTTCATAGAAGGACATGAGCCTGGGGAAGATGTTGAGAAGTGAGAGAATGTAAATGTTTAGTAAGAAAGCTGTCATCTAGCACCATAGTCACAATGCTCCAATTGATAAATGATGGTTTAAATAAAGGTGTCAAATCGAGGTCCAGAAAGTAAAAACCCTGCCTCAGTTTGACTTTAGCCACATGTGCTTCTACTCAACGGCAGGTAAACGAGCTCCGGGGAGGTTTAGTAGAAGCACCTGGACCTCTATTTGACACCTCTGGGTTTAAATGCCATTATTATGCAGTAGAGCCAGCAGTGGACACATAACTTAATAAAAACCTGTACCTGGAGCTGAAGAACAACATTGTTGAATGGTACAAAAAGTGTGCTTTCATATAATTGGCCAATAATTGTTGCACACACTTTGTTTCAATGGTTCTAGCGTTTATGTGCCCAACCAAGGAATTATCAGAAATTAATTTCACTTGTGCTTGTCTGTGGCTGCCCTAGTATTGTATATCTGTGTCAACTCTGCCAGCCCATGTAGACCACCTGCAAACACATAATCCCCTCATGCTCTAGAATACATTATTCATCATTTTTATAATAACAACAATGCAAGAAGATAAACATGATTCTCAGACCCACTCTGTGTCTGAGAGCTAGCGCTGGTTCTGTTCCTGAATTTAAAAACCATAGGCATGGTGATGACACAAATTAGAAAGGCACTAATTAGACAAATGTGCCGTTTTTGTACATCTCAGGAGGTGGCCATTTTGTCACTTGCTGTCAACTGAAAATGACATCACATTTCGTCAGGGCTCAGGTAAAAACCAATCATGGCTCAGCTTCAGAAAACAGGTGAGCCGTGATTGGTCGTTACCTGTGCACCTGAGCAACCTTGCTGTCATTTTCAGTCGACAGAAAGTGACAAAATGGCCCCCCCCTGAGATGACTACAAACGTGTGGATTTTGCTGCTTAACTCATATTCCACAAACGCAATATTAATCAGGATGCCATGTTAAGTGAAGGCGGATAGAACATATTATTTATTATATTATTATTTCCACTTAACTTACTTGATTTTTGCCACAGTAAGTTGTGAGTCTCCCGACTCACAACTTGCTTAAAATTGAAGGTTAAGACATGAGCCTTAAGAGTTGCACATAATGTGACTGACTCCCACCCCTGTGATTTACTTTTGCATAATGCTCTTTCTATTTTTCTACTCTTGCCGGGGTGAAGCAACTCTTTCAAACTCTAAGTCTTTCACTGCATCAACAGGAGTATGGTGCCGTTTACAGACCTTCTCTTATGTATTTGGTCCTCGGGAGCTAATGTGTAAACGTGAGCTTTATCACACATGTAAGATGAGCATCGTTAGCCTTGAGCGTTAACTCTCCTGTCAACTTCCACAGCAAGCCCAGCAAGGTGATCCCCCTTTATTCTGTCTTAATTGACACACAGACAATGCACTGCCTTAAAATCACAACAATGACGCCATGCCTCATCTCGACAATAGGTAAAGACACGCTTGTTGCCTTTGGGTGCCGAATGTGGAGTGATAGAATTTTGCATGGCGCCAGTTAGACATATGGGAAAAGATGTGATGGCCTGCTAGATGTTAATTGCATTACTGTTAAAGACTCGGGTGTAATCTGCTGATCTGGCATGCAGGCCTTTGTCAATTACCAGATGTCACATACATTGACACACAATTCGAAGAGCTCTTTTCATTGGTGGCCTGTCCTTGTGCCCCTACTAGTGCAGAGGTTGGTAAAGGTCACTTTTGTGCAGTTGGCAAGGGCATGAAGTCCCTCCCAAAATACGATTCACCATCAGCCTATGATGGATTTTTGCTAATCCAGGGTATAGTCTGCCTTTCCCCTTAGTTCAACTAGGAGGGACTCCAACTCCAAAAGAAAAGTGGAACAGAAAATGTGTGGGTATTCGTATTCTGTCCAATTGATTTTTAACATAGGACTAAACACAAATTTTCTTGTAATAACAGAACAAACATCCAGAATTGTTTCTCCTAATGTGATTTTTCTGTGGTCGAGCACGGAAAATCAAACATCCTACAGCCCTAACGTTTACAGATCTCATCTCTATGGTTGGAATTATAGATCTTGTGTTACAATATGAATAAATTGATGAGTCAAACATGGTAAACAACCAGACCTTTTTATATAACATTTTAGATACCACCTCGCACTTTATTACACAACAATTCTCCAGAGCCTATGGCGATAGAAGGAGAAGGTGCAATGGGGGAGGATGTTGGCATACGCTGTTTAGCAGTTCTCTATTGCATGAGTCACAGTTAAAGGAAAAACAGACACTTGATGCAAGCTAGGCATTCATTAACAAATCTCCCTGGGTGGCGGGCCACAATTCCTTGTATATCCAATTAATGTTTAGCTTTTCCAGGACTCTGAAACAAATTGGCAGGTTACTACACAAGCTTGCAGATTGCTTGATGAAACAGTGGAAGTGATACAGCGATTCAGATCTCAAAAGAAGCTGCTATGTGCTACCACGTGGAGATTCACGTGCAGTGATGCCCGAGCCGTGTGACAGCCCCAACAACAAGCCGCAGGCTGTTCTGTTGTGGAAGGCATGCAAAACTAGGGTGCACAAATAATTGTCCTGCACACTCATACGTGTTGAAGTGAGATTAAGCACAGTTAAGTTAACCTAGTAGTGGATGATTTCATAGTATCAACACCCCGACTGTGCGGGGTGTCATTGATATAAGCATATTGTTCAGAAAAGATGAGTGCTCTCAGTCTCACTAATAGCTGGCTTTAATTCAGAAGGTCTGACGTCAACAAGAGACAAAGATGTGACGTGAAAACCTTATCAGGGTCAGAGGTTTATCAGAATAAAAGATGCACAATCACTACCCATAGTACAAGATGACATGAACAACTTGTTTTCATCAAAGTCTTCGAACTTCTTAAAGCCTTCACGACATACAGTAGGGCAGAACAGGGTTGGTCGTCACTTTTTACTGTTGTGTGAATTGTTCATCATGAAAACCTCTTTCAAAAGTCATTCCTCTGTTAAAATGAATCTTAAGGTGAATATCTTTTGGGGGGGGGCGGGGGGGGTGTCAATTTCTTCAAATATAGTGGTTCTATCCCCTCCAAATGGCAGCACAACATTGCCAACCTCACTCTCTAGCGGCTAGACATTAAAGAAAACACAGTGCAGTGCAGCCTGGCTAGCAGATATGCTTTGGCAGTATATAAAACACATCTTAACTGGTGTTTAAATATACAATATACGTACTTGTGTTTTCAGAGGCTACTTTTAAAATATAAATGGTTTTAACTGCTATAAAAGTGGGTCATGACAGCAATAATAGGGAAATGCGGGAAGTTGAGAACCATGGAACCACTTTTGCCAAAGATGGCAAAATAACCTTTTGTGGCCATCCTCATCTTTATGGTAATCAGACATCACAAAAATGACATCACAACTGCCCAGGGCTCAGGTAACGACCAATCACGGCTCAGCTTTAGAAAAGAGGCAAGCTGTGATTGGTCATTACCTGAGCCCTGGGTAGTTGTGATCTCATTTTCAGTTGACAGAAAAGACAAAATGGCCACCCCCTGAGATGGCTAAAAACAGGTGGATTTTGCTGCTTAACTCCATTCCACAAACGCAATATTAATCAGAATGCCGTGTTTCAACTAGTGGGCCTGCTGGGAACCTATTCTTAAAGTTAATTTCTTAACTGACAACTATTCTTTTTGCAAATTTCCCTTTCCATCTTTTTAATGCCTGAGTTTTGTTGTTCTTGGAGCTCATTTTGTATAAGTGCGGAGGTTTAATATAAGATTCCAAAATCATGATGCTCAGGTAACAGCATGATTTAGTGCATTGGTCACTAACGTGGTTCCTGTGGGAACCCGGTAGCCCCGATGGGCCACGAGTAGTCGTGGGGCTGATCTAGAAACAACTCACCAGTGATAGAACATTGTTATTTTCGAGGAAGGAGTTATCATTTGAAAATGTGAACCCTGGTAGAAATGTATCAAGATAGTGTTGCCATTGATAATTATCTGTTTTCTTCAGAAATCATTAACGTCATCATAAATGAATATCTTCATTAAGAATGCATAATATATTATTAAAGGTAATTGGAACAAGCTTATTCTAGAAGTCTGCATCAAACTGGTAGCCCTTCACATTAATCAGTACACTGAAAAAAAATGAAGGTTGAATTTATTCAATTTTATTTCATCAAGTGGATGCACAAAAAAAAGTCTGGATACAGATTATTCATTAAGGAACTGTATAGTCCCTTTAAGACAAGTATCTAGATCCAGATTCCTTTTTTCATGCAAACATTTGGCAATATAAAATTGAGCAAATTTAACATATTTTTCCCCCAGTGTACCCAATAAGTGCACTGAAAAAAAAAGTACTTGCTTTTCATTTGTACATGATTAAAATGTGTTAAACTAACATATCATTTGTTTATTCTTGAGGAAAACATAGGAAAATCACATCGTCTTACCAGATTTTAATCATATGCAACCGATGTACATGTTTGAATTGAGTAAATCCAAAGGGTCTTTTTTCCCCAGTGTACAGTGAAAAAAAATGATGGTTGAATTTACTCAATTATTTTTGTCAGATGGCTGCACAAAATAAAATAAGATGGATCAAGATACATTTTTAAAATAGATGTACAGTATAGTGTAATTAAGTAAGGTATCTGGATTCAGATGATTATATTTCGTGCAACCACTTTAAGAAATAAAAATGAGTAAATGATGCACAGCATTTTTTTTCAGTGTCGCTCTACCTTTCTAAAAGGTTGGTGACCCCTGGTTAAGCATATGAACAAAATTCTGTCCGAGTAGAATTCAAAGGAAAAAAGCGATTATACACAATATTGTAAACATTTTATCCACATTTTCAAAACAATTGAAAAAGCAACTACAAATGTACACATTTTTTCCAATACCAGTAAGAACCAAACCAAATGTGGTTCAACAAATTGCTGCTTCACACAGTTACAAAGGTGGAACAATGCACAACATTTTGCTGGTGTGTAGTAGTGAGGTCCCAGCTGGAAGTTTCAGTGAAGAGATACTTTAGAATACACTGACACCTACTGGACACATGTAGACACAAACTGTAACTGCAAAATAAGCTTCAATTAGGCTTTAAAGCAGCACTAGGCAAGAAATCGACCTTAATACCTTTTTTGCACAACTCTTTTGATGAAACATTGACTTACAAGTACAGTAGTTGAATCAGAATTCATGCCCTGAGGGGGTCTGTATCGTTTTTACTGGCACAAAGCAACTTTGAGGAGGATGGGATCAACCCTGGCACACAAAAAAATACAAATGTCCTGAATTGCTTTACGGCATACTCACTTCCTCCTTTCGCTATAAGGACGGCTCAGGATTTCACGACACTACGCGCTGGCACGCATGGGAAATGTGGTTGATTTCTGTCAAAACACTACCGCTTTTGTCCACATGGCGCCGCCATTATCGACAAAAACTGACATATGACACAGTGTTGCTTTAAAATAATCAAACATATTCATACAATATGCTTGGATGTCACAATGCAACATCATTAATGGTATACCATTAGCAGTGTAATTATTATTTCCCATCAAATAATATCTGTATGGTCACAGATGAAAATAAAATGAAAAAGTCAGTTGTACATTTCACTTTTAGTCCTGATGTGCTTTGCCATTAATGAATATATAAATAATGAAGTACAAAATTGAGGAGGGGTGGGGGTCGGGGGATTCTGCAAATAAAACAAGTCATCCATTTAACTCAACACTTGGTAGTGCCTTGTGTGGTTTGGCATACTTTTCAGAGGAGCGCAACTTTGCCAACAGTGTAGGATTACCTAACAAATAAGCATGGAAATCTTTGCAGGACATGTGTTTAAAATTGTACTGTGTACACAGAAGGCCTTTCAGGGACTCCACGGACAAGTGATTCCTCTCCTTTGTCCACTGGCTCTGCATGAGAGAGAATATCCTCTCAACGTTTGCATTGTGAGGAGGGATGGCGAAGAAAAACTGAGCCATCTTCAGCAGCTCCGAATGATGAGCGTCACTGCCGCAACGTTGGAAATATCTGCTCCATTTCTGGTGTGCTTGCAGATTGCTGAGCTCTCCTTCACTTTTGCTCTTTTCAATGAATAGCTTCAGATGGGTGACCTCATCAAAGCACCTGACGTCGTCAATTGTCACGCCTTTGTCTGACAGGTGTTTGATACAGGCCTCTACTTGGTTCCAGTCAGGCATCTCGCTCAGACTCATCCACGCAAAAGAAGAGAACTCCTCCATGGGCGCCATCCACATCTCCAGGTACTCCAAACACGCAGCGTACAGACCGTGCACTTGAGCGGTGAAGGAGTCACACCTTTGACCAAACCCGTCCTTGTGCCTCTGTACCAACATGCCCCTGACTTTGAGAGACATGAAGTTCTTGGCCTTGCGTTCGAGGAGCGTGGTGCGGACTTTGTTCAGAATGTTCCTCACTTCCACCACCGAGTGGTTCTCCCTCTCCATTTCCAGGATAGGCGAGTGAAACACACACATGAGGGAATGCAACTGCCACAGGTACATCTCACTGAACTCATCGTGAAAAAAGGTCCTGATGAGGGTGGGTGGCTTTTCCTGCAGCAAGAAGAAGGCTTTCAAAGCGGGAAACACGTGCAGCAGTTTCTCGATGCTCGGGAATAACGACAGCCATTGCGTTTTGGTGTGAGAAAGCGTATTTCTGTATTCACAGTCAGCAAACTCACAGTACTCTCTCAGAGTCTCTGTGCGCACGGTGTACATGTTAAAGTACTGGTAAATTTTAAAGATGGTGCTTTCAACGTCAACCAACAGTGTGTCAGCCCCGGAGTGCACACAGTTGTTTAATACATGTGCAGGGCAGCTCACCCTAACTAAAGGCTTGTTCTGTAAATTGTACAGGTCTGCATGAATATTCCATCCTTCCACGTGAGGTCGAGACATTGTATTGCAGGTGTCACCCGAGAATGCAACACATTTTGACAGTATCCCCTTCTTTTGCAATGTTTCCTTAACATACTGCGCGATGGTGTCAGCGGATTCATTTGGTGTGTTTTTGATTTCAATAAGCTTGCTCTGGACGCCGCCGTTCTTCCAGTCAAAATACTGAACAAGCACAGGAGAGATCTTCAGAGCTCCGTGGTGTCCCGCATCGGTAGACACGCCGCAGTATTGGATTTCTGCAAGGGATTCCAGAGCAATGTCGACAGAATGGGGGGCTATCACAGCGTTGATTATGGCCTCAGTCTTGGTGCGAGCGCTAGAAAAATGTCGAGCCGTCGCGGAATCAGGAAAAGCCTTTTTCAGCAAGGCGGAAGTGCAGTCAGTTGATCTGTAGCTGCTGTGGTGTTTGGTCGTATGAAATGCAAACACACCCTCTGCGGCAGTGACGCCATCGTCGGCTTGATTTACCAAACACTCATCTTCTTGTTTAATCCGCAACGGTTCTCCACATGCGACGTTCTTCGCTGCATTTTGGTGTTTAGTAGAACTTGAGTGGGCTTCCAGGTCTCCCGCGCCCTTATTCGACACGGTCACATAAGTGCCAGGTTTACACATCATACACTCTGCTTCCCACTCGTCCCGACCGGGACGGAAACAAGGGAACTTCCGCTGTAATTTATCCGTGAATTTACATTTACGTTTCGGCATTTTGTGTATCGCTGCGGTCGTGGCCGCTCGCTACTTGCTATGGAAGCCCTACTTCCGTGCGTACCTCAGCAGCCATCTTTGAAAGGTATTTACGGTATGCCATTGGAGGCAAACTTAAACTGCGGGTTTGTCGCACACTTTTTCTTTTTTTTTCCGAACAAGTGGGCGTGCCCGTTGGAAAAAAAATGACTTGGGCAAACAGAGCTACTTCTAAATGACTGTAACTACAAAGGTTGGGGTCATGTTGCGTAAGAAGAGAATGCCACTATGAACATATGTGTTGATATACTTTATAGATGCTAAAATTAAAAATTCAGGAAGTTTTAAAGGAACCTATCATAAAAATTACAAATAAGATTATATAACAATGCAGTTCTTCACCCTCGCAAACCACAATAATCATATTGTTACATTAATTCCTGTTTGTGTCAATTTAAACTAAGCACCATTAATTGAGGCACCTAACGTTGTGGAAGTGAGTAACGCAACATGACACATTGCTCTTTTATTTCACGTTGTGTTTTATTCAGTAAAAACAAGACAGCACCACTGAGTTAATGGTAACGGCTTTTGTTCAACACATTTATTTTTTGTGCATTTGTATTGTAAACCAGCTTATTCTGCTGTTAGTTATTGGAGGCAGAAAGAACCTGAGCACCATCAAAGAGGCCCAATCACATTTTTCTGTTTTCAGGCCAGTTGATAAATAGCGTTGCACTGGTTAAGCAATTCAAGTCCACAAATCAAATTTTGTCCGATTTAAGAAGATCTACAGCTACAACTACCACATGTGGAAATGTTTAGTTTGCATGTAAAACATTCCAGCTTTCAGAGCAGGACATTTTTTTGGCCTTCAGAGAGCAAGAGAATCTTTCAGAACCATGGTCTTTCTTTTTCCCAACTGACTACTCTTACAACACACGCACACACGCACACGCACGCACACGTACGCACACACACCCACACTCAGCCCCCCCCATATATATATATATATATATATATATATATATATATATATATATATATATATATATATATATATATATATATATATATATATTTTTTTTTTATTTTAGTAGGGGTTTAGCGGTACACGTGGGTGTATTGATAGGTTTCGGTATGGCATGTTCGGTTCGGTCCACCTTGCGTACCGTTTCTGATTAGTTTTTATTATTAGTGCGAACTTACGCACGGGCGGTATTGACTGTTGCACGCGGGAGAGGAGGGTGGCGGCACTAAAGGGGATCAAACGAATAGGCAAACAAGCTAAAGCTCGAAGGTCCCCCGTACACTGCGGTCTCCTGTTTGGGAACATTCTGGCTGTCCTGTTAAAATCGGCAATGGGGAAAGGTACGTGTATAAATCCCAAAGTTGTGTGCCGACATTGCCACATGAGATCAGCGGCTATGCTGTCGGTAGCACGTCTATCATACAGTAATAACACTTAAAACGACATCATCCGACTTTGAATGTTTCTTAGACGAGGAAGCAAGCAGTCTTTTTAGCCAAAAACAAAGTGCAACAGCTCTCTCCTTCGTTCTCCACTGCTTCTCTCGCTAGCCATACGATGCATTCATGAAGCTCGGAAACATCACAACTCAGCAAAACATGAATCCGACCACAACACAGATAACCCAATTCGTTACAATATGCTGTTGAACATTCAAAGACTTTAATGCCTAAAAAGTGTAAATAATTCCTAAATACTTTAAAGTTACTATATTTCATCATAAAAAGTTTTAAGATAGTTAGCAATAATTTTAACTGTTATTGTATGTATTTTTTTATCACAAAAAGTATATATGTACTGTAATAATAATTTGTCTTTAACTTGAATACTTAGATGTGTCATAGACTGTTGCTGCTGAGTGTTTAAAGATTTCAGTGTCTTGATAATTTACAAAATTAAGAGATCTTTAGTGTTAGTGTATTTTTCATTCTGGTGTAATTTCTTAGAATATCACCCAAATAGTTTTCTTTTTTTTATTTTTTCTAAAAAATATACCGTTTAATTGTCATGTTTTCAAAATAAACATATTTTTAAAAAAATTAAAATACAGAACCAAAGTTTCCAAGAAACCGAACCGAAATGTGATTTAGCGTACCGTTACACCCCTAATATATATATGTGTATATATATATATATATGTGTGTGTATATATATATATATATATATATATATATATATATATATATATATATATATATATATATATATATATATATATATATATATATATATATATATATATATATATATATATATATATGATGAATAAAATAGAAACAATCCATCTGGTGTATTAGGGTATTATACATCATTCACAATGTAGTTTCATTGATTGTGATCAGCAAAACATATGGAGTTAAAAATCATGCCAAAACCTCACAAACACACAAAACATGAAGTACAAAAAAATAGCATTCAATTACAAACTAAAATCTTTGAAGTACAAAAAATATCCTTCAAGTACAAACTAAAATCTGTCAAGTACAAACAAATTTGTTTCTGAAGCAGGATGTATGTGTTTGATAGGTAAATTTCTTATGCGCAAAATAAAATGCATTAGTTTGTGAATGATGTTTTGTATTTGCAAAACACAATGAGTTTGTGAAATGTTGGGTGTGAGTAAATCATGTTTTGTGTGTTTGTGAGGTTTTGGCATGATTTGAACTCCATTAACAACACTTGACTGATTAAAGTCTAGAACAGGGATGTCAAACTCATTTTTGTTGCGGGCCACATCACAATTATATGGTTTCCCTCAGATGACCGTTATGACCGTGAACCATATATAAATGTATGATCGTCTTATATTATCACATGTACACAACAAATGAATGGATAACTAGTTGAACCCAGTAAATAGTTGCTTGTTCAACTTTTTTTATTTTTCAATCTATTTTAAAGAAGGATTGGTAACAAAACCTACTTGCAACAGCTTATATCTCATTGCTGTCAAAAGTGAAGAATATTTGCAAGAAACGTGAAGTCGACGCACATGATTTGACTTTGCAGGCCACAGAAACTGATGTTGCTGGACAGATCTGGCCCCCAGGGTCTTGAGTTTGACACCAGCGCTCCAAAGGGTGCAGTGAGGGGAAATTTCCATTAGGGATCGTGATTTGATTGAATGTCCTTGATCACCAATGGAAGAATTTAACTAAACTATGGTCTGCATGAATAATGCTCAACTTCCCGAAGCTGATGTCAAGTTGTCCTCTTTAGACCACAAACTTGTTGAGACTATGAATCAGCAGTGCTTTTGCTGGTTTGAGCCATGTAGTGCACTCAATTTTGTCTCATTTACATACAGGGGAAGTCAACTCAAAGCTTTTCTTTTACAATATGTTCTATGCGGCTCCACTAGTCTAAACCCGATATTCTGATTAATATTGCTTAATATTATTAGAATATTATATTATTAATATTGATTAATATTTATGGGATATGAAGTAAGCAGCAAAATCTACCAGTTTTTATCCATCTCAGGGGGCAGCCATTTTGCCACTTGCTGCCTTCTGAAAATGACATCACAGTTGTTCAAGGCTCAGGTAACAACCAATCACAACTCACCGGTTTTCTGAGTTTGGTCATGTGATGTTCAAAAGCCGAGACGTTATTGGTTGTTACCTGAGCCCTGAGCAACTGATGTCATTTTCAGTCGACAGCAAGTGGCAAAATGGCCGCCCCTTGAGTGGGATTAAACCGGGTGGATTTTACTGCTTAATTCATATTCCAAAAACACAATTAATCAGATTTCTGTGTTTACACTAGTGGGGCCATGTAGAACATATGAATGTAAAGAGCATTGTTGAACAGACACCCCCTTTAAAGACATGAAGAATCAACAGTCAATTTCACTCCCTAATTAATAATGCCCATCCTATTTCCAACTATTTTTGGAACGTTTACATTGGAAATAGTCCATCCACACAATTTATTATTCAATACGGATTATTATGTTGAAAGATTTAAAGACTAAATACATGGACAATGGAATACATATATTAATAATCATTCTTTTCGACATATTTGGTAAGCAGCATTGAAGCCCTCACTACTTCTCTCCTTCTCCTTCACTTAAAGATGATACATAACGTGTATAAGCGCCATCTTTCTTTGGCTGTGAGATAGTAGCCTGAGGTTACCGCTTTGTGAGGAGAGTAGAGAAGAAGAGGTATAGTAGCTTTTAATCTCTTCTGACTGAAGTGTGATGAAAAGCAGCTTTAATGCGAGTGTAAGTGCTGGGTCTGATGTCAGTTTAATTTGAGAGGTTACAACATAAATTGTAAAGTGAAGTCTGAAAGCAAGAAAAAAAAGGGTACATGGTGTTTATCCCAGGTGCTTGTGATGTTTCTCGTAGCCCACTGCGTTGTTTGTACTGGTACCTTCAAGAAGAAGCATCAGGTCAGGCGGAATGTTCATGACTCACACTTATTTATGATGGTAGTGTGCTTTCATTTGTTCATATTACCTCACTTACCTAAGTAGTCCTTGTAGTCCTTGAAAAATTTGTGCCTTAGGCCGCGTCCATCTTAAACGAAAAAGAGGTCACAATATAAAAGTCAAATCTCAGCATTTAATCAATCAGCATACTTTAATATTGTATTCTCTTAACTAGAAAATGCATGTGAATAATGAAAAAGACTTTTGTGGAGTCCAAATACGTCAAGCAAAAAGTGGCCTGTAGCACCGTTTACTATGGACAATCCAGGGATGACAGGCAAGTCATATAGGATCCTATGAAATCATTTGCTGCGTCATTGCTTTCTAGCCATGATTTTCCTACATTGCAAAAGTCCACCATTTCAGAATCAATTTGTTATCTGAATGTCAAAAATACCAGACCACAAAGGCAAATTTGGTCTGTGCTTGAATTAATTAATTCTTTCAAAACAGTATTACTGCACAAAACTTTGTTTGGATCATAATCAGGATTGGTGGTCTACATTGAACTCTGGTAGGAGCCATACTTTTATGTACAGTGAAAACACCATCGACTTTATAGCAGCTCGACAGTAAAAACAAAAACTTTGCATTCGACCCAAAGTCCGATAAGCATATGAAGCATTCACCAATTTTGGGTTGCAAATAGTTATACATAATATTAATGCAATTATTAATTGTTACAGCCTTTTTAATAGAGGATAGCAAGTAGTATAGAAATGGATGGATTAATGTAAAAGTTTAGAGGAATAGGACTCCATGTGCAACATACAGCAAGTGCCACAATTATAAATATAATTTTTGGGAACAAGAGTACTGTATCTCAGTCTCCAAGAGTGCATATAAATTCTACCAGAGTTGGCACGCTGCTTGATGCATTGTCCGCGGTTAGGGATGCCAGTGGCAGGGTTTCCTGGGTTGATGATGTGGCACTCGTATCCTGTAGGACAGTGGAGAGGTTCATCGCCATCCTCTGTTGTACTGCACGCCTCAGCTGGTCATTGAAAATACACAAATACACATTAATCATAAGTGCACACGCAATATGAAATGAATGAAACTTAAAGGGGAAGTCAGTCTTTGCAATATGTTCAATGCGCCTAGAGCTGATTTGTCAACGTCACACTACGCTGTGCTAAGGGCAGTGGGAAAAGGCCAGAGCTGGGCAGTCCGGACTGGTTGCACCCTCCGGCCAGGCCGGATGCCCATTTTTGGGGCGGGGGCTGGGGGCTGACAAATTTTTAAAAAGGACTGGACTAAGCAACGCCGGAAGTGGATTTTAGTGCGGCCCACTAATCGGCCCCTGTGCGTGTGACGTGGTCGCAATTTCATCTCAGCCTACGAGGTGAAAGGCTTCTTTTTCAGGCTTCTTTCTACGCCCGCATCGGCGCGAGCGACAACTGCTGCATTGATTCACATGACCTACGCATTGTGCTGTTGGCGACAGGTCTGCAACACATGCCACGCACCCATCAGGAATTGTTGCTGCTGTGATCGGTCCATTATGTCACATGTTGCGATGACATACAGTTTCCCACAGAGGAGAGGATGCACGATGTAGTTCGTTGCTGCTACAAAGCAAACTAGTTTGGCAACGGCATGGGTGTTATGTCACGTATGTGTGTGTAAAGAAGTTACTCACCCACGTTCCCCCTTTGCAGCCCCCTTCCAGATGGTTTTCGCAATAAAATTTCCAGATGGTTTTCGCAATAAAATTAAATGCATCGTATAGTCATCTCAGTCCCTTTATGGTTGTAGCAGGCACGGTATCCATTGTTGTCGCTGTCTTTTTGAAGCGACGCCCCGCGACTTGGAACGTAACTGTTTCAAAACAACTTGTGTTTGTCCAGGAGTATAGTCAAGCTGCGCGCAGCACTCAAGGATGACGCTGGCACATCAAAGTGGAGTTCATGCACTTCTTCTGGCGTCTCCCCTACTTCCGGAAATACGCCGTAGCAAACCTGCTGTGTAGTGGTTTGCTGGTATGCTTTTATTTTGAAGGCCGTGAAGTGTGAAGGAGGGGAAGTGTGGAAAATAAATAGGTACCTTGTTGAATGCTTGCAGACTTGTCGTCTGTTGGACCCAAATAATTATACAATACGACAAAACCAACCCTGGGGCTCGCAATGAAAGTACTAGTGGCGCGTTTGAAGCGTGTCCACAGCGGGTTTGAATAGTAAATTAGCCACCTAATCATCTTTAAATAAACCTCTGCCATTAGCATCTCTCCCGCAGCGGCGTCATGCACGTTTTTTTTTGGGGGGGGGGGGGCGGCATGGGGCGGGAGGTGCTAATTTTTATGAACAAGGGCGGGGGGTCGAGCCCGGAAGGGTACCCAGGTCAAGGGTGTTTTTACGGCGCATGTCTGTGACGTCAGTATGTGTGTTTCTGTTATTCCCGGAAGTTAGTTAGAGGCAGAGCGAGCGAAAGACATGTTGGGCACAAGACTGAACTGATACATTTGCAGCTCCATTAGGAAGTGTTAACCTATTTGTGTGAGAAAGGCTTCTCTTCACTTGTGTCTGTTTCTTTTACAGAAATTAAGCAGGCATTGAAGTTTGGGATAGAGTCAGATTTTTTACCTGTAGCTATGCATGCAGTGTGTTTAAATATTTAACTTTCTATTCATATTTTATGTGCATTACACATATATTGAATCATTCAGTGCATCTGTTTTCTTTTTTTCTTTTTAATTAACACTCGGGCCAACTATACTACCGTATTTTGTGTTGGTCATGGTGGTGGTACCGTGAGAGCTAGGGTATTTTTTTGGGGTGGTTCTTGATGTAAAAAGTTTAAGAATCACTGTTCTAGTAGATAGTACCCATTCATTTAGACAGCAGCTATAAAATGGATAAAGTTTGGTGGAGCTCTGCACATGTTAGTTCATGATTTTTAATGGCACGGGGAAGCCCCAGGCTGTTTCCAATAACTGCTCATTCGTGTACTCACCCTGCAGCACCTCCTCGGGACCATCTAGTAGCCAACCGTTACCCCCCAACCACCGAGGCTTGGGCTGCACTAGCCAGTCAAGGACTACTCGTGATGACACATACACGGAAATATTAATAAACATTCATGAGCAAGTTAATACATTTAACTTGTTGGTTGCACAAACCTGGTGGAGGCTGAACAGACTCCAGGCAGGCGTAGATGCAGCCGTTGTAGCAGCAGCGTTTGTGGCGCTCACATTCTGAGTCTGAGCGGCAGCCTGGCACCTCACAGGCCCGTTCTGGGAGCATCTGAGGGGGTGGTGGGCAGCGGTCATTCTTCTGGTGCTGTGTGGACTGCGGATGGTTGGGATACTCGTAGTCCTGGTAGACCAGAAAACAAGTTGATGGGAAATTGCTTCTGGTGAATTTGTCTTTGTAAAGTCGACCACTAGAGAGCAGCAAAGTGTGCGGTTGGTGTGTTATATAGCAGGGGTTCTCAACCTTTATTGAGCGAAGGCATATATTTCACATTAAAAATAAAATAAATCACGGCACACCACTTAGCAAAACGATTTTCAAAAAGTGGATATGCAGGTAAATTATGTACCTTGACCCCTAGTGGAAGAGCAATTTTTTTTTGTCTGTTGCTCTACGTGCTTGGCATACATTAACAAATTAACTCCGAGCCCCCTGCCTCCTCCCCAAAAATAGTACAAAATAATATATTTTTGTCTAAATAATTGACTTTGGATAATTTTCCACAGCACACCTGATGATCTCTCACGGCACACTAATGTGCCACACATACTGGTTGAGAATCACTGTTATATAGAATTGCTTCTCTACTGTTGTCACTCTGGGTGGGAGTCCTTGGACCCATATTTTTCTATTGAAACAGCTTTGAAAACAAGAATATCATATTTTATAAACATAACTACCAGAGCTGGGCAGTCCGTCCCAGGAGCGGAACAGTCCATCCCTCCGTCCTGGATGGACGCCCATTTTTAGGACGGAGGACAGGGGGCGACAAGTTTTAAAAAAGGGACGGACTAAGCAAGGACGGAGGTGGATTTTAGTCTGGCCCACTAATCGGCCCTCATGCGTGTGACGTGGCCACGAGTGAGCCAAGATTTATCTCAACCTATTCGGCGAAATGGGCAAATGCCCATAAGGTAAGCAGATTTGAATAGGAAATTAGCCAGCTAATTAGCTTTATACAAACCTCTGCCATTAGCATCCCTCCCATGGCGTCACGCACGGGCGTTTTTTTTTTTTTTTTGGTGGGTGGGGGTGGACGTAAGGACGGAAGCGCTTTAAAAGGACGGGGTCAGAGGACGATCATTTTTATGAATAAGGATGGGGTGATGAGGACGGAAGGGTACCCAGGTCGTGGACGGAGGACGGCAAAATAGGGTCAAGTGCCCAGCTCTGATAACTACTCATTTAAAGTGCCTTTCAGCGCACCTTATTAGGAAACTGAGGATGAACATGACAACATGGAAAAATGTATATCTTGGCACTGATCTCTTGTTTTAGGAAAGAGTATGATAAATGTTGTCTTCCTTTTAGGAAATGAAGGCTGCAGACTAATGCAACTATAACAATATTAATAGTCTGAATTATTCTAACAGAGTATATAAAGTAATATAACTGTATTGTCACTGTCACATGAATAATGTTAAGTATCTCACAGTTTGAAGCATTGAGTTGAAAAAAAAATATATATATGCCCACAATCATCAAAAGACACATTATTATGCTATACATTTTTTACTACGTGTCCATGATCCACCCAAAATGGCTTTGCAACCCACTTTGGGTCCCCACCCACTAGTTGAGAATCACTGTGTTATAAGGTTTGGCTTTAGTACAGACTGCACGCCGCCTTCTAAATGTCTTGACCTGGATCGGGAAGGTAGTTTACAGTTGGAACACACAAACATTTCCATGGTGCATCTGAGAGTGAACAGAAAGTAGGCCACAAGACCCAGAGGCAAGCAGCTTCTCACGGCAAACACCTTGGCGGCTTTGACAAACTGGCCTGAGTGTACACTTGCATGCAGCCTGGAATGCACACACTGCTTCTGACATCTGCTCTTGTGCGCTAACGTGATGGAATGTGCATCGCAGCCATTGTCTCTGTGGTTTGATGTTGTGAAAACTTGGATTCTGTTATTTGAGGCTAGCATTCCTTTCCGGGGTTAGATCATCGTTCCTAAAAATCATTTTTCTCATGTTTGCTTTGGAGTACAGTTGGTACGGAAAGTATGCAGACCCCTTGACATTTATCACTTTTTGTGTCATTGCAGCCATTTGCCAAAATCAACAAAGTTCATATTATTTCTCATTAATGTACACTCAGCATCCCATGTTGACAGAAAAAAATCTGAAATGGAGACATTTTTGCAAATTCATTAAAAAAAAAACAAATATCATATGGTCATAAGTATTCACACCCTGACAAATTTTATTGAGTAGAAGCATCCTTTTTAGCGAGTACAGCCATGAGTCTTCTTGAAAATGATGCAACAAGTTTTTCACACTTGATCTGGGGATTCTCTCTTATTCTTCCTTGCAGATCCTCTCCAGTACTGTCAGGTTGGATGGTGAACGTTGATGGACAGCCATTTTCAGGTCCCTCCAGAGATGCTCAATCAGGTTTAGGTCAGGGCTCTGGCTGGGCCAGTCAAGAACGGTCACAGAGTTGTTCTGAAGCCTCTCCTTTGTTATTTTAGCTGTGTGCTTTGGGTCATTGTCCTGTTGAAAGGTGAACCTTGGGCCCAGTCTGAGGTCCTGAGCACTCTGGAAGAGGTTCTCCTCCAAGATTATCTCTGTAGTTGGCCGCATTCATCTTTCATTCAATTGCAACCAGTCCTCCTGTCCCTGAACTAAAAAAAACACCCCCACAACGTGATGCTCCAACCAACCATTTTTCACTGTCGGGATTGTACTGGGCAGGTGATGAGCAGTGCCTAGGTTTCTCCACACATGCCGTACGCTTTAACACCAAAAAAGTTCAATCTTGGTCTCATTAGACCAGAGAATCTTATTTCTCATAGTCTGGGAATCCTTCATGTGTTTTTCGGCAAACTCTATGCAGGCGAGGCTTCTGTCAGGCCACTCTGCCATAAAGCCCTGACTGGTGGGTTTCATATTTTTATGAATATAAAATAGATTTAAGTTCAGTAAGTACTTAAAATGTCATTAAATAGGAATATAAATACAAGATAATAAATAAAATACTTAAACTGATTGTTGTATGTAATTGGTTGTAAAACAGCATACTAGATGTTTTGAGTTATGAATGTTTAAAAACCTGGATGTGTAGACATTTTATTTTGAAGGTGTATGATCTCTACCACCGCGGTCTGTTGAGGTTGTGTCCCCGGGTTACGCCTTGCTCGACCTACGCTGTTTCGACTTTACGATGCCTGAGTCTCATCCGCCATTATGTCTCCAGCCCCATAAAGTGTCTGTGTTTGTGCTCCGTAATTTTCATAACCTTTTTCACCCTCATTTTTCACATCATGGCCTCACCATTATTAAGGACAAAGCCCGTATTTTAGACCACGTGAAGGGTTCAGCCCCTATGAAGGCTACAGTGATTACTGAGTCTGATGTGCTAACCAGTTGGCCACTGTGCCGCCTTGTATCACACATACAAGTTAAATTAAAAAATGTTTACCTAAATAAAAGTTTGTAAACAAACAGGTTTAAAATGTATTCTACTTAAAAAGGTTGAATACTATTAAATCAAACAAATGTACCGTACTGGATTATATTCAATCCAATGTAACATTGTGCACTCTGAACATTTATTTCATTGAATCACTGCGTACTACTAGAGGGTGCCCACATACCAGTACTAGTATGGTACTAGTGCCACACTTTGAGAACCAAAGATCTAATTAATAGGACCTCATTGTAGTGTCAAACAGTGAATTTGACCACAAACAACTCTCAACTCTCAAATCTCTTCATTCCATGGGGCTTGGAATGAAAATCATTTGTGATCTTCTCATCCCAAAATTAAATTAATCGAGCGAGTGAAAATGTAGTCGGACGCGCAGACGGACAACCATTGAAAATTAGAGGCCTATAGATGGGTGCTATTTTTTCGCCTCGGAAAAAAAGGCGAATGTCAGACCACGGAAGGGTACCCACGCTGCAAACGAATGACGAATAAGGGACACTCAATTTTTAGTAAAATGTCCAGCTCTGGCGATTGGCTTGGTTAAAGCGTTAGTAGAAATTGTGGTACAATGAACGGTGCGGCATTCTCAAGTTCTCTCTTTTGTGGGAAAAACTCATCAATTTGCTATTTTTGTGCTCCGTAATAGTGTTTGGCTCCGGGTGGTGACATCTTGGTTGATAGGAGGTATATCGAAGTGAACTGAGGAGCTTCATATAGACAAAAGTAGTCCTTTGCCACTATCTTGTGGTAATTATAGGCAATTGCAGTACAATATAAACCTTTTAGAGGGTGTATTAATTACTTGTGCATTTTAGCTATTTGTGTTAGCTAGGTCAGTCTCGATCCCCCGCAAATGGCAAATGAGATTCACTGAACCTAGCTTTTGTCAAAGGAGAATTGTAAATGTTGTGTCGAGCTGTGGCAAAGTAAGTGAATCATGCAGTGAGAAAAGAGTGTTCCTCACTTCCAACACAAGTTTCATGGTCACTTTTCTGGACTGTAATGGTATGCCTGGTTTATGTGGCAGTAAACTGAATGCTTTTTCTTTCTTGTTTTTTTAATAAGTAAAAATCCAAGTCTCTTTCATTCCGTTCACATCTGTTTGCTTTCTCAGTTTATTTGGCCTCTTCTGTGTAGTGGATCTCAAATCAGGTAATCAGTCTAAACTTTAGACTCTAGGGTCTAGAGTCTTGCGGCTAGAGTCTAGCCTTTAAACTCTAAAGGCTGCACACAATCCTTCCAATTGTGCTGTTTATTTGGCGGCGTTGACAAACAAGCTCACAATCTGGCTCTGAAAATAAAAGCCAAAGATGTTTGGCACGGAGAGAGGCATCACACGCTCAGAGTGTTTAGACACAAAGTTCATTCTGGCAGCCTTTAGCTAACTGGGCTGATGGTTATTTGAGTACTTGACTCACACCACCTGATTCACGCAACAATTCATTACTTTGCTGCAGTGTACCAACTTTTGCTTTTTTACTATGGAGCAACTGTATATAACAACAATTCAATACATTTCGTTTTCTGATTAGAATGTATCTGGAACCCATTGCTTTTTATTAGGATGTTTTCAAATGAACTGTGGTACTTCATTCACAATGACAAACATTCGTACATTTAAACTTATGCACAAGGAGCACAAAGTCGACTGAGACTGGATAATGGCATAACTACTCTTTATCTTATATCCGATCTCTTTCCAATTGCTCCAGCAAAAATCTCCAACAAAATCTTGAACGTTTCCTTCCTGTTTGACATGATGTGTTTAATACATAGCAGACCCCATTCATTCATTTTTCACTATACACACAGCATCCTGCTCCTCATCCTCCATAGTCTGGCCAAATTGTTCTCTCATTAGGTCACCGTTGTGGTGGTTGTGGTACATTCACCTGACTTTGGTGCATGCAATGTGTGTTCACTTTCCACTCTGACAGTGTGAATGTGTGAGTGACTGACTGGCGACCCGCCCACAGCGTAGTGTAGTCCGCCTTTTGCGCAAAGCCATCTGGAATAGGCTGTAGCTCCCCACAACTCTGAACAGGATAAGCGCTATAGAGACTGGATGGATAGTCTCTCATTGATTTGCTCAAAGCATTCAATGAGTTCAATTGCTCTCATACAGTCCTTGTGTGTAGCTTAATAGATGGTACCCTTAACTTAATATTTTGTTGCACAACCTTTTGAGGCAATCACTACCATAAAACGTTTTTTCTAACTTCCAGCGAGACTTTTACATCTCTCAGCAGGTGTTTTGTTCTCTGCTCTTTTATTCCCATTTGTATCTTCAGTTTGTCATCGATTTTCTTCCCGTTGCTATGTCCAAGGAGGTTGGCAACAGTCCCGTGGACCTTACATTCCTGAATATGTGCAACTGTAGTCACAGGAACATCAAGCTGCTTGTAGGCTTGTACCTTTAACAAACATTATTATCTATTATTTTCTTTTTAATCTCCCGAGACAACCCTCTCCTGCTTCCTGTGGTCCATGCTTCGTGCGTTTACACACCATCTCACCAAACAGCACAGTGACTACTTGTCACCCGTTAAATATAAGACTGACTTCTTTGAAAACTTTGAAGAAACATGAAATGCTGATTAGAGGACACACCTTGTTTGAACGTGTCACTTTCATCAAATTAGTTTCCATATCTTTTGTCAAGGTCTGATTTTCATTGCCTAATTTTCATGAAAATGCTTGTTCATGATGATTTATTATTATTATTATTATTATTATTATTATTATTATTATTATTATTATTATCTTTCTTTCAGATGAAGTGAGGGATGAAATTTTATATTTTAAATTAGGTGACATGGTAACTTGTTAACTCAAGACAATGGTAAAAACAATGCTATTCAATTTCTTTTGTAAGAGTATGAGAATCGCCTCTCACGCACACGCACGCACGCACACCCCCACACACACAATGTTTGTATGCTATAGGCTCTAAACGCCAAGGTCACAGCCGTGCCCAGCCTTGCGTCGACAAGAAAGAACAAGTAAGGTAACCGACAGCATGCATGTGGTTACTAACCAGATGTCTGCTGTGGTAGGTAACCAGTGGTTAGCTCTTGGGTTGTCAGGCCTCATTTCACTTTTCTGCACCTACAGTCAATTTGATGTACTGCAGTGTAAACACATACACACTTGGTGATAGAAACGCCACAGGCTGTCCTTGAGTTGTGGCAGAATCTCATACACATATACAAACAGAAACTTTGCACAGCAATTGCACCTACATGTGCAAGTAACTGTATGTGCGCCCCAAAAGCCCGAGCAGTGCATTTTCCTCCGCAAGATAATGCTAACTGTCAAACGGGTATTAATTCAACAATAGTTCATTTTATTACTGTTGTTGTAGTTTGCATTGTTGTAGGACTGCATTGAAAAATATTAGATGTGTATTTTCGTTTGTGGTCAATCAATCATCATCCAACATAATGTTTAGGAAGAATCAGTCATGTCGGGACTGAAAGAATGGCATCCCATGGCAGACAGATTTGAAATAAAATGTGCCTGTGTTATCTGGAGATCATTTCATCAATTAATAACTTTATGCAACTTGAATGCAATCAATGTTTGCCAAAGCTGACTTGCATTTCTTATGCCTTCACAGAATTGTCCTACTCTTGCAATTTAATGCTTTGGGTTACAAAGGAATCCATCCATCCATCCATGATACACCTCCTCCCAACACACCTTCTCACCCCTGCTAAATATCACTTTCATGAATGCTAAAAATCTCCTGGGTCATTTTTCTGCTAGTGGGCACAGGCCAAGCCATGCATATGTCTGTGAGTGTCTACAGAGCTGCTGCCTGTCACAAGACTATCCAGTCACATCAAAAGCAGTCCCTGAAACTGCAGTTTTGTGGTAGAAGTGTCCCCCTTCGTGCATGCAGACATGCCCATGCAGGTGTGAACCAGACTGTGTTATGTCTGCATGAGATTCACGATGTGCATGCGTGTGCATGCAGAGCAGGTGATTTCAAAGAAAAACTCACTGCGGTTCAAACCCTGTGTTTAATCTTTACATCACACACGAGCTTTTGTATTTACTTGCTTGTGTTACACCTTTTTGTCACGGTGAATATTTTTTCCCATGACCTCTTATTTAGTCTGTCTGTCAGGCATGTCTGGCTCCAGTCTCTTTCGAACACAGAGACGATGTTGAGTCACTGCTATTGTTGACCTTTGAACTTGTCCCAAAAAAGGTTTAGAGAAAGAGAAAGAGGTGATGGACACGATTTAGGTGAGAGAAACTACCTGACTAGAGGTCAAATGCGCAATGAAGAATCAGTGAAGGGCAAACACAAATAGTCAGATGTGATAGAAGGCGGACATGGAGGTGTACTTTACTGAACTTGACATCTTTAAGCCCCCATGCCACTGAGCGCTGAACAATTACGAGTGTTTTCCAAGTGAGCGAATGCGGCGTTCATTCAGAATTCGTCAGGGTTCGTTCCATGTCCCAAAAGTTGCTAAAACGTTTGCCAACAGTTCGCCAACAGTTTTACTGATTTTTCTTGTTGGAAAGAAAAGAGGCAAATTGCCTCTGAACAGCCGTCTCAGCATGTTCCAATTAGAGCAGCTTGGAGGCTGAAGTCCGAACTTTGAGCCCATCCCATAAACTAAGATGGCCACACTGTGTGAGCGTAAAAGAAGCACATGGCCCGAGGGAAGTAGAGAAAGTATTTATAAGGAGAGCTGAAAGGGTACCAGCTAAGTCAAGGGAAGAGGAAGAGCCAACAATGTTGAGAACTGGTCAGAAAGTGAGAACATTGACACACAAGAGGATGACAAGGCATCACGCTACACTGAACTTTTGATCACTCAGCCACACTGAGCTGAGTTAACAAGCAGGGGCCCAGTCTTTGGCATCCAGTGTGCTCTTCACTACCTCGCATGGAAGTATGAAAATGGGTGACTTATTCCAACATCAATAGGTTATACTTGCACTTGTCTGTGTCCATTTTTCACACTAAAATATCAAAGCTTCATTGTTAATCCCTTGTCCAGTTACGGTGGAACAAGTTCTCACAACTGTTAGTGAACAAAAGCAAGCAGTAGCACCTTCTCTACAAATGTTGGCTCACTTCAGAATACAGCCAATGGAGCAGACTAAAACTACATAGTACGGAACTTCATCGAGAATACATTCAATGAAAGGATTGGTTCTATGGTTACATTTTTATCTGGAGCGGTTTTTCCCCAAAAATAGATTTCTCAAGACAATTATAGTTGACTGTGACCAATCCAACAACAACTAATGGCGACTGTATTTATACATAAATGTGTAACACAATACAGAAAAATCCGAACCATGTGTCATATGTTGAGCGTGTCTGTCAGTGGTGGCCCTGCACATTTATGATACATTTCTGTCCATCAAACATGGCATTTATAGTACTACAGAACCGCCATTTAATTTTACGGTTTGGAATAATACCTTCAGTGTGTCACCAGCCAATATTTTCGCCAATGGCTATGGGCCGCAAATAATTGTGCGCCGCAATTCTGCTCAGCAAATGTACATTTCCTGTTCTGTGGCCGAATTTAGTTGTTGGTGTCAGCATTTTTCATAAAGCATCATGTAAAATATCAAACGAGACACCTGTTAATACACTAAACAGTCATTTAAAACACGCAAAACACTCAGCTGCCAAACAAGAAAAAAACGACAAAATAGATGTCCAACTTTGATGACCTTTCACCTCGCCCTATGCTTTCTAACAAAGCAACCATTGTGCTGTATCACCTGCAGCTTTCGCCTACTTCCACAAACAAAAATGAAGTTTATAAAGGTGTAAATTTTAATTTACAAGATGTACATTTGAATTTACATCTGTTTGAATGGAATGGTTTTGAGGCTATTATTACATTACTGGTCCCACCTTTTGGCTGAGTCCTCTTTTCCTGATTCTTCTGGCATCACTTCCTGTGGAGAGCACCAACAGGGACAGCAGCAGCACCAGCGATCTCGGCATGGTGCACGTAGAGTTCCTGCACTTTAATTCCAACTTCGTCCTCAGAGGTGCTCCCTCGGTTTTCTCTCAAGTTTGTCCACCGAGCAACCAGAGCTAGTCCGTGTGAGTTTTTGCAGCTGAGGCAGGCAAAGAGACTCCGGCGCTCATGTGCAGCCAAGATTACACAAACGCTGTCCAATAGGACCTGCCTTTTATTTGCCTGAGGAAAAGTGCGGGCCAGCAGTAGACAGAAGCAAAGGGAATAGTTGTGAGGAGAGGAGGGGGAAGAGGCAGTGCAGGGGAGAAATGTAAGAGGCAGAAGAGAGGAATGGCAGCTGTCTGTGCATCAGAGCTGTCTGCTGGCACACTG
Organism: Filicampus tigris; assembly: GCF_054856515.1. NCBI lineage: Eukaryota > Metazoa > Chordata > Actinopteri > Syngnathiformes > Syngnathidae > Filicampus > Filicampus tigris. The sequence continues at coordinate 12,989,195 of NC_141220.1, forward strand.
TGCGCACATGTCCTTGTGACTGGGGGGGTGTCCCAGTGAGACAGACCTCCCCCCCTTGCCCTCCCGTTTCATCTCCTCCCACATCTGGGGATCCTTATGTGCATTTTTAAGTCGAGAAGATGTGAAAAGTGTTTCATAGTTTGCAGTTTGCATAGTCTAAAGATTTACACGTTGCTGGTGAGCCTTGTTGACCCCCTTGGCCGTCGCCGGTGTCTCCATCTCTGGGAGAGGATGATTTACGGGAGTGTTCCTGGGAAAGCAGCACAGGAGTTTTCATGCGCTCAAGTTGGTGATCTCTGCAGCATTGACCGAGAAGGAATGATGCTTCCGTTATGCTTTCAGGAAATGGACCACTTTATGACATTTGTTTCCTAACTTCTGTACCGAGCGTTTGCACTTTCTTTCTTTTGCACAAGTGTGCGTTAAGCAAACCTCACTCGGACCCTTCTACCCCTCCCTCTGTTCCATTCCCAGTGTCAAGCCGTGAAGGGGAGAAAGAATGCTAAGCCCGCACAAATCTCAGTCATTATTAGTTTTACAGGAACAAGCCTCATGTCATTGGGAGGCCCCAGCTACAATTGAACAAAAGAGTCAAGAGGGAAGTGCAGAAAGAGCAGATAAATACAACTACATTGAACAGACTGAGTATTGTTGTTCTGTGTGTCTGGTCAAGCATACTTTATATGGGTCTCACCTGACCTTAAAGCAGAAATCAACCCAAACATATTTTTTTCAAACATATGTTCCCAGCAGGCCCACTAGTTGAAACACGGCATTCTGATTAATATTTCATTTGTGGAATACGAGTTAAGCAGCAAAATCCACCCCCTTTTTAGGCATCTCAGTGGGCGGCCATTTTGTCACTTCTGTGGCCTGAAAATGACATCACAACTGCTCAGGGCTCAGGTAACGACCAATCACGGCTCAGCTTCAGAAAACAGGTCAGCCGTGGTACAGTATTTCTTCATTTACTAATAATGAATTACAGAGCTAACTCAACATTTTAATGCCATAAATAGCTTCCAATTTTGTATTTTGTTTTGTTTTTATAATCCGCCCCGGCCAACAGCTTTCCGGTTGGATTTTTCTAACCATGAGAAATGGTGACTACCGCCGCCGATGGTATGGAAGGGTATTACATCTCACAAATGCGCAGAAAATACTTTAATGGTCAGCGTCGCTGTCTGTCGTTGCGGTGTGCATAACTTTTATGAATAAGGGCAGGGGGTCAAGTGCCCAGCTCTGAACGTAAAAATATTTGATGACCGTTCTTTTTATTTTTAAGTTTGCTTTCTCTTGAAGAACCGTGTCATCTTCCAAACCGCTTATCCTGTACAGAGTTGCTGGGAGGTGCTGGAGCCTATCCTAGTTGACAATGGGCGAAAGGCAGACTACACCCTGAACTGGTCGCCAGCCAGTCGCAGGGGACACACACAGACCGTCACTGAGTGGGAACCGATCCCACGCTGCCTGCACACAACTCAGGCGTGTGTACCGCTACACCATCAGTGGCCCTTCTTGAAGAACTGATTTTAACTAACTGCAGGGGGTGGATACCTCTTTTTAATGAACCCAGTCCACACGTATGGTGTAAAAGGGATGAATTAGCCATTGTAAACACAGGTGTAGATGCCTCATGTGATTCTTATTATTGTCTACATAAGTTCAAAATGCAAGTTCGGCTTGTGCATCTGGAGAGAATTTGCAGCTCTCCATGGATCATAAACTATTATTGTGCTCATTGTTTGTAGTGGTTTCGAGCCCCCGCACGGCAAGTAAGCGCAAACAGTATTATTATCCAGACAGATCAGATTGTGGTCATGTGGTGGCCAATCAGTCTATATGAACATTTTTATTGATTGAGTAACAATGTGTTTTAAGCAGTAGTGCAATCATTCAAAGGAAATACACTAGGCCACAGTGTGGCAATAACAGAACAAATTATAAGAAAATGAAGTGTTGTAATTAGTTGAAATATAATTGAATTGACAAATGTTGATATGTTGAAAAACTGATACAATAGTATGCTATTTAAAGTGGCTACTTTTCTAACACCGCAGCATGTGTGAGAGAGGGAAAAACAAAAGAAAATTACTTGTCTGAAAATGTTTGAAGCAGTTGATTGTCACATTTTAGAAACATGTTTCAATCTCATCTCACTTTATTGAAGCCACTAGGTACCATACATGCTGTATTTGTTTGAGTGTTTTACTTGATACATTTTAATAAGGGTGTCAGTGATTTTATGTGATACCTTCATCACAACACAACAGTTTAGTATCAGTTTAAATAGATGACATCAGAGTTAATACAAATAAAATGCTCTATTTTTTTCCCTCAGTGTGCTGCAATAAATGTGCAATAAATGTTCAGTGAGCATTTGGTTTTGATTTGTTTTGGATGAAACATAACACTTGAGTTGTTGTTTAGGGCAGATGGGTTATGGCTGTCTTTATCTTGTTTGGCTTGTTGACGCTTCCCTTAGTTAGACTATAATGCCTCTTCTCTGCAGCGTTTATGTAATTCAAAGAGATGTGCCGTCTGAAAGATGCTATATTGACCTCAGTGCCACCGGTAAAATTTGCTTGGATCCTCCCCAGGTGCCAGGCGAGATCATTTAGTTTTGGGATTTTTCCAGGCATTTTTTCCAAATATTTCCCCCCAATCTCCGTGGAGAACATATAATCGGCGTTTTATGAAAAATGTTTTGGGTTTGTATATATATTTGTTTGGTTTTGAGATGGCTTTGGATGCAGAAAAGTGATCAAGTCAAAAAGAAGAAGAAAAAAGTAAGTGGATAAAGGAACTTTACAAGATAAATTGTTTGTTGTTTTGGTTCAGTTTGTATATACCAAACATACTGTATAACAGCACACAAATAATGTATAAGGATGAATTTATATGTCCAAAATCAAACTGAACTTAATCAATGCACAATACTGAAGGTTATCGGTTGACTGTACTGTTTTTAGGCAAGCTTGAGGCAGTGTTGCAAGAAAAGGAAGCTAATAGAGAGGATCATAAGTAGAAATAAAACATGCATGCAAGTGAGCCTTTGCCAGGAGTGTTATGCATATCAGGTTGCTACTTATATACTCATTAAACTAAATTCCCAGTAGTAGGGCTCATCATTCTTCATAAAATCATGTTTATGTGGGCTCTTCTAATCAGTGATGACTGCAGAGGCCGACTACCCCCTTTAAAGACTGTGTCCTATCCTTTATCCTTTAATGGTCCTAACCAGCACCAAGTCTTTGCATACTTTCAGCCACCTCAAAGTTTTCCCACTACAATTGCCTCTTTCTCTGCTTTCTTTCTTTCTTCTGGCTTTGAGTCCCCCCCCCTCCCCCCATCAAAGCCCGCATACTGTTTTGATAGGAGACCCATCAGTTTGTGGTTTCAGAGGATTTCTTACCCAGCTTTCTCCCTGCTAGGTTTTGCCTTTTTCTTCATCACACTCCACCTCCTCTTACTTTCACTTCCTCATTACTCTGCTACTGAGCACTTTAAGCTATCGTACAGGTGCTGCAATTCTTAACTTGACCCCCAGCAGTAAGGTCAACACACACACAGAAAAAGTAATGCCAGTAAACAACTCTTTCAGCTGTTTCCATGAAGACAGTGTGGGAAGTCATAATGACCAGGAGATGTTTCACCAAGACTTCAAAGATTTTCTTGCATTTTCTGTTTTATTGGACTGTTTTATTCAGAGAGGGGTCAAATAGAGCTCACCTGGTTCTTCTTTTTTTCCTCATACACAAGGCGCAGTGGGAGGTGTGAATCCTGGCCAATGCATTCACCCAAAGTGAAAGCACATGCATGAGATCCTGCACATTCTAGCCCAGAGTGTGAAAATCAAGCCGGTGCGCTTATCTTAAAGGCAATGAAAGCATTTGAACTCGTGCAGACAACAGCTCTCTATATGTATAGGCTGCATGTACTCGTCAACAAACACTGCTTCTCGCACTTCTGGCTTAGCTTCAACAAAACTAACTAATCATAGATGGGCATTCCGTGATCTGTCTATTTTTCAAGCCAACCCAAACTGTAATCGTCTGTCGGTCAGCCTCATGCCTCATGTTATTATAACCGTGCTTTCGGCAGTAAACATGAAAGGTCCGCCGGTCCGTCGGTCTATGTACATCATACTGTGTCGACTTGCTGCTCAAACAGCTTTACACTCACATACATTTGACATTTCACATAGCCTACACTTTTTTGCCAATTTATTGAACTGTAAGTGGGAGCCCTGTGCCGCTTTAACTCTTAATAAAGTTTTGCTTACCTTAACCAGAATCCCATGTAACATTGTTGCAAGGTACGATCCTGGTGGATTAAAATGCTGACTCCGACCGACTGGGACCACGTGGGTTGATTGAATATGCAGGACAGAAAATCGGGACGGAGGGACGATGACCAGCGCTGGTGAAAACTGAAATGAAATGAAATTACCCATTATGATTAATGAATGTTTTTTTGTTCAAATTCATCATCTTCTTCTTCTGTCTTTTAATGGTTGGCAAACAAGTTTTGGTGCATTACTGCCATCTTCTCAAATGGAGTGTGGAGCATGGCAAAATACTGTTTCACAACCTTCTAACCCTATTCTTTCCAAAAATTAAAATAGAAATGTAAAACTCAACTCACAAGAACTTCTTTGTAAAACTGTCTGTGTATTCAAAGAAACATTATTACATCTGACTTTTCTTAGTCAACCTGAATAAGTCATGACTCTTTGGTGCTTACTCCTACCTGCTGTACATATACGGTCAATGCAGTCTAGGTCACGTTTCTGTCTCTCTTCAGCAAAACGGGCATCCATCAGCAATGGACTGTGAAGTCCGTTGACCAGGATAATTCTGATTACACAGATGGACAAAATCCCCTTCCATTTATGCTTAGTCCGTCTTTCTTTAAGTTTCCCATTTATTGTCTAATGTCAGCAAAACACGCATCCGTCATTGCCGGATGGACCGACTGGTCCGTTGGTCGGACGAATGCCTCTGAATCTCTGCTAATAACTAATACATTTAATCTTACAACATGAGAAGCAAGCACTTGTAACAGTTAAAAATGAATGATTATGATAAAAAAGTGATCCTAATGAAATCACTGAAAATGATTTTCTGTCCTGTTTATCATCACAAAGAGGTTGGGTATTCATGCTCATGTTCGCACCTACGACCAATTTAGCGCAGTGGTTCTCAACTGCGAGGTCGATGTTCTAATACTAGCCTGGTTGACTGAGATGGAGGGCAATTGATCAATTATTTGGTTAGCAAAGTGACAGATCTCAATAGTATTTGAAATGCCTTGAAAACCTTGCCTGGAATGCCTTCAATATTGCCAAGATTGTAGTCCTGAGAATTAAGTGCCTGTGGAGCTCGACACAAGATGCAAGCTGATGACACAGTTATTGACATAAAACAAAAAGATAAGCTATTTAGGCGATTAAAATTATCAGAGCTGGGCATCGCCTAACCGGCACTGCGTTCCGTCCTGCATATTTAATCGACCACGTGGTCCTGGGTCCATCCCTTGTCAGCAACAGCCAATCAGCGTAGAGAACATAATTTTCTCGTCACAAGCAGGCGCCACACGAGCAGACACACCGGCAAACAAAGAAAAAATATCAAACAAAAATAACAGACGCACAGCGTGGTGATCGGTCAAATAAAAAGATTACGAGGCGCTTGTCACTGCGTCTGTGGGACCGCAAGGTACACAACACTGTTTTATTTTTTTCCTTACTCGGCCCCGTGCCAGGAGTGCAGCACCTTCGTGCGACGTGGTACAAGTTAAATCCATTCTCGTTTGGCTGACTCGGACCGACTGGGACCACGTGGGTCGATGAAATATGCAGACGGGAAATAGGTGATGCCCCGCTCTGACATTTACAATTCAACTCTGTCTCCAGTCAGTTGGCTTGACACCAGCAAATTGCAGCGCACGCCAAAGTACCCGGAGAAAACCTACACAAGCATGTGGAGCGCAGGCAAACTCCACACAGAATTGCCTGAGCAGAGATTCAAACCGATTTTCTGTCATCTGTGAGGCAGATGTGCTAACCGTTACATCGCCGTCTCTTACAATGCATGTTTCGTCATTTGTTAATGCAATTTCTTAATCCTTACAGAAATTATTTCTATCTTCACTTGTTCCTGTGTTATTTATATGTGCAAAATGTACAATATGTTAACCATGTTGACCTTAAGGCCTCAGTTTACATGTATACTGTAGGTTCACTGCTGCAGGAAGTACACAGACAGATTACAAATGGCTGCTTTCCGCTCTAATAATGAGTTGCCTCCCTTTCCTGTTGGCCTTCAACCATTATACAAGTATGTGAGTTTTAATGTTGAGTTTCCTTACATTGTAATTTCACAGCAGACAACAAATGTTTCTGACAGTATTTCATATAACCACCTGTCATTCTGTCTATTGCTTTGTGCAGAGGTAGGCATGCCGTCCGTCTGACAGACCGGTGCATCTATCCGTCTATGACGGACGGCCGTTTTGCAGGCGATAAACGATAAACGGGAAACTTAAAGGAAAAGTTGGACTAAGCATCGATGGAAGTGGATTTTCGAGTGTCTATGTAATCGTCACTAACTTGACGTTGATAATTATTGTTTCGTTTGATGCAGGTAAGTTTGCTGTTTGATTTGTGTATTTTACATCAGGCATGTTTTTGGTCAACTGATGGGTCCTAATAGCGTTCGGCCCTATACTCCGACTGCCTGACAATGAATGACAGAGAAAAATGTAAAGCAGACTGTTTTGTACTACTGAGGTGCTTCAGCGAACTCCCCAAAATTCCCATTTGGTCCGGCTTGACAAACGAACAGATAGGCGCATGGCGAAAGGGTACCCTGGCTGCAGACGGATGGCGACACGCACATTTTAGTAAAATGCCCACCTCTGGCTTTGTGTATTGCATGCACTGCTTGTACATACACTAAAGAGGAGTGAGTCTGAGGTGAGTCAGAGGAGTGGGGCCACTATTTGTAAACTCAGTTGAGAATTTGTTGTAGAGTTATGGAGCGTGACCTGTTTATTCAAATGGCTGTATTTGCGTTAGACCATGTGGACTTGGTGCCTCTTGTTTGTTCAGGAATATAAAAGCCCGTTTTCTTGATGGTTGCACATACCAAACATTCTGTAGAGGAAGATTATGATAGAAAGCTTTTTGTTGATGTTGTTGCATTCCAGTCGGCAGTGGGTAAGAGAATTCACTGCACAATTTTCAACCTACTGATTTACGCTGAATTTGTCACAGCTGCCAATGCAATACTAGCAGCATGTCACTAGAGGGCAGTCGAGACTCATTTTCAGTTTTGCAGCATAGCGGCCCTAAAGTGTACTTGAACCACTTAAATTCTTCAAGCCTTTGTAATGGATCACGCTGTAATGTGGTGTTTTAATCATCACTTTTTTATTAAAGCGTATTCCTACACATAGGACGTATGTAATAAAATTGCAGGAAGGTACTGTATTACATTAACACTTGAAATTGTTTAGAGATTAATTGGTAATACACTAAACACTAGTGTGTCACAATCAATGTATCCAATTATAAGAAAATTGGCTTAAGATAGTTTTAAAAACAACTCCCAAAAGTGGCCAGTATGGTATTTCTTCATACTAATGCAATATTGGGAAAAGTCATCATTATTATACAGTATACATTGATACCTAAATTGTGTAGACACCTATGTTCAAAGGCCAGGTTTTTGTGGCATAAAAAAATGAGACCAAAGTAAATAATTTAAAAGCTTTTTCCACCATTATTATGACCTGTAACCTGTACAACGCAATTATTTTATTTATCTATTTGTTTATTTGAAAGTGGAAATAAATGGAGCTGTGGATGTGCCCCACAGGCACCGGTCGGTCCCCACCCCTTGCACACCCATACTTAACAATATTTGAAGTGCCGATAATTTCTCCAACCCCAAATTTCAGCTGTTTTAGTAGGCTATTCCTGACATTATTTGTCTTTTTAGCAGAGGCTTGAAGGTTTTGTGCAAATACAAACTGGAACTGTTCATAATTCCCTCCATGTGAATTAAAGGCTCCAGTTCCAATTGAAGAAAAACATCCCAAAATCAGTGAGCAGTGCTGTGATTTTCACAAAATGTACCTTTTGGAATTATGGCCAAATAGTTCAGAAGACTTCTTTGATTCATTTTGTGTTCCTGTGTCATGGTCAGTGTATTTCGCATGACTTTGTCACAAAGGCACCATTTTTATCACTGCGTTTTGACACCATGGTTTTTTTTTTTTTTTTTTCTGCTCTGCTATGCAGCAAGGTCACCCGCTGTCTTTCACTCAGTGTGTCAGGTCTTCACCTTCAAAGCTTTTCCTGAATGTACCTCATGGTCCTTGTTGTGCAACCTTCTGACCTTTGTGCTTCATCTGATGCAAGAAGAGAGTGGAACAAAAGCCACACCTGCCGCGAGGAAACTCGTCCCAAAATCACTCATCTTGTCAATCTTGTGAATTCAGAAAAGGGAAAGATTGTCCGTGAGTACAGAACTTTGTCATGCAGACAATGACACCTGTCCTGAGCGGAATACACAATGATCTCTGTTATCATACGATCTTCATTCACCGACAGACTGATAGATAAGAAGGCGGCAAAAGAGTGAGTTCAAGATAAGGCATGGAGGATTGCAACAAGATTCATTTGATCTAAATGCGGTAATGGCAGCGCCTTCCTCTCGTGAGCAAAACGTAATTAGTATGCTATGATGCATCTTCAACATCGATCACCACCGTGCTCATCAACGCAGTGGGAATTCACAGTACTAAACACAACAGTAAATAAGTTAGAAATAGTACATGTGTCAGAGGGACTATGTAAAGTTATAAATAAGGCACCAGGCGGTGTTTGCAGTTTAATTAGCACTTCACTCTAGTGGAGGTCAGTTTCAGCCTCAAGCAGTGTACAAAATTACGTTTCTTTTGTGGGGGGGAGTCATTTGCTTTGATTCAATGGAGGAAAGAATGTCGCTCAGCAATGAAATAAAAGTGAAGAGGCACTTTTATAATCCTACAGCAAAACAATTGACTTTGCGCTCATATACAGTATTACAAAAATGACCGTGCTAATGGGAAAGAGTGGCAAATATTCTATTCTATTCAATAAAATGCATCAAATTAACAGTCTGCACCAATAACTCTCATGTCAGAGTGCTTTAAGCATTTGATTTCCTGCTGCCTCTTTTCAGAGGCAGAATGGATGCAAAATTCTTACTACGCATTATTACATTCTCTATCTACTACCTTTTTTTTTAGAGTTGTGTGTGAAAATGAACCATTGTTCCCTGTAATTAGGTTCAAACTGGCTGGCTCATAGGATGTGGCCATATGTGCTCGAAAATATTGTGCTAAGGGGGATTTGAAGTGTTCATTTGTAACCTGTGAAGTTTCATATTGTAGTTACAGGGGCTGAATTCTTCAAGAAATTTTACAACCCTGTTTGAAATGAATTCCAATAAGTAAGTACCGGTAAGTAAGTGGATAGGTAGGTATGGGTAGGTAAGTAAGTAAATAAGTAAGTAATGCATTTGATAAAGTATGAATTCTATTCTGATTAATTAAAAATAAGAATAATTAGTAACGGAATCTGCAAAGACAACAGTGTGAAGGTGATTGTGAATGGTTGTCTAGAAAAGTAATTCTCGAAGTGTGGTACCCATTGTCGTACACAGGCTCCCTCTAGCTGTATATAAAAGAATCACTGAATTAAATTAATATAAAATCTGGAAAGACAACCAAAGACCGTAGAAGGATAAGCAATGAAGAGTGCCACCAAGCTATTAATATGGCTTCAGTCTATAAAGAAAAGTGTGGCTCAGGAAAGTGTGATAAGCACGACATCTGAGGATGAGTGTTAGTCGAGCGCAGGTGCTAACAGTGGCAAGTTGAGGCCGGCGTGCTTCTTTGATTGCTCGGTGAAACATTCCCAGGCAACAGCATACGGCATAAACCAGTGAGGAATTATGAGTCAAACTACATCAATTTCTCTACTTTTCATGTTCAGTGCATTTTGTTTTACTATTCAAGTAGAGTTAAATTTAACTACAGTTGCATTTAATTTTTAAGTACAAGACATTTGCTTCAAAAAATCACAATATTTAATGTTCATGTTCAAACTGTATATAAATATAACCTGTGCCTTGTTTTTGAAAACCCCACTACTGTATTTTAATGCTGGTCATTATGTTGGCACTAGGGAGAGCTAAGCATTTTTTGAGGTAGCACTTGGTGTAAGAAATTTGAGAACCACTGGTCTGCAGTATATGTGCTTTACGATTGGCTGGCAACTAGATACAGGTGTCCCAAAGTCAGTTGGGATAAACTCCAGCTCAAACGTGCCCCTCCAATGAAGACAAGCAGTTCTGAAAATGAAGTACCGGTATATGGCCAAAGCGTAATTTTATTTTCAAGTTTCAATGAAAATTTCTCTGCTGTGAGTGTAGCGCCGTACACCAGGCCATAAGCAGTGCTTAATTGTTGGGTGTCAGCTGCTTCACCTGCATGATAAGAATAGCAAAATTAGCATTAGTCTCTTTAAAACAACCATGAGAACTATCTGTGCAAATGGACGCTTATAGTTAGTTAGGCAACAGCAGTTTACTGTTTCCGTGGACTTGTTTTGTTTTTCTGTAGGGTGTTCAATTAAAGGATCAATACTCATTTGCTGGCCCACTGCCGACATTTTCAGCCACAAGTCAATGAATCTAGATAAAGGACCGCATACAGATTAGAATGAGGTAAAACTATCTTATTATGTAAGCCCTTGTCATCATAAGGATAGTGTTTTAAATCCAAGGACAGTTACTATAATGGTCTTTCAGTGCCTTTGCTAAACTATTTGGGTGACATTAGGAGTTCCGGCATGAAAAGAGTATTACCATACCTTTCTTACCTTCAGCAAAAAAAACAAAAAAACAACCTTTTATTCAGTAGCCTACTGTGCAAATGTCCTTGGGCAGCACTCATTTTCTTGTTAAAACAACCTTTTTCACAGGGGTCATTTTGATATAGTACAACACCTATTCGTTGGTAACCTCTGCCGTATGTATACCAAAGCCTATCCCAGTTGACATTAGGCAAAGGGCGAGGTATACCACGGACTGGTTGCCAGCCAATTGCAGGGAACATGTAGACAAACAACCATTAACACTCAAATTCACTCACACTCCATGGACAATCTAAGGACAATTTAGATCTGTTTATCTTGAATCAACATAACATGCAAGTTTTGGGGATGTGGGACATAAAAACTCCACACGGCAAGGATGGAGCCAATCATCAAACCTCACAACTGTGAGGCGGACATGCTAACCACTCGCCCACTGTGCCTCGCCCAAAACATTTTTGTTGAAATCTGAATAAAAATGTACGTAGATTCACAAATGCATTTGCATTTGCAAATGTTACAGTTCAAGCTTGCACTGTGGCCAGCAGAGGAGGACTGTAAACACATGGGTACAGTCAGAGCTTGATTATTAATTTTAAGAGATAAATGAAGATGCATTGTCTTTATATTATAATTGTGTTGTCCCCTGCAGATTTAAAAGAAACACCTCTTCCCCGGTTGCTTAACTGCAGGTTGTTCTCTTGGTAAGGTTTAGAGTACCGTATACATTTGGACAAACTGGGACACAGTCCACACACTCATCTAAATATTTCCTTATTGATGTGAATTTGGTCTATGTGTAAGGGTGACAGATACATATTTAATGATTCACCATCAGCTCACACCATTTTTAGATGAATAAATAATTCCATGAAAAAAAAAAAAAAAGAAATTAAAGGACCGTTCACTGTGTTCTGAATGGGGCTGAGGCCCCTCAGAAAGTGATTAATGCCTGCATGTGTTGTTGGCAGTTAGGTGCAGGAGTATTTAGACAGCTTTAGAGGACTTGAAATAAAACATTGAATCTGTGATTCGCCAAAGCGAAGCTTTTAGCTGTAATCTAAGAAGGTTACCAAAAATATGGCCATTTTATGAAGAGTACCTCCATTTTCACAGGCTTAAAAGTACTTGGACAAAGTGACTCTAATTTTATGTTACATGCACATTGCTACATCCCTGATTTATATTGAATGTTTTGATCGTATTGACTGTGACACGTCTGAAACTAAAGAGTCACTTTTATCCAATCAGCAAACCACTCCTCTTTAGTGATGTTGCCAACAAACTTTCACAAACTACTAATTGAGTGAATGAAAAGCCTCTTTTATTATTTTGACCGTGAAGTTTGTGGTGGGCCAAATCATTACTGTCCACAATCAGCCGTGTATACTTTATTTAGGCCAAAACTCTGCAGGCAACCGACTCAGCAGAATCAACGGCAGCATTGAGGCAGCGGCAAGAGCATCGGCACAGCTCATTTACAGTGTATCTTTAATATGACAACAATTTTGTATTTATGGTCTTCTGATCACACTGGAGCTTTTGACAATGCAACACTTAAGCAGTAAGATAACATTGGCATGATTCCTAGCATGGAGCTCTGCTGAGTGCATCTGCATTTACTACTACTACTATTTAGTACTATATTTAAAAAAAAAAAAAAAATCAACATTACTGACATGAACAACTAAAAGGTATGGTTCTTTGTATGTCCCTGTTTATAAAGTAAACTTGATTTCATCACCGGGAAAGTTTGTTACATGTTATATAATAAAATGAGTTCTCAACTAAAGGCAAATCAAATCTCTCTTTGGTAGAATTCCAAGCAGTGGATTTGCCTTGAGGCTGTTGTTCTGATGATCCTCTAAATGAGAATTAACTGCTCCTGTATGACCTTCACACCCTCATTTAGAGGCTACTGAAATGCATGAGGAATTATTTCCAATGTGTACTTGGTGGATAGCAAAAATGTTTCATGAAAATATTTCAAAACTGGCCAGTTGGGTCGTAAGTACTGTGTGCGGTCTTATAAGAGGGTGGAAAATTCTTGGCCTTGCAATCAATTAAAAAAATGTCTGAATGTTCTTGCTGAATAGGCTTACGTTGGCTACAGAATATTAAATTATACAGTGCATCCCCAACGGGTGCTCTAAAAACAATCAAAGATTTATAGGCATGGCTGATAAATTATAAATCTGTAGTAGGGATGACTGGGAAGGGTGCAGCAGTGGTAAAGATGGTGAGGAACACCTCCTGAATTATAAATATGTGCAGAGGAGGAGTGACACACTATAGGCCGGAGAGAAGTCTTATCTGCTGAAGGAATGTTCCACTGTCTTGTGTCTCTTGAGCGTGCGTCACAATCTCTGGCATCAGGTTGTTTCTCACTTGTTTGTCTCTACAGGAACAAACACACCCCGCGGTACAGCAAACAGGCTGTCTGGATAGGTGGTCCGAGTTCATGGACCAAAGTGTATGGTGATGGGTGGATCGAAACTGAATTTGACAAAAACATTTGCATTTCTAAGATAATGATTTTTCATTTCCTGACTTTTCTACCACGTCAATAAATTGACTCAAATGTCAAAACCTCCTGAACCCTCCTCAACACCAAAGACTTCTAAGATGAAGCAGTCTTTGAAGTCATTTCTGATTCCAAATTCATATCACAAACATATCGCACCGTATTGAATTCATAATGTACCCTTAGTCACCATAATATTAGATACATCATGAGAAGTTGGCCCTAGATGAATGCCCCTAGATACTGCTCTCCGATTGGAAGGCGATGCCCATTTAAGGTTGCATCTGATTGGTCAAAAATAGTCTTTTGAAGTCTTACTTAAAGTGGAAGTCAACCCAAACATATTTTTTTCAAGGCTATGTTCTATGCAAGCCCACTAGTTCAAACAAGGCTGACCTGTTTTCTGAAGCTGAGTCGTGATTGGTCGTTACCTGAGTCCTGAGCAGTTGTGATGTCATTTTCAGTCGACAAAAGTGACAAAATGGAGCCTCTGAGATGGCTAAAAAGGGGTGGATTTTGCTGCTTAACTCATATTCCACAAAATGCAATATTAATCAGAATGCCGTGTTTCAACTAGTGGGCCTGCTGGGAACATCTTGAAAAAAAATGTGTTTGGGTTGATTTCCGCTTTATATATGACAACGTTCTACATAAGACCTCTTCTGCAGAAAACCCAGCTTTAACAAAATATTTCTTACTATTGTTTCAGTGTAGTAATGTAAATGATCAAACAGTAACCTCACAATGATGTTGATTTAACAAAAAAAAATACTTCAGTCGTCAGCTTTCTTCCTCATAATTCTTTTCTTCTCCATCCTGTGTTCGTGGGTCTAACAATTAAGGAACTCAGTCAACATTGCAGATACTCCCCTCATGCAGCTTTTTTGGGTGTTTTTCTGTGTCGATAGGAGATTCGAGATCTCCGACCAGCACCTTTAATAGACATTGAAATATATATGTGCGAGCTATGCTCAGTATTACCTTTTACTTGTGTTGTCACTGTTGCTGTCCTCAGCTTGGAACTGAATCGTAACGCGCTTCTTGGTCCAGTGACTTTAACCACAGCGGTGAAGGACAGACGAATGAAAGTGTTGTTGCATTGTTTGCTTATTCAACTGCGGCTTCATTCCGTCCCATTTCAGTAGCAAACAGCTTTCTTTAGCACTCACAGGTCCGTCGAGTTGGGAGGTTGCTCCAGCATGGCAATTTTCTACTTGGTAAGGAACTGCCAGATGCTCAGGTATTGTGAGTAGGCTCGTTGTCATGGTAAAATAGCCTCGAAATGTCCTGCTACTGAACAAAGCAAACACTGCAGGATCTCACTCACGTGTAGCTTGATCATCTGGCCCATATGGGAGAGGAAAACTCATATTTTGAAATATTCAAATTAGAAATATCTGTTGTGATACAAGTCCTGGAGCTTTCCGGAGACACCTTCTATGCATATAAAGTATGCATAAAAAGAGGACTTTTTTGTATCTGTTACCACAACAACTTCTGCACTGGAGCTTATCAAGTAAATGGGTGTATGTATGTTACAACTATGCGGACATTTCTATACTGGCAAATACAACTTGCATCACTTGTTTACTTGTGTTCAGATTGAGTCCACATACGAACAGCAAAAATATAGTTGGTCAACACGGTTGTGTTATTTCATCACCACAATGGAGTGTTGAGATGTTGTATTTGCATTAACAGTAAAACACATTTGTAAAAATAAACAGCTCAGAGTGGTAGGAAAAAAAAAATAGAACATCTTTGATTACTGATGAGGCCAGAATACACCCAACAGCCACTCACACATGCGCCAATGCAATTACCATAAAAGCTAACAAGGCAGCGTGTGTGTGTGTGTTGTGAGTCTTGATTGTAATCCAAGGTCATTGTGAAAACACTGTAGAGCTAATCATTTAGGGAGGGAGACCACCGGCACTGACTAACCTACTCCTACTGTAGGCCGGACGTCTCTTCTGCATATTTGTTTGTTCCATCTAGTTTTACCACTGCTCCCGCAGAGGAAATGATACATGCACACAATAACACACCTCATCAACAAAGTCACAGTTGTTTTCTCAGCTGGAAAAGTGGCTGCTAAAGTGTTTACAATGGCTCAGGCTTTCTAGATGCCCCCTTGAGAGAGACGTAATTGAGAATGACACAATCACCATCAATGACAGTAATTTTAACCGCAGCTTTTACTGGTCTCACTCAAGGATCGTAATTTTCTAATGGTCATCTAAGGCACGACGCACTTTTATAGAAGTCAAATCAAGAACACTTTTTTTTTCTCCTGAAAAATAGCCTTGAAAACACACATCATACTCAAAGGTTCAAAGTGCATTTCAGAGCTGCTCTGAGATGATATTCCAAAGACATACGTCTTATCTGGTATTTGAATTCGTGCGCAAATTAGATTTCGCCAACAAGTGTCCAGCAAAATTGGAAGAAAAACATATATGTCAGTAACAGTAATGTGTGTGTGTATATATATATATATATATATATATATATATATATATATATATATATATATATATATATATATATATATATATATATTTATTTATTTATTTATTTATTTTTTTTCAGTGTTCTAGTGAGTTCTCTAATTGTTCATCTTACCAAAACCTTTGGACAATTCAATCCTTTTACTTCTGTGACTACAGTTTTGAAAAGATGCAGCAAGACCCCCAGTCCCAAGACAAGGTCCATTAAGGCAAAGTTGGCTGAGTTTGGTGCAGAGATACTTGAGAGACCTGACCTCCACCCCATCAAATTCCCTTGAGATGAACTACAACAAAGAGTGTGAACCAACATCAGTTACATTTGACCTCACAAGTTTCCTTCTGGGTGAATGGACACTAATTCCCTCACATACTCCATCGTGTTGTAGAAAGTATTGGATACATAGAAGCTATAAGAGTGGAACATTTTTGCTGGAAAGTAGACAGTGGTAAGTGCTATGGTCAGGTGCCTGTATTGCGTAGTTTGTTGTAATGTCAAGTGAAGTCGGAGTTCACATACAGAACCATCATAGCTACCACATACTGTATCTTTTTAAATTATTCCTAGAAGCAGCATTGTAGTGCTTGCTTTAGTGAGATTCATCAGTATGGGAACCCTTAACTTCTGCTGTCTTTGTGTGTGGAATAATTTCAGTAAAGTTGAACTATTTCTCTTTCTTTGAAGCCTCATTGTTAAGCTGGTCGTGTTGGCCAGAACTGGGCCTTGGTCAGTCTCTTTCTGCCTTGGGTGAGATGAACAAAGTCAATCATGACTGTGGAGTTTCACCAACAGGGCGGCTTGCAGCTTTCATCTATCTGCATTTATTTTTGCAGCACCCAATACAGTGGCTATTGAAGTTTTCTGTGTGAACGTGATGCTGGTGGAAAAAGAGGGAGTTACTTCAGTTGGGGTCTGACAGCCCTCGTCAAACAAATTCTGAAGACACACACAAACTCAGCCAGCACTCACAGCAAAACCTCGGGGGAAAAAGATGTGACCTTCAGATGTGAATAAGTAATGAGCCGTGGATCATTCTGGACTCTGCCCAAGTGGGCATGACAATAGGTGTATCACTCACGTCCCCACCTCCCTTTTCCCGCCGCAAGCTAGTTTTGTAATGAATACAAAGACGGAGCATATCAGCCCCTATTACACATTACGCAACCTCTTTAATCTTCTCTCCCATAACATTTTCATCCATGTGCGAAGGAATTTGAACTTGAGGATCCCAACATAACCCAGTGCCTTTCTTCATTAATTTCTTTTGCCTATATGGACAGAGGTCTTGGGACATTTAGTCATGATACTTGCAGGAAACACGAAAATATAGTCAATCCTGCCTGCGCTGGACCTATACACAATATTTCTGGGAAAGCTTTCTATAAATTATTACAGTGTATCATCAAGAACACTGGACAATATCTAGACATCTCTATGGTTTCTTGTGGAGGAACATTAAATTGTTAAATGTCATTATACAGTACATCACTGACATAGATAGATGATCAAAAATAAATCATTCTTAGTAAATAAATAATTTTCATAAAAATGAAATGCAGAAAAAAAAAGAAATTTGACAATTTCTGTGTGCTGTGGAACAGTGGATAATTGTGAATCACTGATCTCAGTAAATCATAATGGCCATTACATCAACAAAATAAAATACAATTTTATTTATATAGCGTATTTCATAACAGCTAGAGCTGTAACAAAGCACTTTACAAACAATACAATAAATAGAACAAAGAATTAGGACAACTGGTCATTGCACCAACAAAAAGTGAAAGTATTGTTGAAGAACTTTATAGTTGGCACCCCATTTGCAGCTTCAACGGGTCATACACTGGACATGAGCACACCACGCACACCACCACATCATGGCTTGGCAGCATGGTGGACATGTGGTTAGCACATCCATGTCACAGTTCAGAGGTTGTGAGTTTCAATCTTGGCCCTGGCCTTTCATTGGGGTTATGTTATAGAAGTTTAACTGAATTCTCTAAATTAGTGATCACTGGTCACCAACGTGGTGCCCGAGGGGCCACATGGCCACACTCAAGGGATCTATGGGATTGTTCTAAAATTAGGTCACTACCAGTGATGTTACATTGTGATTTTCTAGAAATGCTGTAGAAGTGATCCTTTGAAAACATAAACACTGGCAGAGATTTATAGAAATAAAGTGTTTCGTATTATTTATGTGCTCCCCAGTTATAGAGAAATCATCAACATAATCAGTGTCTTCACAATATAAAAAACATCATTCATTATTAATTTTGGCATATAATAATAAGAATAATATTAAAAGTATTTTGAGCAAATGTGTCATTTCAGAAGTGTGTATCAAACTGGTAGCCTTTCTCATAAATCAGTAGCCAAGAAGTATATGTCAGTTCCAAAAGGTTGGTGATCCTTGCTCTAAATTGTCTTTAAGTGTGCACAACAGTTTGCCTTTATCTGTCCGATGGTTGAGTCAGTCAGTTCGCGCTCACGTGTGAGCCTCGTGAGGAGAAGCGGGGATATAAAACACAGACAAATGGACATTATGGGTTGTCTTGAAGGAATCTGAGGATGTTGAATCAGCCGGATTTTTCAACTTTATTTTTGAGTATGATGCTGAGGAGTTTAATGATTGAAATATAAAGAAAAGTGTTTATGTGCAAGTGATTTAAATGTTCTCTGTCAAGGTGTGGAAGGGTTGAGGACCCAAATGCAGGGAAAAAGAAGCAATGTAGGAGTGCAGGATGCACCGAACAAAACAACTACTCCAAATACCAAGACTGGTGAAAGATGTAAATACAAAATCAACAAAGTCCGAAAAAAAATCCACACTAAAGAAACATGAGAAAACAAAACATTCACCAATGACTAGACAATAGTACGTGACTTGTGACAGTGACAATGATCCGGCAAAGACTGAAAGAAAGCATGCAGGGAAGAAAATACAAACAAACAGATGAGACAATGAGGAACACCTGGACAAGACAAGAGACAGAGGTAACTGATTGTAGACACAAGGGAATGACGAAAGAGACTCATCGAGCTGGCGAGAACAGGTGGACACAAAAACCTAATGAGACACACAATACATGAGAAAGGACACAGGGAAAACATGATGAAACTAAAAACAAATGAAAACCACATCAACTCATGACACTTATCTTTCTTTTTGGAGCAGAATACAGCATTGTGGCTGTTGTCAGTTAATATATTTTTAAATGAACATTTCTTACCATATCAGTGTCTACTTTATATAAGCCATCAAATCCAGCCCTGCGTCCTGTCTCCCACCCGCTACCCTCCCTTCAGGGAAGCAGCCTTTGCATGACCTCTGATGGCACCCTCCCAGAAAGCGCAGGTGTATGTGTGGGATTACCCAGATGGCCATGCTGCTGATGCTGAGGGGAAGCAGCCAACAAGCTCACAGCACACGCAGGTCATCAACCAGACATGCGAGACCCTTTTCTCACTCTTAAACTACTACACAAACTTCAATCACTTGTATTTCTACGAATATGTGGGCGAGGGAACATTTCCTTGCGCATAGCCAACACTTTTTTTTTCATTTTGAGATTCATCTGTGGGTAATCCATCCAATTCTATTATATGTTAGAACTATTGAATAGATTGATGGAGTTTTTTAGTGTGAGAGGAACCTGGACGACCTGGAAAAAAAACACACAAGTAAAGGGAGAACACTCAAACGCCACGCAGATGTTCCAAAACAGATTCAAAGCCTGTAGTCCTGACAGTGAGGCATGATAACCACTATGCCATTATGCCACCCTGCATCCTATATATACACAATATATCTAATTATTCATATCAAGCTATGATGGTACAATTTGACTGTAGAACTAATTTCCTTTTTCTATTGGAAACTACTGTGGCAAAAGCAAGCTTGATGTTTTGGTGGGGGATTCTGACAAATTTGCTATAACTGCAGATCACTGGACCTCAACTCGCAACCACGGTTACTTTGGGGGTGACTGGACACTTTATTGATGGTGAGTGGAACTTCAAATCATTGTGCACTGATCGGCGTGAAAACAGAAACCAGGGACTTGGCTGGTAAATGCGAAAAACAGTTCCTCAAGGTAGCAAATGACTGGGTTATTGAAAAAAGATATACACCATAAATACAGATACAAACTTACATACAGTCAATGGGGCTTTTCTCAGCAATTTTTAAGTGAGATTAAAAAAAAGATTAATTACATGAATTAACTATAGATCAGAATGAATGAATGAAAATCTTTTAATCTACTAACAGCCCTTATCATTATATATATATTTAAATTTCATAACGCACTAAAAAAAATAACTCAGTTAACTTAGTTTGATTTACTTCCTGTAGCAGCTGACCACTGCTCACTGTGCAGCCAAACTTAGAAGAGAGTCACCGTCCCAAAGACGGACTTTTACGTAGTTTTACTTTAAAAAGTTCCTTGATGGCTTATTAGAGAAATCCAAGATAATTTGCACGCTTTGCACAGCCCAGTTCAGATACCATATTAATTGTACGTCTTTGGTGTATCGTTCAACTGTTGTAGAAATATAGTTTTTTTTTTTTTTCCACATTAATTACAAGAATTTACTCAATATCAGTTCCAAGCTTCGTAAAAACAATTGCAATTGAAAAATTTGATTAATCGTGATCAATTATGGAAAATTTTGCGATTAATTAGTTTAAAAATTGTAATCGCTTGACAGCACTAGTATATATATATATTAGGGCTGTCAAAGTTAAAGCATTAACTAGGGAGACTAATTAAAATTTTATGACACACTAAAAAAATTAACTCAGTTAACTCAGTTTTATTTACATCCTGTAGCAGCTGACCCCTGCTCACTGTGCAGCCAAACTTAAAGGAGAGTCACTGTCGCAAAGACGGACTTTTACATAGTTTTACTTTAAAAAGTTTCTCGACGATGTGCTTGGGCGGCACGGTGGTCGACTGGTTAAAATGTCTACCTCACAGTGCAGAGGTAGTGCGTTTGTATCAGGCCCCGGCCTTCCTGTGTGGAGATTGCAGGTTCTCCCGTGCCTGCGTGGGTTTTCTCCGGGTATTCCGGTTTCCTCCAACATTCCAAAATCATGCTTGGTAATTTAACTGGACACTCTAAATTGCCCCTAGGTGTGACGCTGAGTGCGAACGTTTATTTGCCTCTGTGTGTCCTGCGATTGGCTGGCAATCAGTTCATGGTGTAGTCCGGCGACTGCCCGAAGACAGCTGGGATAGGCTCCAGCATGCCCACGACCCTCGTGAGGATAAGCGGATTGGATAATAGATGGACTCTGTGCTTTTGATCTAGTCAATGGGGTGATATGGCTTTTGTGGAGGGGATTTCCTCCTGATTGGCTGCTTGGTTTAATTGAATTTCATTTATTATCAAATGTCTTGCGGAGTGCATTTACAGTGACATAATCTGCAGAGAAGAAATTATTAAACCGTCACTGTCCCTCCATTCTTAGTCATAAAAATAACCATCCTCCGATCCCGTTCGTCATCATCCTTTTAAAGTGCTTCTGTCCTTTCTGTCAGTCCAACGTTAGTCAGTGTCTAACTACCAATCCGTCACCCCTCCAAAAAAAAGTGTCTGTGCATGACAAAAGAGGCTAACGGTAGAGGTTTCATAATTCATAAATATTACTTAAAACTGGCTAATTCCCTATTCACATTCACTTACCGGCTGGGAATATCGTGAGCGGAGTGAATAGTTTACAACTGTTTAAGTGTGAACCAAGATAGCATTTAGCTGCCAACATAACCACCGTAGGTCACCATAATAAGGAGCCTGCCAGGGGACATCACAAAGAGGGTGCTAGTGGTAATTTGGCGAAGATGGTCGGAAACGCTAACCGTAAGTCTGTTTAAAATGATAGTCGGACCAACCTATAGGCGATTACTATTTGGTCCGGCCGGACAAGATGGCAAATAAACGGACAGCGAAAGGGTAGCCCGTCAGTAGGTGGAACAGACTGCGAATCTTTAGTATGCCCTGCTCCGGTTAACAGTTAGTTAACAAAATTGCTATCCACCTTTTTATTCGTCAGTGAAATGGGCGTCCTGTGCCGTAATCCATGGTATTACATTAGTTGAAGCACTAGCGGGCCGGCTATGCCTGTGAGTACAATGTTACTCCAGGGAACGCACATGAAAAATAAAAAAGGACTCTCCCGTGTTGTCAGGCAATTAATAAAGGGGGTTCCGTGGTAAAGCAGAAGAGAATAGAACACAACACGTCAGTCGGTACTTGACTCGGTTAGGGACAGACGAAACCCCACTTCTGTACTTGCTTAGTTCGTCCATTTTAAAAAACTTTTTGTCCTCTGTCCTATGTCCCCAAAATGAGCGTCCATCCGTTCCGGACGGACGGACCGTTGCATCCCTGGGATGGAATGCCCATCCCTGCAAAATACTAAAAACACTCTAATGATAACATTACCTTGTTTGGTGCATTGCTACAGTCCTATGGTTGACCAATGGTTGATAATACTGAACTCCCAATGATGTTGTCTCATTATAGTGAATCATGTGTTTACCACTGTCTGCTTTTACCAAAGTCTTAAAACTAAGTCATACTCTCAATTATAGAAACTGGGGACCAAATGCATGTACAGCGAGATAAAGGTGACCAGTGAAGCTCATCTTATTTTAAACATGATCGCCCCGTGATTCATAGTCCAATAATCAAGGGCAAGTCTGTAGCTCATATTAATCCCTAACACTTATCTGCTCGATTTATCAGTCATGGTGGTCCTCTATCTGCGCACAATATATAGCAAGGCTGGAAATAAGCAGATTCACATCACAGTTTGTGAGTCAAAATTAGCATTTTGAACCTCAATCAAAAACATTGAAAGGCAAAACTGAGAATGAGCGTTTATGTTGCCAAACGCAAAACTGCTAAATGTTTTGGATACAAGAAATACTAAATTTAAGTTTGGATTCATTCAATTGCCCACTGACAATGTTTCCAGATTATAAAATACAGTCTCTACAGTCGCGCTCTTTTTTTATCTGTTCATCTGAAAAATATACAATTATTCCATAGAATATTCAGTATCAATATAATATTCAAAAATATTCAATAGCTGCAGCCCTACATTCAATCTCCCTCTTAAATTGTCATACTTTTATTGTTTAATTAATAAGACCCTTGCTTCAGGTACCTTGCATTAACCTGCAAATAATTTCTCCTCAAAATTAATAAGTTGCTCTTCAAATGAAGTCAATGATTAGCAATATTGTGCCTCAAAGAAAAAAGTTATTTTCAAGCCTTGTATAGTGTATAATGAAAGTGGTCATGCATTTTTAACAGACTTTTGGAATCTACAAAACAAGCTCATTTAGCCTAAATCTCATTCGTCAACAGATCAAAAAAAGGATGTAGCCTATTGATTCATTTATCTTGTGGTTGAGTGTGCAATCAGAAAAAGTGAAAATGTTGGAGGTGTTTTTGGCAATTTCTTTTTACTTCAAAATACTATACTAAAAAGAAATAAATAGATGATAACACCACACACGACAGATAATCCATCTCGTGTGTCTGCAGACTTGCACCAGGCGCAGTACACATTTGCAAGTTAAATCTAATTTTACAGCGCTATCGCTGTAAATGACGGCCATATTATGCATGAATTTATGACTGATTTACCAAAATAGTGTTTGTGAGGTGCCCATTTAAAGATTTTGAGAGTGAAGATCATTTACTGTAGATATTGTTGGGCTGGCCTGTGGTGCTGGATTTCTGAGCATGGAAAAATGGATTGTGGTAATGGAGTTAGCAAAGTTAAGTCTTGAGTTAAATGAAAGATTACATTTAAAATTGCAAGGGAAGAAGAGGAAATGAAGAGACAAATCATGAAACTAGATAGAATAAATGCAGAACCTCTCTATAGTAAATAAAATTACTATATTTCCTCATATAGCTTGTTGGGGGTATTTATTTACTGAACTGCAGTGTACATGTTTTCATTATGTAATTGTTTTATTACAGCTATGTATACAGTACATGTATTACTATTTAAATAAATAATACATCCATCCATTATCTAAACCGCTTTATCCTGACAAGGGTCGCGGGGGTGCTGGAGCCTACCCAGCTGTCTTAAGGCAGTAGTACACCTTGAACTGGTTGCCAGCCAATCTCAGTACTGTCAAAAATAAAATATGAATGAAATAATATACAACAGAATATATGGCAAGTCAAACTGGAGTGTAACATAAAATCAAATAACATGTCTTGAGATAAGAGTTTCATTACATTACCACACTCAAAACAATCATATCTAATGACATAATTAACCACAATTGAAAATAATTTGTTTTTGTCACACTGCATCAACTGAATGACCGTTTTGTTGCTCTTTCTGGTGCGACCACCTTGGCCACCTAGGAACAGTTGAAGACACACCAATTTTTTTTGAAGAAGAAGAATTATTCACTATTTGCCAAAGTGCTGCCCGTTTTGAAGTGAGATTATTATTCTTGAAAAAAATATGTTTGGGTTGACTTCCACTTTAAAGAACAAGCACTCATTAAATATTGGTGGATTTAGTGTTTGAGGTAAAATGAGTGTAATGTAGTGTGAAAAATCTGGTATCTGGTCTGGCAAAAAAAAAAAAAAAGAGGTGTTCCTCTTGCTGCCTTCACGAAATCAATATCCATGTACCCTTCAAAGCTGTGGCCCAGTGGTCTTACCATCTGCTTTCCAAGCAGGCCATCAGGTCCAATGGAGGAGAGACAAAGGTAGTCTGGCCATTTGACACCAAGAAGCTGCAAAGGTTTAAAGTGCCTGCTTTACGTCATCTGTCATCTTGTCTCTAGTGGAGCAGCAGGTTTGGACGTAAAGCTCCGGTAGCCCACTTGCTCCACCAGTGAACCACATAAATCTCCACACTGTCCCTCCTGACCTCCCCATGGAGAATTAAAGGTGCCAGCTGGTGCCTGCAAGAAAGATGCACAATATTATGGTTGAATAATCATATTCTAGATTGACACAAATTGTCTTCAAAGCATTGTAGAGCAGTAACACATTTCAAAGAATACAGTAGAATGTCCAAAGCAAATAATTCTTAAAGCTTACCTTCTGTAACTGTAACCCGGAAATGTATTTGTAGCGTATGTGAGTTAACGACAGTTGACTTGACCAAACCAATCTTCACAGAATGTGCCAAACACAGCACAATTCTGTCTCGCTGAATTTCAACATAGGCAACACAATGAAGAGTGGCGACCACAAGATGTCCACATATCAGGAACTAACCAATCAGAGGAAAGCGGCTACCCGTATTGAATTAATTATAAAGGACTCAAAGACATTAGTTTAGGAATAGAATGTTTAAAAAAAAATCAACCTTTAAAACTTTTCAATTTACGTATGTTCAGATATTGACTACCAGGATGGATAATGGTTTTATATCCTGTGTAATCCATCACACCTACTTGTGTAAAACAGGATTACCAAATCGAAATAGATATACTCCAAACCATATGTTGCTACAGCGGGTCACATGAACCATAAATCCCACTGAAATGAAATGAGACTCCATATGGCCAAAGGAAACCAATCACTAGTAATCTGTGGAGAGAAAAAGCAAGACAAATCTAGTTCATCACATTTTAAACCAGGGGTTAGATCTGAGTTCCTGGTAGTTTGGCTATGGTTCCCATAATCCTAATTGTAATCTAGATTACGCTCACATCTGGCATGCTCTTGTGTGTTTCCATTGGAGGGCCTGACTACTCTTCTTTGAAAAATATACAGCCGGGCAGTGGGTTTATCCCAAACTCAGAGATGTTACCTTGTCAAATTAAATTGTAGTGATCTGCAGCCAAGAGATTCACAGAAACATGGCACTCATCCATCTTTGGTGTAATTGTGCATGCGATGGCAAACAGATGAGGATTGTTGTTTGTGGAATACTTATCTGCGGGGCTGGCTGGAGAAGCTGTCTCTTCTTTCTTCATGTTCAGTAGCGTGACTCTGCAAATCACTGACTCTTACACTCGAGAAGCCAACAAATGCAAAAATTGGATTTGCCTCTGATTGTTGCAAGAGCTTTTATTTGGAGCGTTGCAAAGTACATTTCATGGTTGTTAGCACTCATTCTCTACTAGTCACTCACAAAAAACATGCCTTCATTTGTTCCTTCCTCTCTCGCTGTTTTAAAAAAAAAGTATCTTGTTCGATTTATATTAATCTATACCTCATCATGTTCTCACTCATACCCTCTTAATTAAAAAGTCCGTAAAATGTTTTTTTTTTTTTTTTAAACATACAAGACATGCAATGACCAAATCCAATTACATGGCTATAGGCATCTCAGAAATGAACCAAAAGAAGCACATTACCTAGACTGCATTCAGTTACTTGTCACATCTCGGACAACATAACATATAATGTTGATTTTAGGTTTGCTTGACTTTTTAAGCACATTTTCCCTGACAATTTTGCCTCCAAATTTGACCACTTGGCGGGTGTCTGACTTCCATTGTGCCTTTACATAACGTACCGCATCAGAAAGGTATTAATTGAATAACAGTTATTTTTGTTTGCAGCAAAGTAAAACTGCTTTTTGGTGGATTAAGATGTGCTTGTATGTCTAATGAAGTGTGCAGTGAGAGTTTGAGTCATTTGATACACTGACATTGTAGGCTGGTAAGCATTACACTTAGATTTGCAAGGTATTTTCACAGTGGAAGAAAAAAAAGCAACTTTGGATTGATATTGCATGTTTATGGAAGCAAAGAGTCACTGATATTGCAGCAAAGGCTTTCAATAAGACAACCTGTGCCATCGGGTTTAAAGGGTTTTAAAGGGTCTTTTCAGTCCGTGTCAGTGCAGTAAGCACGCACAAACGCTCAGATTCGCTCTCGGGTCTCACAACCTCGGCAACCTGAAGAGCGAAATAAATGCAGCAGATGTTATCTCCTCCTTATGTTTAATGCATTTAAGATACACATGGAAAGGGAGACCATTGGGGAGATAAGAGCGAGTCTAGTTTTTATGTAACGTGGAGATTAGAAGGTTTGGATTGATAGCAAGAAATGTTCATTCAGAAAGCTGTTGCTGGGAGGCTGTAATTATTTGCTGCAGCAGCATTTCCTTTCCCTAACAGAGCCAGCGACTCTAGTGAGTGCATACTATCCTTATCCAGATGGAATGCTAGTCCAATGGCAGCTGAGTCCTCTAGTTTCATGTCAGCACCTTCTCCTCCGTCCATTCCTGCCTCCTGCAGCTCCCCAGCGGCGTTGGTGGAGGCGGCGGCTGCTGCAGCGGCGGCGCACTCCTCTTTGAACAAACGGTCGTGTTCCATCTTGAGTTCTTGGTAGGAGCGGGAGAACATGTGGAAGATGGAGGTGGCAGGGAAGGCCATGATTAGGATCCCACTCAGGATGCTGCTCAGTGCTACAACCTGCCCGGGGATGGATCTAGGCACCATGTCGCCATAGCCCACTGTTGTCATGGAGATTATAGCCCA
Organism: Filicampus tigris; assembly: GCF_054856515.1. Taxonomy (NCBI): domain Eukaryota; kingdom Metazoa; phylum Chordata; class Actinopteri; order Syngnathiformes; family Syngnathidae; genus Filicampus; species Filicampus tigris. The sequence continues at coordinate 13,016,648 of NC_141220.1, forward strand.
CCAGTAGGAGGCGGGGATGCTGCTAAAGTCGTGAGGGCCCGTGAGCTCACTTTCAGCCAGGTGGACCAGCGGTGAGAAGAGGGTGACTGCCACGCAGAGGAAAAGCAAGAGAAGGCCAAACTCGCGAGTGCTGCGCCTCACCGTCAGTCCGAGAGTCTGCAGGCCAAGAGAGTGGCGAGCCAGTCGCATCACATAAAGAATCCTCAACGCCCGCAAGATCCTCAGCACCAGACCCAGCTTGTCCAAGTAGCCCTTCCCTCCGCCTGGTCGATCGCCGTCCAGGTTCGGGTCCTCCTCCTTTACCACCAAGGACACGTAGTAAGGCAAGATGGCCATGGCGTCGATGATGTTGAGCGGCCCACGGAGGAAGTCTAACTTGCTGCGAGCCTGAATGAAGCGCAGGATGAACTCCAGCGAGAACCAGGCCACACACACCGTCTCGATGATGAACATGTTGTAGCATTTGGAGGAGCACTCGCCCTGAGGAGGACAGAGGGTTTGACAGGGAGAAAGAAACATGAAGAGGGAAAAGTGAGATGAAGGGGAATCAACATCAACCCTCAAATCAAGCGATCGCTCTTTCTTATCCTTAATGAATCATATGGTCGATAGACGGGAAACTTAAAATATACGGACTAAGCATAGTCGGAAGCCCATTTTTTCCGTCGATGTAATCATCTATTTTGACGGTGAGGGCCCCCACCATTCAGGGTATATGTTGTATATTATTTTGAATTACAGTGTATGTTCATTATTAGAATGTGTTTCAGTCAAGCACCCAATCGTATCTACATTAGGGATGAATAAATTGGAAAATATTTTGTTGTCACAGTGACAATTGGCCAAGGTAACTGATTAATGGAAGTGCACATCTCCATTCAAATCACCCCTCCAGGGTGCCATGAGAGATAATCAGATCATACATTTTGTCCCAAAATTATAATTTATTACGGTACTTAAAAATATCTTTGTTCAGCTACGGTATATATGTCAGTGGCGAAAAATGAAAAGTTGAGAAATAACATGCTGGCAGAAGGTCCAATTAACCTCCTGTTACCATTCACACAACGGAATACTGTTCCGTCATGGCTTCATGCACGTATATAATATTGGATGCCTGTATGGATGGATTTCTACGATTATCTTGGAGTGACAGTAGAAATTTCCTCACTATCGTGATCCTGACCTGATGAGCAACTGACTCATCGGCAGAATCCCACAGAAATGAAAAGTGTGAAGCAGTATCATGACTCTGCACATGGTTTCAATTTTGTAGCTTGTACGTTCAAATGTGAATTGCACGCTTGAAATGACAAAAAAAGGAAAGACATTATTTGGCCTTCATCAGCTTCTAGGAACAGGTTCTCTCTATTCCACTTTGGTCTCTCCGCTCAATGTGTGACTCATGTATTTCCATTCTCTTCCATTTCTCTTTCCTCACCCTGGCTGCAACCCTCTTCCTCTCATCTCCTCCTCCTCCTCCTCCTCCTCATTATTAATTCCGGTTCCTCCTTCATCACCCTCTCCGGACTCCTACCCTCTCATCCGTCATTCGCCGGTCGTCTCAGATGCGGCTCACCTGTTCCCCTTTAGTCTTTATTCGTTTCCGTTCCCCCAAGGGAAAGGCAACTCCCTCCGTTGCATGACACACACGTGTCCCATTCCTCTGACTCTCATTTATCACTTCTTTCCCCACTGAATCCCTTAACCCAATGTGACCTTAAGCCTTTTTACGTACTGTATGTTGTGTGTGGTGTATCTGCCTTTTTTTTGTGCACACTGCTATTATTAAGGTGAGAAGAAGGGTTTTGCTGTTTTTGGCAGCACAACAAATTAGTTCTATTAGCTGCTCAGGCACGGTCGTCCTTCCTTTCGGTTCTTGGGTAAGTAGCATTAAGAGGTTTTATGGGAATGTTCTGATCTAGCTGCAAACTGCACCATCAGCATCCGGCATGGCCCATCCTTCTTCCACTCTCTTGCCTCCATATGGGATTAAATAAGGATGTCCTACACTGACTTACACTGAAACAAATTTAGAGCTCAATCTACTTAGAAAATGTAAGGCAACTAATTGCATCAATTTATCAAGTAGTTACCAAAACATGTTCTTTATTAAAACAACTTAAGCTTTTAAATGTGTAAAATAGAATTTTCTAACATTACTCTTTGAGTTTACATAAGTAGCTCTTGTTAAGGAGACCATTCACAATTTCTTGTGTTTTTAACAAAGGAAATATTATTCTAAATTCTAATAATTGTGTAAGAATCCAAAATAATGTTTTTATTGTTGACATTACAACACTGTGCAAACATTACAAATGCGCAAGATGACTTTTTTCATAGCTAGCGTGTTGATGTCTTTGCCCTGAAGTTACTGTTGGGGAAGAGCAAGTTGTCAAAGTCGAAATGCTCAGAACACGTACATAGGAGCACATATATTAATTGGATTTAATGAAATTGAGAAGAAGTGGTGTATTTCGCTTGCTTTGATTTCTGACTAGTTTTTTTGTATATTAACTATTTACCCAATCAAATGTAAATAGAAAGTAGATACAAGTTTAAAAAAATTGTAAAGATATTTGTTAAAAAGTAAGTAGCATCTACTCATAAAAGTGTATTCTAAAACTCAAATAAGTAACTAAACTCAAACACTACAAGGAAAACTCAAGTAGGATTTATTTGCAAATTTTACATATTTAAAAACTTAAGGTTATTTCCCAAATAGTATGTTTTTTGTAACTACTTGATAAATTGATGCAATTAGTTGCCTTTCATTTTCGAACACCTGACTGGTGTTAAATGCCTCGCTCGTCCTAACCCTGATCAGCAAAGAAGCAGTGTGCGCTCGTCCCAGCATAAATCTATGTCGCGCATGCTCACTTCCACATTTCCTCATTCTCATAAATCAGCCATCCTTTTGATATGTTGAAGTGGTCATTAGTAAGGATGTCCACATAAATTTCGGTGCCAATTGATCACCGTTTTTGGACGTTATAAGCAATGAAAGTACAATGATTTCCAATGGAGAGTTTGTAATCGGTTCCTCCAGTGACTCGAACAAGGATAGAACGGTAGTGGGCGCGGCCATTCTCCTCATTAACAAGATGCGTTATTCATGGAGTCACTTATGTCCTAATTTCTCCCAAATTTATTGATAAAATAGAAAATGACAACTCTTTCCATTTTCTTGATCAAAAAATATATAAAATGAACTTGTTAGTGAAAACATGGCCATCTCGGCCCCACCATCCCTTTAAAGAAGGCAGCATTCCGCACACTGCCTTTGTGTGACATCCAGCTCTTAAAGCACTGTGGGAATTCAGGGCTGCCATTCCCGCATCAATCTTTCAGACACTTTGTGCCCTCGGCTCACATGTTTTGTCTCTCATGTGCACTTTCTACCTCTCATTCATTTCCCTCCTCTTTGCTCTTTCCGTCTTGTGTGCTGACATTAGTCCCATTAGGGCTTCGCAACGCTGTTCTCACCCCTGGCATGAAAGGCCATTTGTTTCAGCTTCAGGATTTCTACTTCTGTCTCTTCAAAGAGTCACTACGCCTCGCTGACCTTATCTCCGCTGCGTGATTCTCTCTGGAACTTTGTGACAGCTCGTTTCAGCACAAGCACGGCAGCTGACCCAAACAGGCTTTTGAATTTTCATTTCATTCTGATTTTGAAAAGATGTCATTGTCAAATTAAGGCAAAGTCCACAGTGGTGATGAATCATGAAAGTTAACACATTCAAGATGTTTAGGGGAAGAGACACAAGAAGCACGATCCATGGGAAAACACTTCCTTTTCATCAAAGGTGACTTTTGACGAGTGGCGGGGTGCACCCTGGACTCGTCTTTCACAATATGTCCATTTTAAAGTCTTCACTGGACCTTACATGTATGTTTTTGGAATGTGGGCGGAGGCTAGAAGTGCCGCCATCTGATTTTTTACGGTTTGCAAATGTGCCCCGTGACTGACCGGCGATCAGGGAAATACTGTACAGTCCGCTTTCTGCTTTGAGTCAGTTGCAATGGGCTCCAGCCTCCCAGCTGTGACCCAGAACAGGATACACAGTATGGAAAATTGATGGGTTGATGGATAGTTCCTCTTTCCTCTAAGGACTTTTGATGTAATATCAATGTAATATGACAGGAGGTTTTGCAGGAACCACAGGAGCAAACTTGATACCCACATTGACAGTCGTGCAACAGATGCAAGTAAGCGGCCACATTTAATTTCTCTCATGATTAACAGTAATTAGTGAAAACTTCTGAGCAGCTGTCGTCAACGCTCAATGCCTCATTTAACGTCAGACAGCTACAGCGAGTGTCAGGTGAACATTAGACGCTTGCAATGTGATCACAATAAATTCCCATGCATTTCGAACTGTTATTAACATGTCACAAAAAATGTGTTTTGTTGTGTGGCTCAAAAGCAATTTTAACGTTGACATTTGGGCAAACATCACTTTTCATGAGAACAGGCTTTCTTTTGCATCCAGAAAAAAAGCAGCAAAATCCAACTATTAAGGATGTTGAGAGCAGAGTACAATAACATACTGTACACTCAAATTAAAATGGGGAAATAATCCTTGGGCCCCTTTTTAGGTAGATACAGGTGTAACTCATTGAATGGTGTGGTGAAGACCGTTAAATTAAAGAACAATTCTGACAAATACATAAAAAATACATACCGGTAATACAGACGACATGGTCATTGAAAAAGCTCTCGGGGATTACAATGGAAACAATGTGCCGTGACAGCTGTCTTTGCTGTATTTCACACGTAATTGGATGAAACACTTTGCAGCGGGGAAAATATGATCATTTTCAGTGCTTTACTTTGATGTGGGTGTGGGTGCTAATGGTAGCACAGATGGTCAGGGAGCTAGAAGTGATGAAGTTTAATATATCGCTGTATCACAAACATCTGTCATACTGTGGTCCAATAGCACTTAGTCAAGATGCTTGAAGAGATCTAATTTGTGCTGGGTTTTGAGTCAGAAAACACGCACGCACACACACGGTCAAATATATTATGACAGCTGCTGGCTGTCTCTTTCTGTTCAGCATTGGCTTTTGTAAGAATTCTTGTTCACTGCCATCCACTACTTCACAAGTGGGGTGGCAGGCAGCTGCCTCGTCAATCAGACCACAATGTACACACGGGGTTGAAAAAGTAAATGTGTCTTTTTCTTGTCAGACAAAAAGAAGCTTCTATTGTTTTGAATTATTGATGTGTTTTTACACTTGTGGATCAGTTGAAGCTATATTGTGTGCAGTCTTTGACAACTCCCGCTATATCGGACAGCTACATTATTATGGAAAGATGTACATTTGTGATAATTATAGCAAGGAACTAAAAAGGTCTCAGAAATAAGCAAACCTTTGCAAAGGCTGAGCAACCCTAATTTGAAACATGTAGCGAGCAGGTTCTGCATCAGAGACAGAAATTAGGCTTCGAATCTTGGGTCTGACCTTTCTTGGTGAAGTGTGTATAATCTCCCCGTACTTGCATGGATTTTCTCTGGGTACTTTAGATTTATTTGATTTTGATTTTGACTTATGTGCCAGTACAGGGCTTGTTTTGCCTCTTTGGGATTTTGGCAGACCGCTCTGCACTATGGTGGGCGTTTCCTTTGAATTGCACCCTGTACACCTGACAAATTAGTATCTGAAAGTCAACAAAACTTTACTAAACTGCAGGATACCACATCTAAGTGGGGGTGTAACAATTAATCAAAAATCGGTTTAAAATTGATTCAAATTGCTTAAAATATGCATTGATGTGAAAAATAAATAAAATCGATTAGTCGAATACTTGTGCCAGACTTGCACTGGAAAATAGAGCCCTATAAGTGTAATGAGTGTTGGTTGTCAATGTATTTCCTGTGTGGCTTGCAACTCTGAACAGGATAATTGTAGAAAATGGATGAACAATGAAAGAAAATTATTTAAAATTAAAATATCAGCATTATAATAAGTCGGCACTGTAACTTACTGGTTGTAACATACACCTCACACTTCTAAGGCATTGGAATCAGGTGTGTTGGAGTAGGGAGACATATAAAACACGCAAGACAGCAGCCCTCGAGGACCGGACCTGGACATGCCTGCTTTAAATTGTCCGTAATGTGAGTGTAAAAGGTTGTTTGTATTGGTTTATATAAGCCCTGCAATTACATGGTGACCAAGCATTCCATGGTCTACCCTGCCTCTTGCCTTAAGTCAGATGGAATAGGCTCCAGCTCACCCGTGACCCTAGTGAGGATAAGCAGTACAGACAATTGATAGGTGGCGTATTATAAATATCATAATTAAAATCTGTTTTTTGGGGTTCAAGGTTATAGCCCAAGGTATTTCTGCCCTAACCATACTGTATGACCAGCGCTGGGTAATATAAAACTCTGTAGACATTTGGTTTTGAGAAATAATCCAGCATCTGCCTCAGTGCATTCACTATTTTCAACCCATCAAAAAAAAAAAATAATAATAATAATGAATCATAATCCTGTAATCCCTCTGTGTTCAAAGGTTGGGGGCAGAAATAGGAACAAAATATTTAGGCCATCAATCAGTTTTACCTTGCGGCAGACCTTGACCATACTTCACTGAACCTGCTGCTGCAGCCCGCTAGACGCAGTTTGCACTTTGGTCAAAGTCAGTCAAATGGCGAGGAAAAAACAGCAATGTCAAAAAGAAAGAAGACGTACTGTGTCCATGCGTCATGAGTTATTAAAGGGCTTGTATTACGTGACATCTCCATCCGTCAGCTGCAGGCTCTCCTCCTGTAACCAGATAGCTGCAAGTACGCACAACATGCACAGTGGAAGGTGTGCGCCTTTCTGAATGACAACCATCCATCCATTTTCTCCTCCTCGTTAGTGGTTACTGGTGAAATGAGACCTATCCCGGCTGACTGAATGGTCGCCAGCTAATTGAAGGGCACGTACAGTACAGACAAGAAACCGTTCACGCTTAAGAACAATTTGGAGTCTTCAATCCCACAAACCTTTGCAAGCACGGGATAACATGCAAACTCCACACAGAAAGGTCAGATCCGGCAACCTCCGAACTGTAAGGTGTGTGTAACTTGCAAACTCAGCCACCGTGCTGCCCCACGATATAAAAGAAAACAGTACAAACAGTCCTCAGGAGGATAGCTGTACATACTTGCACACAGAGCTGCTTTTGTACTTAAAACACTATGCAAGCCAACTGTGATCAGATCTTAATTTCGCACTTGGGAAAATTGCACCTCCTTGCTTTTGCTTTTATTGCCAACAGCATTTTTCAGCAAAGGATTTATTCAAAATCAATTTAAGACCTTGTGTACACGCTTGTTAATAAACAAAGACTTGGTAAAAAAAAAAAAAAAATCAATAAAAAATCAATAAATGTACATGACTAGCTCATCGGCGCTGGGCCCCATCCGACAGCAGTTCTTCAGTTCTTACTGCTGTATTGCTGTGTACTGTACAATACTTACTAAATACTAAATAAATAAACAAAAAATAAAGGTACATTAGCTCTTCAATTAGCATTCACGCAGGGATTTTTTCATATGAGCAACTATAATGTCAAAACCAGATTGGACCACATATGTGATATATTATATAACATAGCTAACATTTTCCAAACAACAATGCCACGTTCGTTACTTCATCGTTTTTACCAGATGAAAAGCTTCTAAAATGTATTTTAAGAAACGCTGACTCAGATAACTTTCAGCGATGTTAGTATAGTTGCGATTTTGTCATTTCCTGTGATGCTTTTTTTTTTCCTTGTCAATTTACATGACTCTATGTCTTGGGTAAGTATAGTGTTCAAAACTTGAGAGGAAGTCTACCGCACCCCACCAGAATTCACTTACATGCTGACCACATCTAATTTGTTCACACAAACCAACGGCACTAGCTATCAGAGCAGTTGCACCACAGTTCAATTTAACAACACCAGAAGCAACTACAGAACACGCAAATACATTAGTGAAATGTTAGGTTATTGTATAATAATTCACTTTTCTGGTCGTGCTTGTAATCTAGAGTATGAAACACATACTTTAGTAGAAGTTTCAAGTACTAAAAACTACTCCAATTAAGGTTTTCCCTTATGAACTTTGTTGGCAGTTTGATGAAGTCGGTCAGGGTCATATCAAGTTCATAGTGTACAAAAAAGAGAAAAACAGCTAACAAACACTAATCATGGACATTACCTACACCCTCATATACTGTATAACACTCAGATCTAAGAATCTCCACTGCATTGTGTTGTTCGTCTGTACTGTGTTAGCTGTCCAATCCTGTTCTGGCACAGACAAGATAAACACCTCATACTTTGCTGTTCTCTCCCATAATCCCACTTGGCAGCCGTGCAGCAACGGATGGAAAGAATACAGCTCATAACCAGATAGGCTATAATAGGCATGAAATCAGCTGCACACTGATACTGTCAAACAGAGTTATACATCCTCAAATACACCCGGGACGCCTTAGCATGCACATGTCTATGTAATGTTTGATCTTTGATACAGTTTGGATATTAGTATTCAGCCGCATGAACATTTTCAGATACTAAGGAAGGGTGTGGTATGGTTTTAAAACATTTGCTTAGCAATTATCAACACTTCAAAAAGTGACACACAGATGCGCGCACACACAAACATCACTGACTTGGATTTGATAACAATACAATCTGCAGCAACAGAAAGGTCAGGTTACTCTGACTGTAAATTATTGCGACTGCTCATGCCTCGGTGACTGCCCATAGGTTTCTCATCTCATCCATCTGTCTTCTCTTCGAGCGGCCACAATGTGCCTAATGACATAATTTGTTTTCTTGACTAGCACTCTACTCACGTCAGTCTTGTCTGAACAATCACAGTGGAATTCCTCACTTATCAGTCGCATGAAGAAAATTATGAGGAGGAGAAACATGTGACACATAAGACACATTGTCTGAAAGCGTGTTCATTTTGTGCACTCAGACTGCACAATTTGACTTTGTACAGGAGACACACATTTACAGGAAGATATATTTCTTTGAAAAACCTGATGAGTTAGTTCAACTCACATGGTAAGAGGAAATTGATTGCATCAGATTGATTTTTTTCAAGAATATGTTCTATGCAGGCCCACTAGGTGAAACAAGGCAATATGATTTATATGAAACATGAGTTCAGCAGCAAAATCCACCCGTTTTTAGCCTCAGGGCTCAGAGAACGACCAATCACAGCTCACCTGTGTCCTGAAGCTAAGGCCTGATTGGTCGTCATCTGAGCCCTGTGAGGGTGTGTGATGTTATTTTCAGTCGACAGAAGTGACAAAATGGCCGCCCCCAGAGATGGCTAAAAACGGGTGGATTTTGTTTCTTAACTCATATTCCACAAACATAATATTAATCAGAATTCTGTGTTTCAACTAATGGGCCTGCATAGAACATATTCTTAAAAAATGTTTGGTTGACTTACGCTTCAAGCTAGCACAGTAACTCACTTTGGTTGTCAATAAATGTTGCTGGTCCGTCATGTGTCCTTCGCCAACGGCCGGGCCACCTGGCCATCATCATCAGTCCGTCATTATTTCAAGCCGACTAAAGCTGTCATCGTCAGTTCATCACTCCGTCATTGTTATTTTAACCGTGCTTCCGTCATCGCAAAATTTCCGTTATTTTATTTATTTTTGTTTTTATAATAATTATTATTATACATGCCTTTTTGTTAAGATGTTCTGTTGGGTTTTACAATGTTCTTACTAGGGATTGGAATTCGACTAAATTTTCTTGACCAATTCTGTATTTTCTTTTTAAAGGGGAAATTGTGTGTCAGCTGGGTGCATCCAAATAGAGCACTCTATTTTGCCTCAGTTGCTTTGATTCAACACAATCAACAGAATTGCTAAGGATCAATAGACTGTTACTGTGCTCACAGCTATTTTTTGTACATCACGCAGTGTAGTGCCTTTTACTTGTTTCAAACTGCCAACTTTGCCCATCCTGGTGTTGAGTTACTAACATCAAGTGCAAAAACAAGATAATTTCCAGGGATTCACAACATCAAGTACATTTAGCAATTATATGATGAATTCCTTCCAAGTGTTGTTTATGTTTTGTATTAAATTGCCTTGCATTCAATTTCATCCATCCGTTTTCTATATCACTTATTGTCCTCATTAGGGCCATGCGTGAGATGGAGCTCCCAGTTGACTATTGGCAAGAGGCCACCATGGATTGGTTGCCGGTCAATCTCATGGCAGAAACTGTGTAGACATACAGCCATTAAATGGGCTGTCACTTATATAGCGCTTTTCTACCTTGGGTACTCAAAGCACTTTACACTGTACCTCATCTACATACTGATGATGCAGCGTCAGGAGCAACTGGGGGTTCAGTATCTTGCTCAGGGATACTTCGACATGGACACCATGGCCGGGGATCGAACCCACAATCTCCGGGTTGGGAAACGACCACTCTACCACTGAGCCATGCCACCCCATCAAATGTAATTCATTTATTTACTTTTAAACAAACATGCATGTTTTTGGAATGTGGGCGGTAATCCAGGTAAGCACAGGAAGAGCATGCAAATTCCACACAGGAGGGCTTGAGCTGAGATTCGATCCCAGGAACTCTCGACTGTGAGGCAGACATGTTAAAGTCTACCCCACCATTCGATTACAGTCTTCATTCATTTGGTAATGCACTTTTAATTCTATTCAATGACCTTTCTTGCATTAAATTACCCCTGAACAAGTTTGGAATGAAAGCACTCCATTTCAACAACAATCTCTGTGTAGGGCACATGCATTTTCTGTCGAATGTCCTTTTACCAGTGTCATCACTGTCAGACAGTCTTTGAAATTATAAAACCTTCAATGAGCTATGAGACAAACGAGTAAGAAAAGAAAGGAGGCTTTTGTGGCTGTTTTGAGGTCTGATTATGAATCTATTTATCTATTTATTTATTTATTGTTTCACCCCCATTCAATTGTTGACTTGCAGCCCTGGTCTTCCTTAAACTCCTCTTTCAATCCATCACGTGAATTGATGAACACAACAGTACATGGACAAAAATCGAGTGACCCACGTACACATTCATGAACAAATCAAAACATTTTGGGGTATGTCCACACAACTAGTCCCTCCAAAATCTTAAAATCTTGCCAAGACAACATTTCTCCTGCAGATGCCCTCCTATCTTGGTTTTCTCCTTATCATCCTCTCCCTCCTTTGCGCTCTATATACTTCAGATTGAGGCTGGAGCGCAATTACTGAACAGCAAATCCTACTTCACTTCACAGCATTACTGACATAAATGGCCACTTCAATTACTCTCCAGGCCAGAAGATGACCGAATTACAAAACAAGATCAAATCTAATTGGGCTGACTTAAAAGACACTGTCACTGTGAGAGAATGTTCAAGAATGAATTAAAGCAGTATGCAGAAGCAGAATGACAGTGCAGCTGCCTATCTCAGCTGACACATGACAGTATGAAATGCATGCAAACAACATCAGTCCATCATCATACTGAAGTAGGTTATTGATGTGTGACTTCGAGTTTAACTTGCACACTCTTTCCAATCTACTTTAGACATCCTGTCTGAGTTTTATTGCAAGAGATTACTGGGGTCAGTGCAAGCCCAGCGGCCACAGTGCTATAATCAATGTTTGTTTGTACGTACAAAGTTTATATGTGATCTGTATATTTAACTTAGGTATGTAAATATACATGCATTTTGGACAGCAATTTTTTATTATTTATTTATCATTGGTACTGTGAAGCCAGGGGTGGGAACTAAATAAGTTTGACTTTGTCCTACTCCTTTTCAGGCTAGCAGTACATGTTGCTTTCTTTTGGGATACTCATATTGTTGATATCTGTTTTGTTTTGTTTTTGTTTTGTTCAAAGTAAACTGCAAACTTCAATGTTAGCATCACACACACACCACAGTTAGAGAGGAAGTTGTACGTTCATACATTATGTATCTTAAGTAATGAGACAAAGAGAAGGTATGTAAAGAATAGCTTTAACCAAGGACACATGGGGACAGGAATCAGGAAGTGAGTGGGAAAAAATATATGTTTCCCGTTAGGATGAGAAAAGTCTATAAGTGCGAGCGGTAGCTTACTTAGCAGACACTTCAGACATTTTAAATGTCTCTCAGCCACAACATAATGGTGTAAGAAAGCTGTAAAACAGCTATGTCCTTATAATAAAGTCTCAGGTGAAAATATAACCAAATTAGGTCCTGCATTGTCATTTTCACTCCGAAATGCAAACAGAAATGTAGTTATAGGCTCTCCCATGTAAGCACTGGACTATTTCTTCGTCCTAACGAGACACTTTTTCGTAATGAAAAACATATTTTTCCCTCATGTCACTTTAGGCAAGGGGCTCCGTACGAATCTTAAATCTGTTAGCAACATATTGTTCTGATGATTTGCGACAGTGACTCCAAGAGGTTCTACTACACTTCATAAAGTTAATTGCTATCCGCATGTTAGACTCATCCAGACACATTCATCAGGCAAAGAGAAACGAGCCAAATCTTGGTCTTCAAATGGCAAACGGGCAATGAACCAAGCAGAAATAGCAATAAAATAGCACTAAGATGGCTCCAGCTCAACACAGCACGAGGTATCACTACAATGACCTTCAACTCAACTGCACAAAGCACAAATTGAAGTTAAAATGTGCAGGAAGGCTTATGAACTTTTAAAACTTTCATTTGTGGTACTATTTCTCCACAAACTGTGAATTATTATGAGATAGCCTGAAAGTAGATTCGTTGTGAGAGTTGGTCCATCCTGATACTGAGGTAGCCTTCAGATGGACAACTGCTGGTGCAGAAAGAGAAGCAGCTATTGGCGACATCTGCCCTTCTGTTTTTTCATCTGACAAAACACTCCTTTACCCTTCCGTGTTCTACTGTGGTGCAATCGATCATTTATTTTTTCCCTTTATCATGAATAAATGTTATTTTGCTTCACTTTAGAGTTTTCTGGTACAGTACTGTCCTTTTTCATCAAAGGTTAATTGGCAAAAATATTTACAATTTTGTATTGTTAATGTAGGAATATGTTTTTATCTTTACAACTAAATGTAAATTCAAAGCAATATATGTATGCATGTAAGAAATTGAATGAGCCATGTTCGCTGTGTTTCATGTGTCATCTTCCAAACCGCTTATCCTATGCAGGGTCGCGGGGAGGTGCTGGAGCCTATCCCATCCGTCAACGGGCGAAGGCAGACTACACCCCGAACTGGTCGCCAGCCAGTCGCAGGGCACACACAGACTGAGCGGGAATCGATCCCACGCTGTCTGCACACAACTCAGGCATGTGTACCACCACACTATCGGTGACTTCTGCGTTTCATGTTTAACACTCAATTACATGATGGAGGAATGTGGTGTTTTGAGCCCTTAACATCGCAGAACTTCAATGATATAATCAGTGACATTTTTTTTTTCTTTTTACAAACAAATTACAGACATCCAAAACATTTTCCTCAAGCTGTTCTTCTTTCATATTGTTTCCTGCTTTGATTTGATGATTACTTTCCGTGGAGTGTTGTGACTTTCTGACATGTATCAATGTTTCAAACATCTATTTGCATTCACGGAGCACATCAGGGAAGGGCTCTGCTTCCCAACATAATGTTGGCAAGTAGACAAAATCCAAATAATCCATTGCAAAGGCTATAGAGATTGTACATGAAGAGGGCTGATAAGAAAAGGCAGACAAGGGATGGACCAAAGGGCTTTAAGTATAGGGCTGCTTCCAAAACTCTTGAGATCACCAAGTGATTGATGAGATGAGATGTAGGCAAGCACAAGTGCAAGGCTGTGCACGAGCAGAAAGAGGGCTAAAAAGTCCATTCTATTACGCACTTATCTAAGCTCCATACTTAGTTCATATAGTTCTCTGTTTCATTCTTTCAGGTATATCCCATTTTCACTCTCTTCTTTCGACATCTTCGGCTTACTTTATTCTTTCCTTTGCACTCCTTCACGCAAACAGACTCAGGCAGGTGAATGATGAGCGTATGAGGGAATTTTGGCCCCACTCCAGCACTGAGATGGACCATTTGAATTAAAGATGACAAGATTCTCACTGCTACCCCGAGGCTTCACTTGGACACTGAGCTCAGTAGCTGGTGAATGCCAGAAAAACATGAAGGCATATAAATTGGTGCAGAACATGTTGAAATACCGAAGTCATAGAAAACCCAATGCATGGAATTTGCTCACTTTCCTAATAACTGACAATCCACAATCTAAATAGTCCTTACGAGGCGACCGCATGTACATAGTCAGTGGTATAATTCGTCTCCCAACACACTGGGTTATCTTGCCAGGAACCTATAAAGTGCTGCGTGAATAAGGCTTGGGGTGAGTGCTCTGTTCTCAGTGAAGCGCAGTGGCCACTGAGGACAGCTTGCTTTTTCCCGTGGTGCACCACTGTCTTACTTCTGCTGCATTTCCCTGAGACAACCACAAACAGAAAACACCAATTCCCCATAACGGAATGTAATCATGATAATGGAAGTGTAAACAGAGTATTTTTCAGGAAATATGTCCTTCTTTATCTGAATTTCAGCCTTGTTTACAACAATAATCTACCACAATACATCACTGCGCTAGGTTATTATCCTCTTTGCAAGTTCATGCAGATTCATTTCATCATGCCGACAACATCGTGCAAAGGTTCTCGGCATCGCTGCAATCAGACTTATGGGTATGCTCCAATCTTTTGTCTGAGCTTCTTCAGCTGTTTTCCTGAGCAGCCACTGATCTCCTCCTGGTAGTACACTCCAAATTCTTATTTTCAGGCCTTTTGAATAATAAGGTCATCTGCAGCCTCTCTCAATTCTCCTGCATCACACCCTGCTACTCTCATCCCTTTGGTGTTATGTGTCTTCTCATTTCAAAATCTATGCTGTCCTGCATGTGGACAAACTAAGACTGTCAAACATCAGATTTTTAGTGTCTACTGAGACATTACTGAGTCTGTTCGTCTTCCTTCTGGGTTAGCTCAAGCGCCACACATTATTTTAAATATTGGTCAATATCGATATATGTAGATTTTTTCTTTACTTAATAGAAATGAGGAAACGTATTAAATAGGATAAAGATAAACTACAATAAAACACAAATACATGTCAAACTAATTTTCAAGGAATGTACAATGTTTTTGTGTACATTGTTATGCTGTGTAACATGCAATGTTGTTCACACCATGCCCCTGGGCCAAACAGTGCCGGCGTAAATGCTTATTTGCCAAAGATGTTATACCCCATAGTTACATTAACCCTCATTTACTGTTTATACAATTTAAGAGGAGCAAACTCATACTCTTGGAGTGCATGCATTATAGTTGACCAACCATCTTAGTTGTACTTTAACTTGTTGGCTGGCTCATTATTGCCATAGGACATGTTTTTGTTTGAACTGCTTGTAACTTCATGGCGATGCTGATGGTGTCGGAGCCGGCTAAAAGACATTGGAGCTAGCGTGTCAAAGACAGGGAACTCCTTGAATTCTGTTCGCTGTAAATGCAAAATATCATTTGGATCAAGGGACTTACAGTAATTCAACAACAACAAAATGACATCAGCAAAGTTCAATGCTATTTATGTGTGCATGAGTGTTTATGAGTTGCTTTTTATGTCACTTGATGGCTCTGCTAATGTGCACATTTGCAGGCATGCTTGTTCCATTTGTGAGCGACACAGTGAAGCCATTTCATTCTTTCTCCAGTGTTTACTGACAGATACTGGACAGGCCTCAATGAGCCTGAGGCTTCGTTATCCACGCTGTTATGGGTAGACAGTTCACGGGATATTCATGCCCAGTCCTCAAACATGCAAACACGCACGTGCACAGGCCTACATGCATGCACGCACACACACACACACACACCCCAATACACCCCCCCACACACACACACAGCTTTTGTTTTCAGTTAAGGCAATGCTTCTCAATTATATTCTGTTAACCCCCACTCCCAGAGGAAGAAGAAAATATTTCATGCCCTTTAAGTTTCCACCGTGACTAAATATAGTATCATATGTCGAAAAATTGTTATAAATACACTCCTGCATAACATTGTATCCTTATTAGCATGAAATACAACCAAAAATATATAAATCTGTTGAATAACCTTATTAACATTGTTTACACTCCCTGCACACACTTTCACAAAGAGATCGCCTCTGCCACCTACTGTAGTGGATGTGCAATTACTCTTTATTCTAGTATGGCAACAACAACAACAAAACAACAGAAAGCATGTTCCTTCGGGTCACCGCGCTTCCCCCAGCGGGGTCCGCCACACTCTTTGAGAAGGGCTGATTCAAGGTTTTTGCGGAGTGACATTTCCAGTATATATGCTCATTACAGCATTCCCAAAATAACAAATATAAAGGTGGCCTGAGATAGTTGCACAGGGGTGAATATTTACTACATGTTAATGTTGTGTAACACACTCACCCTGTCCTCTTCCTCTCTGAGGTCAGGCATGGTGCTGATACACAAGCTGACCACAGTCACTGCTACCATGATGACCGACAGGCAGGCGAAGATCTTCCCCGGTAAGCCAGACTGCGGATTCTCCACCATATCTCTGAGCCAGTTCATAACTTTTCGGTACGTCGTCTCCTCCACGGCAACACGCTGCAAGGCGTTCCTCTGCCTGCGCTCCTCCTCCTGCCGTTCTTGCTCGTGCACCTCCTCGATTCGTGTGTACATCTTCCTCTTGCAGCAGCGCTCCATGTACGCCATCTCCACGCCCCAGTAGGTGAGCTCGTCGTGCAGGGAGAGGATGCACATTTCCCGCAGCAGGCGAAGTTTACCTGCGGCCAGGAAGTTGAGAATAACCCTGAAGGCGGATGGCGAGCGATCAAAGAAGAATTCCTTCCGCGCTTCATCGTAGTCGTCACAGACGCTGGCAATGTCCTCCGGTGACCTGCAGCCACACAAGCGGCCAAGTCGTGTGAGAGGGAACTGCTGTAGCGTTGTCCAAGGGAAGGTGTAGCGGTTGCCCCCGACGTTGATCACTGCCAGTAAGCGGTGGTCTACGGAGACGAGGTCCTCTGGCTGGCGGATGAATTGAGCCCTTTGGTAATAAACACCCTGTGGAAAAGTTCATGACTTATAACGCATAACTCACCTCCATCACAAATATCTTCAAACATTTGCAGATGTCAATATGGTTCTAACTAGACATTGCGTGTCATTCACAAACAGTCATTCTTAATCATTTCAAAAGAGGATTCTGGCAGTCACCTTTTATGTATGTTTTCCTGGGGAATATACTACACGGAATGCTTGAAAGCAACAGTTAATATTTTAGATTTGAAAATACAATTATATGTTCTTCATCGTAATGGCTTCGATCCACATATGTCTGCTGTTCGAAAAGTTTCTTGAAGAAATGTCTGAATTAGACATTAATGAAA
Organism: Filicampus tigris; assembly: GCF_054856515.1. NCBI lineage: Eukaryota > Metazoa > Chordata > Actinopteri > Syngnathiformes > Syngnathidae > Filicampus > Filicampus tigris. The sequence goes on from NC_141220.1 coordinate 13,034,100, forward strand.
TCTTCACCTGCTGAATTGTTCGCGCTTGCATTCAGTCCATTTTCTCGTAAATTACCATTCAAATGGAATAAGACTGGCGCGCTGTGTGTGCCAGATGATGAAGGTCATGAAGGCATTGATGCCTGGCTGGTCCGTCATGCGCCATCGGCACAACAGACTGCTCGACTGCGCGCACCTTCACACCTTCACAAACACCTTTCCAGTATCGGAACCATTAATAATACTACAATTTAGTCGCCGGCTCTACCCTTATACCTTCTTATTTGTATTCTTATACCTTAACTCTTAAATCTGCAAAACAGATCCATAGGTACTGTATGTGTCTAGAATAAGACGCTATTGGCATTGCAATATCATAACAGCCTATAAGGAGACCAAGGATATGCCGTGGCTCGTGATTGATGACACCGCTTGTCACCCATCAGTCAAACAATCATTGGCATGTGCCCGCTGCACCATTGATCACGCTATTGGAATTTTAAAGGGATGCTGGATGTGCCTGTACTTGGCAGGTGGCAAGCTCCTGCAGTTACCAGAGAATGTGAGTAGAAGAGATATCTTATCTCAATATTTATGAGCATCACAACACACCACACTTGCTGTTCAATAAGTTCTCATAAGTTCTTAAAGGTGAAGTCAACCCAAACAATTTTTTTTTCCAGAATATGTTCTGTGCAGGCCCACTAGTTGAGACAAGGCATTCTGATTAATATTGCGTTTGTGGAAAATGAGTTAAGCAGCAAAATCCATCCGCTTTTAGCCATCTTAGGGGGCAGCCATTTTGTCTCTTCTGTCGACTGAAGATGACATCCCAGTGTCTCAGGGCTTAGATAACGACCAATCATGGCTCAGCTTCAGAAAACAGGTGAGCTGTGATTGGTCGTTGTTTGCAGTTGTGATGTCATTTTCAGTTGACAGAAGACACAATGGCAAAAAACAAGCGTGTTTTGCCGCTTGATTTTTTTTATTCCACACACCCCAAATTAATCAGAATGCCGTGTTTCAACTAGTGGGCCTGCTGGGAATATATTCTGGAAAAAAATATGCTTGGGTTTGTGTTGACTTCCGCTTTAAATAAAAGTAATCTGATATTTATATATAGGCAACAGTAATATTCACAAGGTGATTACAGTATATATAGTTATCGTGACAAGTTTGAATCTGTTTAGTATCAGAGACTGCATGTACATTAGCCTCCCGGTTAGTCAGAGCCAGTGAATCAGAGATCACTGAGACTGTTGCTGCGGTAAAGATATTCAAAGCAGAAGGCGGTTACTTCTGCAGCAGGTTATCTGTGAGGAAATTAAATACTTGTTTTTCTTTTGAGATCGATGCAATTGCCATTCATTGGACACATTATAAAAGTAATGCGCAATTGTGTTCCACACGTCTCTCCTTTTCTACTAAATAATGTGTTTTTATTAGTTTTTATATCCTGCAGCAGTACCTGTAATTGGCTTTGGTGCTGTGTTTGTTTCAGCCTTGTGCCCAGATCAGACTACAAGACAAATTAGGTCTCGCACAATGTCTCTCTCAAAACTGCCAAAACTACTGCTGTGTTTTGGTCAGAACACAGGCAAGTGCCAACACTACACGACATGCTGTAGGCTATAGAACAATATAACAGCATCCTGTCTTTTATGGTCAGGGCTATTCTTGTCAAATCAAGCTGTCAGCAGAGGCATGATTGAAAACGTTCCAATGAATATAACCATTACCATAATGGCAACAAAAAAAACAATCACGGTGGAAGAGGTGCTAATTAGGAGAAAAAAACATGTGGTATCATCTCTGGAAGCTCTGGAGAGGACAGTTTGGGCTGGCCATTCTTCCACGAATGTGAAGTTAATGTTCAAGTACTTTTAATACCACTAGCAAGCAGGCAACGTCATGTTGCTAGCCACTTAGCTCGCTACATAATATTATGCGGTCATGGTAATATTTAGACCCGACATCAAAAGCGCAGGGGTGCTGCAGCCATAAATTGACCAGCTTGTCTTTAACTTCATTGTTCCACTCGTCTCGCTTTCTCTCCACCATGTTGCAAGTGAAAAAATGTTGACAACGCAGCGACCAAGGGAGGTGACACCCTTGAAAGGTACAATCCTATTGGTCGACAGCAAGGTGCTATGTCACAGGGTTATCGTTGATATGTGACTGCACGGAAGATATCCAATAAAAATCAAACAAGCGAGACTTTCCACTTTGGGCGCTACTTTGCAGCACTTAACACATTGTTGAGTTGGGTACAGGTGCAAATAAAATGCAGTTTCTATGAATCACACTTAGATTAGTTTTTCATTCGAACCTGCCCAAGAACAAATCAACAAACAAAAACGAAAACAAAATAACAAAACAAAAAACAAAAAGTAAGTAAATAACATTGGAGATTCGTTCAAATGTTTTGGTAAATCAAACTCTTAATTGTAAACATTGTCTGGGTTTGTTTATGTGCATCTTTGTGGTGAAGCTCTGCAGTGCATTTGACAAGGGCGGTCACACCCAAATGTTCATACCTTGATGGTCTCAGTCTCTGGAATCTCAGTGAAGATGCGGTCGAGACTGCTGTCGTCACTGACGGACAGATTGCTGAAGTCGTGGTTAGCATTGCTGATGATGGGCATGGTAGCATCCGGAACGTACGCAACTTAGCTGAAGTTAGGAAGATGAACAGCTTTCTTTACCAGGTTTATTTTGTGGGGAGTAAGGCAGAGCTGCCCAGTCCAATGTTCTTTCCAGGTGAGATGTCAAAAGTTGAGAAAAAGCCTGTCTTTGTCTTCCTCAAGGTCTCTTTGACCTCAGAGCCCTGCGCAACATTGAGTCTCCTTTTCGGTGGTAGATGATGGATGTCCTCTGGCTTCAAACTAATGAAGCAAAACACCAAAATTGGAGGAGGGAGCGTGTCTGGCAACCTGCTGTCCCATTTGAATGACTTTTGATGGTGCCATCAGAGGATAAAATGGACTTGCCTGCTTTAACAGCAGCCAGCAGCAAATCAGTGGCTAATCTTAGAGTGAGGCAAGAGTGCGTTTGGATGGATCAGTGGCTGACAACTGTGAAGAATGAGCAGAATACGTCAAGGAGCCTAATGTGGTGCTGATGTGTCCAGGGAGGGATGGGGATCCTCTGAGGCTGAGGCAGGATTAGTGAGAGCCTGTGGAGGCATCATGCAGGATCTGAGACTGAGAGACAAGAAAAGACACAAATGTCAGTGAGGTGCCCAGATGGCTGACATTAAATAATGTCTTACATATAATACATGTGCACAACAGGAATGGACCATAAGTTACCAAGGCATCAATCAAAAACATATTTTGTTATGTAATTATGAAATGTGGGCAGCACGGTGATCGACCGGTCCTGTGAGGAGTTTGGATGTTCTCCCTGTGCTGCGTGGGTTTTCTCCGGTTTCCTCCCACATTCCAAATACATGGTACAGGTTAATTGAACACCCCAAAGTGTCCCAAGGTGCGATTGTGAGTGTGAATGGTTGTATACTCATCTATGTGTACCCCGCAATTGGCTGGCAACCGGTTGAGGGTGTACCCCACATGCTGGCCGAAGACAGCTAGGATAAGCTCCAGCACGTCCGAGACCCTCGTGAGGATAAGCCGTTTGGATAATGAATTAATGAATGACTGATGAAATGTGACTCTTGTGAGTCTTTCTTAGCAAAGAACAAATGCCACAAATACTCAATACCACACAACCATGTGTCACAGCCCCTCCCCTGTCCTGCTGGAGCGGTTCCTCAGGCAGGCATGGGAGTGTCCTCTTGATCGGAGCCACCTGGCTCACCCACCATAAATGTGTGCTCCTCAGTAGTCACTTGGCTCTCTGTCCTCAGGTAACACTCCTCGGTTTGTTTGTTTGTGGATTTGGTTGGTTGTTTGATTCATACATTATCACACATACACTTACATCCATCCATGCACTTTGCACACACTGTTACATGCACACATCCCATATTCCTTTTCATTGTTGAAATTTACTTATTGTTTACAATAAATCATTCAATTGACCTATGTTGTTGTCTGCTCATGCAGACAAACGAAACATGCTATGTCTTGAATTTTACAGTTGAATCATAATGGTGTTTTTTTCAATAATTACTATTGTTCTCCAACAGAAGGACACCCCCAAATGCCTTTTATGCCTAAATAATACAATAGTTCAGACTGATGTTCTTATACGGGCAAAGGCAATGCTATGACTTCTAGCGAGACTACCGGTAATCAAAAGCACCTTGCAAAATCTAACAATTTGGATGAATGTTCACAGACACAATTTTTCTCATTAATTTAACATAAATTATTTTACCAACAATGTAGAACAAACTCAGTACACCAATTTTGAACTGTGTTGTGGGGACTTATTAAGGAAAAGGAAATTCTCAAGAGTCTTGAGTATCTGCCTACTCATTAAGTGTGAAATGACACAACCCAAAACTGTTTTAACTGTCAATTTCTGAAAATGTGTGTGGTAGGGGCACTAAGGGGTTATTTCTGTGTGGCCATGTGCTACCTTCACAAGGGGCTAAGGGTATGGTAAAAATAGCCTGTGGTGGCTTTGTGCAATGCTATTCATTTGAAATCTGGATGCAAAGGTGTGATGATTGTTGTTTTAGTCGAGTCACCTTTTTGAAAAATATACATTCAGATTACAGGGATCATTTACAATTGTGACTCACTTGATCAAACAATCATTCTTTTCTGTATCTGCAGCAATATTGGTTCTTGCTCGGAACATACAACCCCGTCATAAAGTTTCATGGAATGTGTTTTACAGCACATTGTTTAATATAAAAAAATCAAAACAAAAAGTCTCTCTCTTTTGAATATTTGGTGGAGGCATTTAAAACCAAACTTCTGGGTGACCGACAGTTTGGGTGAACAGTTCAAAGAAAAAAGGACGACAAAGAGACAGCAAAAAATGTGTCTGCGGTGCTATTTTTAAAAATAAGTGCTTTATGTTAGACGCACGACTAATTTTACTTCTAAAAAAAGTCTTGTCACCATGATCAATACATGACTTGAACTATAGCAAAAAGAAAGAGCATTCATCCCGCTGCTTTTATTATTATGGGTACTATTTAAAACAAAGGAACAGGAGGAAAAGAGAACATTCAGGTTTAATGGTGTAATTCACACCCAGAGTGAATGCAGTAGAGGCTGAAAATGTGTTTCTTGGCAGTATGATTGCTCTGAAACTTATTGGCACACATAGTCATTGCAGTTGCCCAGAATGGCTTGCCCTGTATCAGGGCCCTAATAGTTATCAACTCCGTTTTCTCATTATAGTTTCCACCGTCGCCGTAGCTAGCCGCAAATCAAAGTGGCCATTAAAAACCTCCTTGTGAATAGACATTTTTCTATAGGCTGACGTGTCGAAACAAGAATTTTGCAGTTATCATACACTGGCAAAGATGAAATAAGTTTGCCATAGTCAACTTCAAAAGAAATGATGCTGTAATAGTGTCCATAAAAACAAACATACTCGATATAATTATCTTGGTAATCACGTAAATACCGCATTCATTTCTAGATTTTAACGGTGACATTCATCCATTGAAACATCAGTGATGACATCAGTGACAGAAGCTGCCTATCATTAAAGAATGAACACCATCTTGAAAAGGTAGCAATAATCTAATATTAGTGCTCAAAAAATACACCACTTTTCTGCAGAATACTATTAAGGACAGTTTTAGTACATTGAATTGGCCAGTAGGCAGTGCATGTGTCATATACCGGTACTTTAAACATTCAGGTTCCATGCATACACAATGTGCAGTTCTCGTGTGTAATCGACACACTGCAATTTAGCATGTAAGACAAACCTGCACACTTAGGCAGTTGTGCATTTATCTGATGTACTCAGATTACATCTACAGCGAATGTATAACTTGGACATAGCGGACACGTTGACGATATGCGATGCTCATTCAGAACCATGAGAGCATCTCACATTTGGCGAAAGCAATAAATCACTCCTGTCACAATGTTGGCATTTCATCACCACCTCATGGAGAGCAGAGAGCAGGATCAACTATTTAGACATCAACTTCAATTCTCTGTGGATATGATGGTATTTCCTTGTGGGGTGTTAATTGATGATGGTGATAATGTTATGGCAATAAAAGCTGTGGTCGTCCACCATCAATCCGACATTCACTAAAACTTGGAAGAAGTTCAACCAATTCCAAACGATTTAAAACCCCATGCATGAAAACATGAAACACAGGAAGAAGACTTCCATTCATCAATATATGATAATGTGAAATCACTGTGCTGAGACCCTAATGATTTCAACAATTAGGTAATAGCTCTAAAAAAGACTTCAGTAAGTCTCATAAATGTTTGACATATATCAGAAGACTCATCTGTGAGCCTCTAAAGCACACATGTCAAAGTCAAGGCCCGCGGGCCACATCCGGCCCGCCAGAAGGTTTTCTACGGCCCCTGGGATGATATTGCTTTATTATTAGATCCGGCCCGCAGCCCGCAGCAAGCCGGTGTGGGTAGCAGATGTGATCGGGTCCTTCGCGCCTGCCGATGACGTCACGCTTTAAAATATACTGTAGCGTCTTCCAAGACACAGACGTTTAGTTTAAATATCACATTTTTATTAGTCCAACCGGCTACTGTGGGCCGCAGCCGACGCCAATACAGTACGACAACCGTTCAGTCAAAAAAGAGCAACGGCTTTCCTCTTCGTCCTCCGCTCCACAACACAACTTGGCAAATTCGACCACAACACAGATAACCCAAATTGTTACACTATTTCTATAATATATTTCTTTGCATCTATGTTTGCCACCCCCTGGCTGTTTTTATAACGAACATTACCGCTACTTTTGCGAGGATTGTCCTTCGGTTGTCTATGTGCCGACTGAAGACTGCACGTCACTTTTTGTGGTTTTCAGAATCGAATTGTGGTGAAAAGTTATTCGGAGTAAAACACGCTTTGTTAAGAAATACTTCATGTTAGAAATCTCGCGTTGTTTTATTACTAGTAATTGTTGGCATTTGATAAATTCATTGAGTTTCGATGTAGCGCTGAGATGTCCACAATGTGAGCAGGCATGGAACGCTCCTCAGCGCTAAGTGTTGGATAGCGAGTGACGATTCTTTCCTTTTTCTTCCTTCGACACAGTTTGTAGTTTGTTCGTGCCAGCAAACTCAGTAGTTGCAGATTTCCCGTGTTTCACCACGTTTGTTGTTGTGTGTAAATGTTAAAAGGTGAGTTTAATAATTTAGGTTCATGTCAGGTAACTGCTGTACATAATAGCCTAGATATGTTCTCGTGAGTGATGTCACGTTGATGAACACTAGTTAGTTATTTCGGCTAGTATGCTAACTATTCTAGTGCTGAAACGTGTGAATCTGTATTGTATGTATTGTTTGGCTGATTAATTTCTTAATCCAGTGAATTGTAATGTTTAGGCATATTGTTAACTAATGGCTATGCATTGGATGATGTTTCTAGGTTATTCTTTGTCTGTTTTGTTGCAGACCACAAACAATAGACGTGTCAAGTGGAATACGGGTCTGTGTTTTCTGACAAGAGCACCCACATTCATACCTTGCCACTCTAAAATAGAGTTAGCTGGAGACATCAAACCAATCATATGATCCTCTCCGCTTTACTTCACATTATGCACAGTTCATACAATCTTACAGCCCGAGTCAACCAGAAAATTGTTTCCAGTTTGGCAGGAGAAACACAAACGTTCTACTGATCTTGTTTCACAAGACGGGCAGCAGATTCTTCTCGGGCCATAAGCGGAAATGACGTACGAGCTGCCTCGCAAAAGTAGCAGTAATGTACTTTATTTTATTTTTTATTTAGTAACTCAGAACATAAAAATACAACAGCTAGGGGGGTGACAAACATAGAGGCAAGGAAATATATTACAGCGATATAAAGTGTGACATCATCAGCAGGCGCGAAGGACCCGATCCAATCTGGAAATTTAAAAAAATTTCAATGAACATTCTATCAGTCCAGCCCTCAGCTTGTCGCAACATTTTTTATTTGGCCTTCCGTCCATTTGACTTTGACACCCCTGCTCTAAAGAATTAGCTCCACAAGTCTATTTACTTTTTCTTTGGTATGTTCACGACCAATGAGAATACAAAACCAGAAATGGATGCAAACCATGAGAAACCAGAACACATATCTCTGCCTAGGCTGCTCAGTACAATATTGCATTCATCTCTCTCTCTCCCTCTCTCTTTTTTTAAATACCGCTTCAATCTTTCAGGGTTGTTTTACTTTTTCACACTGGATTAGTCACCAGTCATGCAGGACACATAGAGACAATCACCCAATCACACATTCACACTGTCACTGAGTGCGAACTGAAAACGCTACCTGCATGGAAGGCATAAAAGAACTTAGTGTACTCTGGAACGTGAGCTAAATTTAATGTATGGGCCAGTTACCGCAGCAGCCAAACGCGGTAGTCTGCTTGGTCTCTATGCAAATTGGAAGCACTGTTGGTCATTGGTGCACATACAGTATGGATATGGATAAATCAGCAAAAATTCTTTCATCAGATTTTTTTGGGGGGGGGGGGTAGATGTGAAGTACCAATGCGAAGTGAAGTGTGTAATGTTTGCAAGCGTTGCATTGCAAGGTGAACTGCATCAATCCTGCTGCATGCTCACATCATTTAAAAATGTTAAATGTGACTTAAATCATTGCCTCTATATTTAATACAGGTTTGACTATATAACAGATTATAGAGATCATGTAAAATTGATCTTGCAGGAAAAAAAATAGCTTTGAACAAACTCAAATGTATAACTTTGGGTTGCAGATGCGGCTGTCTTGCGGTGGCTTAGAAAACCTCACGTCCTGTTTAGGATACAGTTTTAGAGTTTGTCGTATGAAATGTAAGTGAGGTGAAGTATTAATCATAGAAGTAAACTATTGCTAAAATGTAATTAATTATGAATCTGATCGTTTGATAGCAACGTCACATCTGTGCAATGTTCCTGCATGTAGTGTGCGAGAACGCAAGCACACGCCCGTATGTTATACAGTATTCCACGGGACAAGAGAGGAAGTTGAGCGAAGCTAATAAAAATGCGTAATTTTGTAGAAATGAACGTGCGTTTCGGTCGATTTGGCCTGTTCAAATAGTACGTTGCAATGCAAGATGAGGAACGCATTCCAACTTCCACTATGACGCTACCGCAAACATCAGCCTAACTTACCATCTCGGGCTCCGAACTCCCCTCCACACGACTGAACCTGCTCGCTATGGGATACTTGTGTCCTTCGATCCCCGCGGTCGCTCAGCGCCTAAAGCGGGAGCGTGCGAATGGCCGCTTCGTGGTACCGTGGACGGATCCACCTGTCCGGTATAGGCGCATGGCGCACTGACAACGGGAGCTCACCGCCCACAAGCTTGGTGAGCTCAAAGTGTCCCGTTTCAGCTCAGTCAGTGGTGCTGCAGGAGCAGCAGGAGGAGGAGGAGGATGAGGAGGAGGAGGAGGAAAGGAGGAGGAGGAGGAGCAGCAGCAGCAGCAGCAGCAGGAGCAGCAGAAGTTCAAGTTTGTGTAAAGGTGTCCAAGTGCTTAAGTATCCACGTAACAGCTCTACCGTTCATCTTTGAAATTCAAGGACATTCAGCCTTTATTGTACATAACTATTTTTCTTTCCTCGTTGCTTTACTGCACCGTACTTAAAAGCCAATGAGGAATTATCATCATCATCAACACATGATAAAAATGTTATTTGTCGGGAATACCATTCACCCACCAACTCCATGCCAATTACGAATGCATGAAATTCACATTTAAAAACACAGAAGTAGTATTATTAGGATTTCCCTAGAGCGCGTACAGCATTAAGATTGTTTAAAGTTTTTATTTTACATTTAGCATACGCAGGGGTGGAGCTATAAGTGGTGGTCGGGGTAGCCACGGCCACCCCTTGGCCACTTTCTGGCCATTTTACACTTAGGGGAACATCTTGAAATCTGTGATTTTTCTGTCATTTTCACGTGGTGGCAGTAGTATTTGATCTCTTGATACTGTACCACAAGTTATTTATATTAATTGCATATTTAAAAAAATTAATATATAATTGGTTTGAATGCAAACTCTTAAAAAACGTCTTTAGAACAGACTGTTTGATTTATACAGTCAACGTCAATCAAAATCTTTACTTTCACCGCATAGCAAGCAACGCAACATGGCCCAGAAATCATTGATTATCATACCATCCACAGTCATTGTTCCATAAAATAATATGCTCACATATACCAAACTTACACACACACATAATACAAGCAAGAACAAACCTAAGTAAAAAGCAATGTTGAGAATTGTAAATTTTTTGGGGGTGTTATTGTTACACAGAATTGATGAGCCATTGATTGCAGTATGCCATCGGTGACAACTGAAGCAACAGCAAATCAAATGGCAGCATCTAGTAAATTAAGATCAGCAAAACATTGCTGTTTGCGTCAACTTAGTTCCTGCTTGATTATGAGTGTGATGGGCATTATTCTGTGTATCTGTGAATTTTATTTAATGACTTGATTGTGGATGGTATGATAAAGAATCATGCACGCACACATGGCCACTTCTGGGCACCCCTCACTGAGGTGTTTGTCACTCCGGCCACCCCACTGAAAAATGTCTGGCTACGCCCTTGACTTCAGGTAAGAAAATATGCCATTTATTATTTCTGTCTGTGTAGATTTTCAATCTTTTATTGCAGACTTGGAACTCAACATCACAAAATTATTCATTTGCACATCTCATCAACAAGCATGGTATATGATAGTCTACTGTTATGGTCTATGTTTTTGTTGTTTAGATCTGTATTTGCTTTCGTCTCATGTTACGTCTTGTCCTTTTCGCCGTTTTTTTTGGGTCCACTTCAGCCCAGTCCCTTGTGCCTTCCAATCAGCTCCCTCAGCCACTCGTATCTTGTCCAGGTTTCGCTTGTTGTCAAGTCACATGTATTTATATATACCCCGTTTAGTGTACATCTGACAAGATAGCCTAAGTACTTCAACAATAAATAATAAATGGTGCACTGTTGACCAAACAACAACACTGCAATGCGGCACAAAGGTTAACAGCTACAAAACTACTGTTATTATACTCAGAAACAGAGCTGGGCATTTTACAAAAAATCCGCGGTTCGTTTTATCGCCTACCGCCTACAGCCGGTGAAGTCTTCCGCCGTCCGTGTACCCGCCTTTCTGTGTGTCCGAAAAAAATAGTAATCGCCTATAAGCCGGTCCCACCTGTGATTATAAACGGGCTTCCGTTAGCGTTTCCAACTACCAACTTTGACAAACTACCATTCGCATCCCCCAATAACCACCGCCTGGGCAATATTTGAAACAAAAGATTGACTCACAGCGGCATGGAAACCTCACCGCAGTCGGTTAGTCTGGCCGTCTAATAGGGAAAAACTTCACCTCTCGCCTGTTCCCTCAATTAAATCTGTCCCACAAGCAACAAAAACTCAATCTAACAATAGTATTGTTAGATACCTCATCGCGGCCGGACTAAATGCTTCTCCTTTTAGCATCTTTAAGGACTTTTTTGGGCCTTGATGCACCTTTGAAGACCTCACGCCTCATCACATTGAAAGGAGACACATTTAGTCCGGCCGTCATTTAGTCGAAAGTGAAAATGTCGCTTCCTCTTGCCTGTTCCCTCAACTCAAATCTGTCACCCAAACAACAACAACTCAGTCTAACAATACTATTGTTACAGAAACCTTACCGCGGTCATTAAAGCCTCACCGCGAAAATAGATGATTACATAAACAGATAAAAATGAGATTCCGACCATGCTTAGTCCAACTATTTTTTTAAGTTTCCCTGTTTATTATTTATCGCCTAGAAAATGGGTGTCTGTCATAGGCGGAATGCCCAGCTCTGCTCAGAAATAGCTTAACGGTGTGACCTGACACGCCCACTTTGTCCTTGAGAGTGTCCTCATTTGGTCGCCTGTGCCTGAGGGAACAACTCTAACAAGGAAACACTTGTTTGTTTGTCCAGGGCCGTATGGACGCTAACGGAGCGAACAACGCATTAGCAGGAGCGTGAGTGAGTGTAAACGTGTGTGTCTGCGTGTGCATGTCTGTGTGAGAACAGTCATGTTCAAATTATTGAATTCCTCCATCACTATTCATTAACCTACATTGCGGCATGTGCCTGCGGCTGCCTTGTGTATGCAACATGAGGCTGATCACACATGTTGGGCTAGTAGTTGGGCTTTTCCCCCCTTTTTTTTTTTTCTCAAAAGAGACAATTCCTCTGTCGCAGTTGAATGGATTGGCTGTCCAGCAGCTTGCGTCCATGTGACAGTAACACTATATCCCTTGTTTTGATTCAGTCTGTTCTATCAGGTTACAGAAAGAAACACGGCTAGCTGCGTGGTCGACACAGGTGACGATGTCCTGAAATTTCTACAGGAAAATGTTTTTACACGTGCAAACCCCCCACCCCCACCCACCCCCGCTCATGCACTCTGTATTTCCTCCTAAATCGTTTTCTTATTAATCTCATGCACCGCACAGTGCGACACACGAGACACGCGCGGCACGGCAGCACACATAAACACAGCAGCAAACAAAAGATAACTGCAGCCTGGTCTGCACAAGCAGGCCTCACTCTGGTGGATTAAGGGTTTAATCCCTCACAGGCAAGAAAGAGGGGATGAGATTAAATCACGGCCGCCAGCCTGCTGGGGTCTGCAGCGATGTGAGGTGCATGCAGGAGAGGTGCAATGAGTCACTGAGCTATTTAAAACAAATACTGTCGCACTGTCGCTCCAGTGTCCAGCTGAAAGCGCTTCCTCAACCGACTTTTAGCCTCCATCTGGCTTTCCTGTAATTGACGTCCTCGCTCAGGGATTCCCTTACCTCCCTTTTAAATTTGTTCGATCTATTACATCTTGATCAGGTTAATTCCTCAGTCATCCAACAGGGCAAAAAGAACGATTAACCCTCACGACCCAGGTTGCAAGTGGAAGCAACTGCATAGCTGCATTGGGAGAAATGGCACTTAGTGGGACCAGGATTGGAATAATGGGAGGGAGTGGGTATAGAAATCCACGGAACGTAATGGGAAAGGATTCATGATAGCTGGGAACCTTTCAAGATGAACGGAAGTGGAGAAAGGACTCTGTCAATCACTGTACATAAATGAGGGCTGTTGGCATGCAGTATATTTTCTTTCTTATCATGATTATACTTTAAAGAGAAAACAGAAGGTTTCTGAGTAGTTCTTTAAAAAAAAATCAGAAATAGTTTTGCTTTAATTTATTTTTCAGAGACATGACACATATTTCCGTTATTAATGAATTCCCTTTTCACTACTTTATTTTACACTTGTTCACTTAATCACACTTTGCAAAGATGGGTATTTGTTGTAACTTGTGGTTGATTGAGTGGTCATTAAAACATCTAATTCATTTTGTATGCCTGCATAATCTAATGATCCAACAAAATACCTTAATTAGCAACATTATTGAAGCATGAGCAGTTCGAACAAATGTTGTTCTAGCAACTATATAACAATGATGTACATTTTGTTAAATCATGGGTTACTATGGATCAATTAATGACTTCCCCAACCTGGGGAGCTTTAGCATGAGTCTAAAAGTCCAATTGTGATCTTTTTTTTTCTTTTTTAAAGTCCTTGGGTTACCATACTTCAGCCTGTTTTCAGCAATGTGAATGGGAGTCAAAAGCACATCAGTTTGTTTGTGCCATTGTCTTTTACACTGTCCATTACACATCGAATGGAGTAGTGGAATTTGGATCCACCTGAAACGTTAAACTCAGGAAGAATTCCCTCCATGCTACGTTCTGGACTGTCAGTGTCAAGAAGAACAAAGAATATTTCTCTTTGTAAAGGCTTTTTTGTATTGGATGCCATTATACTGTGCAGGTGCTGTATATACCTAATTAAAGTGGTCAAAGTCAACCCAAACATATTTTAAGAATATTTTCTATGCAGGCTCACTATTTGAAGCAAGGCATTCTGATTAATATTGCGTTTGTGGGATATGAGTTCATCAGCAAAATCCACCCATTTTTAGCCATCTCCGGGGGCAGCCATTTTGTCACTTCTGTCGATAGAAAATGACATCACAGATGCTTAGGGCTCAGAGAACGACCGATCATGGCTCAGCTTCAGAAAATAGGTGAACTGTGATTCGTCGTTGCCTGAGCCCTGAGCAGTTGTGATGTCATTTTCAGTCAACAGAAGTGACAAAATGGCTGCCCACAGAGATGGCTAAAAACGGGTGGATTAACTCTTACTCCACAAACGCAATATTCATCAGAATGCCTTGTTTAAACTAGTGGGCCTGCATAGAACATATTCTTGAAAAAATATGTTTGGGTTGACTTCTACTTTAATAGATGCACAAGTGACTGGATCCTATACTCTTCCATAAGTGGGTCAAAAATGACCCATATTAGAATCAATGTGTTTTTATGCCATTTTTGTAATTTTGGTTAAGAATAATCACTTGTATAGTATTTAGAATTATATTTAGGACCACACAACAATGACTTCATGTTTGAAATATCTTCATTTTTTCCCTTTTAAACATGTTTGATGTCGCGACCAACGTTTCAAAATCTACAACACAAGTGATGTTTTCCCCCAGATTCTTCTGAATTTCTTCCCCTGGTTCACTCCCCGTGTAAACTATACCATCTATTGCATAGGAGATGCGCGCATCACAAACCCAGAGGATCTTTAGGCCATACTTGGCAGGCTTGCTTGGCATGTACTGTAGAAAATTGCACCGACCCCCTGAATGGCACAAGCTGGGCATCCACAGTGACAGAATTACTGGGGATGAATCGCTTTTTGCAGTTGACCAGGTATAGGTCCCATACAATGCGAAAGGCTGCCATATGGTCTGTTTCCAGTCAGAAGGCTCTGGTCCTCTGATCATCCAAGCGCAAGGTACGGTGAATGTCTGCAAATCTTCCAATAGCCATAGAGCCCTTGTGCATGGGAATATGTAGGGAACTCCCAAATAGCTCATGGACTGATACATCCCAGTTCTTCTCACTTTCTGCAAGCAGGGTCAATCCAATGAAGGTCATGAATGAATCTTTTTTCAATTATTTCCAAGGTCATTTTCCATTCTTTTCCTCTAGCTGTTGCTCTACATCCTTCCAAATTTGTGCACTTCATCACCTCTTGTATTATATCATCAGTGATAAAGAACTCCCATGCATATTTTGGTGAGGCAGTGGTGCCAAGCCCCTGTGCAGGCCCTGACTGACTTCTGAGAGTGTTCTGCACTGGTTGGGAGGTAACTCGCTCCAGTAAAAGCCCTTCCGACTCATTCTGTTGGACATGATTTGGACACTTTCTTCTTCAGAAGACACATAAGAGAAATGTTCTGAATCAGATTGATTCTGTTCAGTTGTATTTCCACTTCTACCTGGACAATAGTCTGGTTCCTCATCATCAGAAATTTCAGACTCAAGAGTCCAACCCCATTACTGGCCCCCATCATTCAGCATCTGTAGGACAATTTCAGCTCTGTATCTAGCAGCCATGACACATTGGATGAGGAAACATAAAAGTAATGTGTCCAATAGATCAATATGTAGCTATATTGATAAATACTTACACACACAAACACCCCCCGCGCGCGCACACCCCCGCACACACCCACACACACACACTGCATATAGTAATGTTGGCTAACTCTAGTTATGATACATCAGCACCACCTACTTTCTCAGCACGGCCAGAAAACGTTTTTATATATATACTAGTTATGAAGTAGGCAAATATGTTGATAAACAATAATAACATACCCTTTCACACAAAAATCATGAATGACATGCACACACACTAACGTTAACATAATGCATATACTAATGTTAGCAATCTTAGTTAGCTACTTAGTGTTAGCTAGTAATAAAGTAGGGTAAAGTAGGGTTTTGTAATTTTGATACATTATAATAACAACAATCATAAAAGACACACACAATATTATATGAAGAGAATACTTTCACATGTCAGCTCTTGCTGTGTGAAACAATCTTCCTGAAGGGTGAAACTTTTGATATAGTCTGTGTGGTTCACAGTTAATTTATTTCTGACAGCCAAAGTTGATAAAAATCAATGGTTCCCATTGGATTCCATAGAAAATGCATGTGGGTCATTTTTGACCCACTTATGGAAGCTTGGGGTAGTAATACAAAAATGGTAATTTCTTAAAAGGTATGAAAGGTAAGTTAAACATGTTTTTGAGGAATACCTGGAACATGAAATCCTAACAATTTTTCATCACGAAGATATTTAAAGAAAACAACCTCACCGGGTCATGTTTGACCCACTTATGCATCTAAGGGTTAAGTAGGTATACAGCACCTGCACAGTATAATGGCATCCAATACAAAAGTCTTAACAAAGAGAAATATGCTTTGTTCTTCTTGACACTGGCAGTCCAGAACGTAGCATGGAAAGGAATTCTTCCAAAGTTTAACGCTTCAGGTGGACCCCTTTAAGTGTTTTATTATCTGTAATTCCCATAATTAAAGGCTTCGCCCGTCTTGCTGTCATATTTAGAGCTTTAGAGCATTTAGAGCACATATATTTACTAAGCAAACACCATTTGGCTTGTTTATCATGGACTACAATAGGATTTTACTGGTTGCCGTCTGTCTGAAAAAAGATTTAAGCATAAAACAATACATTGCAATATGACTCATGCCAAGACGGTGACTCACACAATACTGGCATTACATTCTGGACAGCTGGTTTTAACTGAATAAAGCAGGACAGGTGTTGATGCTAATTGTGCAGCATTCTGTGCGAGATCAATCTTTCTTAAATAATGAGCAATAGCTGATTTACAGTCCAATCAAATGGATATCATAAAACATACAGAACAGAACACTTGGATAAGCTGAACTATTCCAAACGTACCAGCAGTGGAAGGTGAGCCACATTCACATTCAGAGCACTTTCACAGCTTATCAAGGTTCCCGACTGACTTCATATGTCTGTCTCAGCATAAAATGAAACAGACATTTCTCCACAGCAGGACAACAGACAACTTGCAGACTGTAGTCTTCTCACTGTTCCATTTATGTCACCATTTTCAAAATCCTCTTTTTTTATCTTTGTTCTTGCCAGCCTATTTTATCCCACTGAAGCTCGATCCGCACTCAAGCCATTAAGCTAATGCTTTTGTCAGAAAATCAGTGTCAAGCCTCTAGTGAAATTGAAATGCACAGGGGTGATGGCTGGTATATTTCATTCCTCATGGCGTTAAAAGGAAGTCAAATAAAAGCTCCTTCTCCTGCTCTATCTCACATACCTATCTCAGAGGCCAGGTAAATTTAAGAAGTCTGTTTCAAAACTATTAAGAAGCTCCTGAAAAAAAAATAACACTTAACTTTTGGGCTGAAAGCTTAGCTGCTACATTTTTGCAGGGCTCCTGCAAAGATGTTTGGAACTCTTTGCCGAGGATATGGGGGGGAGCTACTCACACCCATACATGTAGAAATTCAGAGCGCTAGCCAAGTACAAAGTGAGATAAATGCGATACTCTTGAGGGAATTTAAAGCCTGAAACCGAAATGTGTAAACGTACATATCAGACATGAGACCACTACTTTTTTTCTAACTATTTTTAAAGAGCTGCTAGAGGAACATGGGTATGTGGTCACATTGTCCAAAATGGGGCAAGCCTTAAATACATCCTTCACATTGCTATGAACTTGGTCCAGTGTAGAATTGGTAGAACTTTCATGCGTTTGTCGTATTTTTGGAGAACAGTTCTGAGAGCAGGGGTGCTCACACTTTTTCAGCATGTGAGCTACTTATAAAATGACAAAGTTAAAGTGACCTACCTACCTACCTACCTATTTTTTTAATGTCGTGCGATCTACCACTACTACATTTGCGATCGACTGGTAAATCGCGATCGAGGTATTGAGCACCCCTGGTTCTGAGGGTATAGTGGTTGAAATCTCCCGCTCCAATAACCATGGCGTCTGAGTGTACGTGTCCCATGTTTATCACTGATGTCATGCAGTATAGAGCCAGCTAGCGCTGTATTTTTGTCAGCTTGAAGTGGTGTACAGTATGTACAGCCAATGTAAACATGGCACTGAACACTCTTGGTAAACACAAATAAAATGGTCTTTAGCATCAAAAGTTTGTTGTTGAAAAAGATGCAGACTCTACCACCTTGGGCAAAACCAAACGCAACTGTGTGGTCTCGACGGTGGACGGCGTGTGTCTCAAAGAGGATGGCGCATGAGACCAAACACAATGTTTTGAGGTACACCAGATGAATATGATCAGTTCCAGTGAGAGTATTGCGTAACTGAAATGTAAAGTGAAACCGAACACCTTTTAAATGTAATCTTGATCATTCTTTGGCAGCATTTCTTCAACTCTCGACTAAGAATGAGATCACATGAACATGCTTGTGGCTCATGATGTCATTTGTCATTTGAGCATTTGCTGGCCAGTTGAAGTGCGTGCCGCTGTTCTTGCTTGAGGTCTTTTTGCACTTTTCCTGTTTAATCTGGGCAGCCTGGTGTGCTAAAGCCAGCTGTCCTCATGGTTCATCAGAGCGTCCTTTCTAAACATGTCAGCAAGGTATAATACAGGCAGAGTAGTGATTTTTCTCAGCTGGTTGGGTTTTGAGCAGGTTTAGCCATGCTCTCCATGCTACAGCCAAACATACAATCAGTGCGTCGACAGGTGGAGAAAGACTCAGGCCAAATAGAAAGTATGCTAACTGAAGGTGAAAACTGACAGTTTACTGAACCCATCAATCACTGTAAGGTGGCCAAAGGCAAAACATTTGACCACATCTCCTAAGTATGAGGTTAACCACACGCATTGGTCTGTCACGGAAGCAGGCACATTGTCTGAAATGGAAAAATATTCATTATTTTTGTTGGCCTTATCCGGTTTCCCCTCCTTGTTGCCGACCTTTCTTTCATAACTTCTGTAATAATGAATTGGGAAATAAACATATTCATGAATATACTCAACAACCTGTCAAAAGCCTCCTGGGAATTAACACAACAGATTAATGGTGAAAGTGAGTCACAATGCCCATTTACACATACTTGAAACTGATACGACTTAAATAGATTACATGGTTTACATGCATCTTTTGGTATTCAAACATGCTGTTGAAGAGAAAAACACATAACTTGAGAAATTTCATTCTGAACACTGGCTACAGTTGTGCATTTCTCAAATGTTGTTTGCATTAATCCATTAAAGCCTAAAGCGCCTGGCTCAACAGCTCCGCAAAACCTAAGGTCGTCTTTGGAATTACCCTTGAAAACCTAGTTTTCCCATAAATTCAACACCTACAAAATAATTAATATCTCAGCCCCTTTAGCAGGCAGAAACATAATTTCCAAAAGATTTTGAGACCTTAGACATTTGGCTTGCACGCAGGCCCGAGTTTATTCATCTTTACTGTTTCAATCGTCGGTGTAAAAATAAAGTGTCCGTGTAAGAGAAGCACTATTTTAATTTTAAAATTCAAGTGGTAATCACCATCCTCTATTTCGTTACAAAGACGTCGATATTGTCATTGTCTACAAACATATATCTTAACCATGTATCACGTTCAACTGGTTCTACTGGTTCAAAGTACACAAGCGCATCGTCTGTATCACTGCCGTTACTCATTCCAAAGCTCCCGCGATCACTGGCGTCCGCCATTATGACTCGAAAGAATTCCAAAACATCCTCTGCGGGCTCACGGACACCATCACGTGTATATTTTGATGCATTTCATTGGTTAAGAGAACAAAAATTGGATAAAAATAAATAAAATGACGTATATGCTCTCCAGGCTTTAAGGGTAGAAAGACGCAACAGTGCTCCAGGCTTTAAGGGTAGAAAGACGGTTATGCACTTCCATCCTTAATGGGGTAATGTCTCTCCCATGAAAATAGGCGAAATCTGCAAAGTGGAGGTTGACTTTCTTTTTTTGGAGAAGAGGTTACACCATCAAACACCGCTGCTCGGTTCCCACCTTTCTAAACACTTGTTACACATAATGAATTGAACTTTTAAAATGGAAAATGAAGAATAAATACCAAGCTGCTGATTGATTATAGGCTGCATTCATAACGAACGAAGTGCATTCTGCACACAGGTAGCACACGAGGACATGGACAAGGACGACAACACGTCATCTTAATAACTCAGTAAAACATGTTCTTTTTATCTTAAAATGGCTTGTCTTAAACAGAATCTGCATCATACACAACGGTAAAATCCTGGTGTATTAATGGGCTGTCACGTGTACAGCGCTTTTCTAACTTCATGCGCCTTGTAAAAACTACAATAGATGGTCACAAACAATAACCCACGATAGAATAAAGCCACAATAACCAAACTGCGATGTAGCGAAGGAACACTGCAGATGACTTGTTTTAATTTAAGTATTCATGAGCAGTTTCAAAGAAACAAACGTAACTAAACGTATCCGTTGTTTCTTTCTCAGGTGCATCAAATTAACAACAGAGCTGCAAACAGAGATGAGCTATTTTAGAAAAATACAATCAGTGTGGCCAATTTAGCTTCCTGGTGGTTATATTTAGCAAATTTTCTGACCGTTCTACTGACAATTAAAAACACAACAACAATAAAAGCAACGACCAGCTTTAATTCCTGATAATATTCATACATCACCACAATTTCTTTCACACATTTTGCCGTATGTAGGTATGATTACTAAAATTGATACAACATAGTCATGTATTGCAATTTATTTTGCAGACCCTTGCCAACCACTGCTGTACAACAGAACTCCTGCTGACTTCCATGGAATACTAAAGTCCTATTTCTGTGTCCTTGTTTAGTTAGTCCTTCTCATGACATTGAAAACATCTGGTCGCGCAACATCAGGACACAAAGCCTCCCAAGGTACATGTTTTCAGAAATGAAAGGCAGATCAACTTTGTCCTGAACCACGGCGTTAGTAATAAGGCCACAAAAACTTGAGCCTGGGCCTCCTGGAGCCTTGTGTTGCTTTTGATTGTCAGACTCAAACTGCTCTCACAGAAGCTGCCAAATTGTTCTTACCTAGAAAGTGATGTCACAGTCAAGACAAAACACCTTCAGGGCATTCTGTAAAACAATTATGCTTGAATACTGTCTGCATCCAATAGTAGAACTTGAGCTTCAGTATTAGTATTTAATACTTATGTAAATTTTAATTGATGAATTAAACAAGCTTGTACACCAGCAATCTGTTCTGGTGGATGAAGGCCACCATGTCCATCCATTCTCATGAAATCCCTCTCAAACTGCAGCACTAATTAATAGTGGAGAAGATGACATGGTGAGCTCTGTGGAGCAAGCAGGGAAAGCTGTGTCATCCGTGAGCAAAATAATAAGATGAGGGAGACCAAAGAAGCAGAGAAGACGCCAGGCAGACTTTCCTCTTTGTGGTCCTGCTCGGTTATCATTGCAGAAAAATTCAGCAATGGAGAATTCTATCCATCCACACTCCTGCAGGAGTGAACTGATTCCTCCTGAACTTGCCATCAATAATGCATCAAACCTTGCATCCACAATTCTCTTTCTCAATTGATTCAGATTAATGGAGCAAACAAAAGACTGAGAGGAAACGGAAACATTTGATTCTTGTGTTGCCTGTACATGCACAATCAGCCCGAGGAAGAATGATTCACTGCACTGCTGTATGTGCAGTGACTTTGAGAATCAGAAATGTCAAGATTGTGACATAACTCTATACACATGGATTTGGATGGGTGCAAATGTTTTGTTGTGATATACAGTATAGAACTGATACTAAAGAAGCAGCACTGACGTCTCAAAGCCTAGTTACACTCCAACTGAAACAGCCATTTTGAGATTTTTCTTTGACATACTGTATGTAAAGTGTATTTCTGTGTATTATTTGTAGTATTTTTTACACCTCCACCAAGTGTGATTGTGTGAAGGTAAACTATGTTGTTTTAACGTTGGTTTGTTGGTTGGCTTGCTTGTCTGTTAACCAGTTCCCAGTTTGGCGAACGGTGGCCTGTGCAACAATGAAGACATTACATTTATACAGAAATTAAATTTTATTTTATGGGATTTTGCCCCAGTCTAGAATTAATACAGTGCAGTCACCTAGCTCCACCCATTAAGATGAGCTGGGCATTCCGCCTAGCCGACGAACCGGTCCGTCTATCCGCCTATGATGGACACCCATAAACGCTAAAGTGGAAATAAAAAAAATAAAAAATAAAAAAAGACAACGCATAAGCGGAAGTGGATTTTTGCCCGTCTATGTAGTCGTCTATAACCTGACATTGATGATTATTGTTTCATTTCATGCAGATAAGTTTGCTGCTTGATTTGTGTATTTTATATCAGGCATATTTTTGGTCAGTTAATGTGTCCTAATAGCGTGCCACGCAAGTGCTATATTTAGGCGCGTGATGTCACATAGAGCAGAAAAGGGTCAACATAGATAGTGTGATAGATAGATGGATAGAGCTGGGCAGTCCGTCCCTGGGCCGGATCAGTCGAACCCTCCGGCCCGGCCCGATGCCCATTTTTGGGGTGGAAGTGGATTTTAGTCCGGTCCACTAATCGGGCCTCATGCGTTTGACGTGGTCTCGAGGCGGCCAAATTTCATCTCAGCCTACTCAGTGAAAGGCTTCTTTTTAGGCTTCTTTCTACTCCCACAATCCATTGGGATTAACAGCATTTTACTTACACAATAGATTTCAGATCTGTTCTTAATTAAACCAATAATGAAAGAAGAAAGTGCATATAGCCATGGATGGTGTTTGCGGGGGTGGGATGATAATTTTTATGAATAAGGACGGGGGGTTGTGGCCGGAAGGGTACCCAGGTCAAGGGTGGAAGGTCGCGGCCGGACCGGCAAAAAAGTGTCAAGTGCCCAGCTATGTCTGTAGATAAGTATACAGTAGATGCACGCTCGCAGACGACTCCTGTTAGTGCTGCTTGTTTTCTGCCCGTTTATCTCAGAAAGAGTCCTGCCAAGTAAACACTGCTACTATGGAACTTGCAGAAACGAATCCAGACACTACGACCGGCCACATATGAAGGACGTATTCTTTATTCATTTCCCAAAGCCCAAAACTCAAAGGGATAAATGTGAATGATGGGTCAAATTGTGGTCGACTGGTTAGCACGTCCGCCTCACAGGTCAGAGATCAAGGGTTCGATCCCGGCTTCGGCCTCCCTATGTGGAGTTTGCATGTTCTCCCCGTGCCTGCGTGGGTTTTCTCCAAGTACTCCGGTTTACTCCCAAATTCCAAAAACATGCATGGTAAGTTGATTGGACACTCTAAATTTCCCCTAGGTATGATTGTGAGTGCGGATGTTTGTCTCTGTGTGCCCTGCGATTGGCTAGCAACCAATTCAGGGTGTCCCCCGCCTACTGCCCAAAGACAGCTGGGGTAGGCTCCGGCACGCCCGCGACCCTTGTGAGGGTAAGCGGCATGGATAATGGATGGATGGATGGATGGGTCAAACTGTCATCCAAAAGAACAGTTTAACGCCAGCAGGGTGAAGACTTTTACCTTCATATTTAGTGAACATTTCGTTGGGGGCCATATGGTGTTACAGATGACAATCCAGCCAATCCCTTGCCGGCCACTGCTTGCATCAAAAAGGTAAGCCATTTTGTTCATCTCTTCTTTTTTGCTTGGCGTTTGGCCCTACTCCTCCTGCCTGACGACAATGAAAAATGCAAAGCCAGACTGTTTTGTACTGTACTGAGGTCTTCCAGTGAACTCCCCAAAATTCCAACACAGTCCTAGCTCTTCGCATCAGTGCATAATCTGTTGGTCTGTTGGAGTCGGTTGACGGAAGCACTGACTGAAGCGCGTTTAAAATGATAGACTGCCCGACCGATAGGCGACTACTATTTGGTCCAGCCAGACAAAATGGACAAAAATAAAAACAGAAACCTAAAACTTAATTCACAAGAACTTCTCTGTAAAACTGTCTCCGTATTCTAAGCTACTTTTTGACTTCTTAGCTCATTAATTAGTCAGCCTGACTAAATTCTCTCTTTGGTGCATACCGCCACCTGCTGTAAACATACAGTCAATGCAGTCTGGGTCACGCTTCTGTCTTTCGTCAGCAAAACGGGCGTCCGACAATGTTGGGCTGTGAGGTCCCTTCGGACTTGAGCAGGTTAGTGACGATTACAAAGACAGACGAAAATACACTTCCGTCTGTGCTTCGTCCGTCTATTTTTTTGTTTAATTTCCCGTCTATCATCTATATCATCTCTGTCAGCAAAATGGGCTCTGTCAATGATGGACAGACGAATCAGTCCGTCGGTCAGACGGAATGCCCTCCTCTGGGCCACTGATATAAACCACAGCTTTCTGCATTGTAACCTTCTTTTGGTGGTAATGTAGTGCACATGGCATAATGTGTTGAGTTCAGCTGATTGATTACTGCCTTGCATGTAAGTACAGTTGATGTTTAAAACTAGAACTGTTACACAAAAGGGGCAAAGTCAAATGTAAAATGGTGGTACGCATAACGGACTTACAAGCAGATAGCATGGGAATAATTCCCAGTCACTGCCATCAGTGACCTTAGGCGTGAATGTGACTAGTGGTCTGTCTTTCGAATATACAGTATGTGCTCTGCGATTGATTGTCGACGAGTCTGCGGCTTAGTGTGCTTTTCGCCCACAGTCTGTCAATTTTCCCAGTGCCCCTGAACAGGGACAGGTGACAGAAAATGAACAGATGGATAGATCCAATTCAGTTATCTGGATGGTCCTCCTGACCCTCCTAAAAAAGATACATTTTGCCTACACATTAAATTTCGTAGATTAGCTTTTACTCTAATTATACTCTGAAAAAGACAATACTTGGTCCCAGGCTGAACAGAGTAAAATTAACAATTGGAAGAGAGTAAAATATTCAAAGTAAATTTGACTCAAAGTGGATTAAATGTACTCCAAATGATTAAAATCAACTTTTATTTGATGAGTGCATAAGTCACTCACGCACATTTTACACCGATGGGAGTAGGGGTGGGTCCTAATGTACTCTGAGTGAAGAGATTTTGATCCATTCTGAAGATTTATTACAGAACCTGGTGGCTTGTGGAGGCAATTGTACCCCAAAATGTTTAAATACATCTCATTTAGAGGGGAAAAAAATGCAAAAAAAAAATCCTACCAATTTTACTGAGAACTGTTGTCACTCATAACCACTCCTCGTATTCTTCTTTGCTGCCTTTTCTTTTCTCCTTGCCTCATACTGTCCTGATCTACTAAAGCAATTCTGTGCCGACAACACGAGGGGCGTATATTAATTTACGATTAACCTACAGTTGTTGTTCAGTGTGTAGCAATGTTTAAGCGGCATCAACATATGGCTGGGCAGAGCTGCTCCGGTAAAAGGCCAACTGTTCTCTCTAATTAACACGCAAGTCTCCAAACAAGGGACACAATGCTGCGAGGCAAACATGCTACATCAGGAAGTAAGCGGAGGACGCACTGCCGTGAGGGAAGAGAGTGAAAAGAATGAAAGTTCTGAGTCATTTACTGTCACCAACTGCCAGTGCCCACTCACTTTTGTAGTCAGACAACCTCAGGTTGCACGATATTGCAAAAACAGAATTGCCTGATTTGCCTGAGGCAAGGACTTCTTTCAGAGCCAAGACAAGAACATATTTACCATCAAATGCAACAGATTTGTACAGTATAGACATCATGAATTATTTGTTGTTGCCGCATAATGCATATTGCAAATACTACTGCGAAGATTTATGTGAAGATGACAGCACTGAAATGTACGCATTCAAAGTTTAAAAAAATACATACTGATATTTGTATGTTCATAGAAAAAAAAGAAAGAAGGTATGCATCTTATTTGTGATGACACTCGTTTTAAGGGGATGGGAGGAAGGGAATCTAGGTCTCAACACCTTAGATCTTTTTTGTTGAGAAAATTTTGGAATGTCAAACTGTTTGGGATTTGTTAACACATTTTCGTCTCTAGTTCTACCTTTAGTGATGAACCTTTGACTACCGTTTTGCAATTTAAACATGCCCTCACATCTTGCAATGGAGAATACCCAAATGAATAATCCATCCCAGTATCCAGCCACTCTCTGTTGTACATGTGATCATTGAACAGGCCAAGAGTCAAATAACACACGCTTGAAATGATATGCTAAATGGAGCTGAAGATCCATAACAATCCCATGACCCAATGACTTCCGCTCGGTGAAACTTTCTCTTTGGGACTGCCAGTAAATGCACAGTTAAAAAGCTGGCTAGTAATGCAGGATGCTTGATCTTTTCATCAATTCTTACTAAGTTCTGGCTCCTTTGGTAGACTCATTTTGTTGCATTTTAAGAGTTTACTCCAACTATGATACTCTGTGTAACTGGTGACTGGGCAATAACGGAGAGTGCCTCTCCTTTCTGCTGGTTTTCAGTGTCCTTTCTCTGCCATGTGGGACAGCACAAACCTTTGCCCCTCTCTTGCCAAGGAATCACTATTGTAGGTGGGACTGGCAAGTGTCTTTAATTAGATTTGTTAATCAGACTGAGAAACATTGAGCCTTTTTCTTGATCTATCTATCCATCCATCGAAAGAAGGCTTTCTGCTTACCTCATTTGTGGGCCCAGTCAAATTGTTGGAATTTCCGCGAGAATGGTGTTGAAGAAAAATCGCACAGTAAGCAGAAGACCACTGGTCACAGCACCAGAGTTGAAAACATCTGTGGGAACCTTTGCTTTCATTTTTAATACTCACTATATGAGCTATATTAACCACTGGAAGACTATTTTCTCAGTGAAGAGTAGATTATTGAATGGATGCAAAATAGATCAATTACCCGCCCATGGAGCCTTTTCTGTCAGATGCGGAAGAAGGTCTGCCCTGTCCGAAATGATTCATTTTACTATACTATTTTAGCCACAGCCTCGTGGAGGAGGGGGCAACGTGTGACTTCACGGCCTAAACTGGATTCAACTAGTAAGTGTGCCAAAGAGTGCAATTGACAGGGAAAGCTATTTAGCAACATACAGTATGGCCTAGCTCAAGTCACCTATCTAATTATGTGTGCCAAAGAATCTAACAAATCTGACAATACATTTCTGGCACACCATGGTAAATTTTATTTGCGACTGTAAGAAAAAATATGAACAGAAAATCACACAGCAAGCAAGACAGAGAAATGTAATCAAACCTACCTAATGAGTTGGTGGGAACCATTTTGTTAATGAATCTGAATATCTAATGAAAACCACTATCAATTAAAAAAAAACATATGCAATAGTATAATGTCTGTCTTTATATTTTTTTGCGTGATGACCGGCCATTCAGTGATGTTCATGACTTTCTGTGCCTGTTGGTCACGGTCAGGGATCCGCAAGAGTCTAAAATATCACATCAGCAAGCGGTCAAGAAGATCACAAACCCATTGGACTTATCCCCCCTCAGGCTTAAGAGTCTGTATGCAGTCAAGCACAGTGAAATCAGATACAGATGCTTTAAAGTCAGAAACAGAAAAATAACACTCTGTACAATTATTGGAAAATCTTATTACAAACATGAAGCTACAAAAGTGAAATATTCACCCGGTCTCTTCACTGGCACCCTGCAAATTATATTTTGTTATATTTCGGTTTAGTTATCATTTAATTGACAAAAAAGTACTGTCAACAAGCTATTCACAAACAACTATTCCCGGCCCATCTGTATCTGCCTGTAATGGACTCCCCATACCCACCAACACACCCAGTACATTTTCCACAAATGCTTCCATGAATGAATGGAAAGTGGGAGGCAGCTAAAAACAAAGTGCAGCTCTCTTCTTTTAAGTGGAGTGAGAGATTCTCAAGTCACTTGTCTGGGCTTGTAGCGTGGTAGTTAATAATTCACACTGGGAACTAGAGGTCCATAAAGGCGGCGATGATATAGCACAGAAGCGGAGCAGAGGAGAGCTGTTTTTTAAAGTGAGTGTGGGAGGAGAAAAGTCTACTCTTTCCTGATCAACCTCTCTTTCTCAGCTCTGTGTCTCTAAAAGGAGACAAGAAGTGAAAAGAAAGCACATTAGGTGTGCGTTTGTATGTGTGTGCGCGGGCACATGACGCAACCATGCATGTTCTCAATGTAGGCCGATAAGTCCCACAGTGGATGGACGAATGGAAAAAGGTCAAGGAGTTGTTTTCCAGCGGACTGGAGACGCTGTGGGCATTGCCCGTGTGATGCGTTCCTACACGTGTAGCTTTGTGTTTGTGTGTAATGTCTTTCGTTTGAGCATACATCATTTACTGCTATTACAGCTCATACAATCTAATGAGATTTCATACGAAAGCTCTGTCAAACATTTTGCCTTTACAAAAATAACATTTGTTTTAGTGGTTTTCACAGCTGGACATTCCGACTATGTGACGGACCGGTCCGTTTATCCGCCTATGATGGACGCCCATTTTGTAGGCGATAAACGATAGACGGGAACTGTAACAAAATAGATCAGATAAGCATAGCCGGAAGCCCATTTTTTCAATCTATGTAATCGTCTATTGTCTATTTTCGCAGTGAGGCTTCTATGACCGCGGCGAGGCTTCCGTTTCCCGTTGGCCGTGGCTGAGGCTTCTGGGTCCTAAAAGGAGAATAATTTAGTCATGAATTAGTTTTAGTGAGACTTCCATGCCGCGGTGAGTCTTTAGTTTCAAATATCACTCAGCGGGAAGAGGGCGGGGTAGTGTAAGTTGGTTGAAGTTTGTCGATGGAAACACAAACGGAAGCCCATTTAAAATGCCTGGCGGACCGGCCTATAGGCCATTACTATTTGGTCCGGCCGGACAAAAAGGCGGATATACGGATGGCGGAAGAGCACCCCGGCTACAGGCGGAAGGCGATAAACGGACCGGAAAATTTTTGTAAAACGCCCAGCTCTGGTGGGTTTTGTAAGTGTATTACATCATACTGAAGCAGCTTACTGTGACTTCTTAAAGAAAATGTTAAGCCGCAAAGATAAATACTGTATTGATTTTAGGGCTGGGCGATATGACTGAAAAGTATATCACGATATAAGTGCTTCATATTGGTCGATATCGATATATATATATTTTTTTTCTTTTTTTAAACTATTGAAAATAATGAACTGAAGAAAAATACATTTAGGTTATTTTATTTTAACATAATACTTAACATAACTTTAATAAGAGGTCGATGTAACTATGAAAGAGTAAAATAAACTGGTCGATATAAAGATTAAATAAACTCCCTTTTAAAGATAATATGCTTAGAAGGACTGAGAAATGTTTGAAAAACTGTCACAATCTAAGTATTTCATATCAGTCAATATTGATAATTATTGATTTTGTTTTAAACCGTTTTTTAAAAATAACAATTAACTGTTTTTTGTACATCGCTATGTAGTGTAATGTGCAGTTTGTCCTCCACCAGTGCATTGTAAATGCTTATTTGCATTAGGTCACGCACGGCCGCCGGGCCCGCGAGCATGCTCCGTTGAGTTAACAGCTTCTTCTTGTTGGTTTAAATGCTTCTTCCTCATTGGTTTAAAAGCTGCTTCTTCGGAATAATGTTTTTTATATATGTGTTTTTCTTCTGTATTATGCATTTTATGCCTGGTGCGAATTGTACTCCGGAGCGACGTATAGTCCGGAGAATACGGTATCTTAAAATGTCAAAGTGAAATTGATATGCTCCTATCAATTTTCTATACTACTCATTGTCCTTATGTTCACAGTTTTGCTGGAGTATTGACAAACAGCCATTTACGCTGACATCCACACTCAAGTTTGTGGAATGTGGGAGGAAGTGGGAGTACCTGGAGAAAAGCCACGCATGCACTGAGAGAGCATGCAAACTCCACACAGAAAGGCCGGAGACGAGATTTGTAGCCCTGACTTCACAACGGTGTGATGGATGGAATGGGGCGGGAGCCGACAATGTTTATGAATATAGCCGGGGGGTCGCGGCTGGAAGGATACCCAGCAAGGGTGGAGGGTCGCGGCCGGACGGGAAAAAAATGGTCAAGAGCCCAGCTCTGCATCTTATGCATGCGCAGAAGGTACTTTAATGGTCAGCGTCGCTGTCTGTCGTTGCGGTATATTCCTCCAGCGTGACGTGCCGACAGCCGGCCGGACGCCACGGGGGTAAGCGTCTGTCACTGTTGGCCAGCGTCTTTTTGGTCTATCTAGGCCTTTACACTTCGAAAGGGCCCCAATAAATATGATGAACACCGATTGGACATCTTCAGTGAGCCTGATATACATGTTGCTGGACTGTGGGAGCAAACCTGAGTACCCAGAGAGAACTCACACAAGCAAAGAGAGACCTTGCAGACTTCACACAGACATGGCCAAGAGATTTGGACCCCGATTCCGCTGAACCGTTCTGTGGTGAGGCAGCAGCGCAACTGTTCATGTGACACTTTCTGCCCTGTGTTAGATCAAACGTACAGGCAATGTTTAGAGTGTACAATCTGTGCTGATTGATGTGGTGAAAATGATGTTCCCAGGAACACTGTGGTACTTCCTTGACGTACACGACCAGTAACGGCATCTGTAAAAGAATCACTCCTCCATCGAGCTGAACATTAGAGAATGATTCATCAGTTATTTACAAGTTAGTGGAATTAATCTGAGTCGCACTAATGAGGATGATTTAGAATCACTATAAACATTACAAACAGCACTACAGGGGCTGTAATTCCAGAGTTTACAAACATAAATACTGTACTTAAGAAAATTAGGAGTACAAGGGTGTGACTGAACATTAATCTGCACTGTTAACAAGTACTCAGAGTGCTAAAGCAGGATTTACGGTAGATGAAAAGGCCATTTTTTATCCTACGCTATCCTGTTGTTGCCCAAACAAAGCTTTAATGTGATGGGGTGGCTGTTATGACCAATACACATTCATCGGCCTATTCCTAAAAGCCTTTGATGAATAATGCGAAGGAAGAACTGTACATGGAGACAAGCCAATGAAGCATACAAAATATTCATACACTTGAGTTCTTCATAGTCTTTAACAACCTTTCCTTTTCGTTATCTTGACAGCCCAACCATCGTCACGACTCTTCTCCTTTCAAGGTTTTCCCCCTCTTCTCAGTCCAATTCACCATTTTTTTTCTGTCCTCATCATCCCGTAAGCCTCTCAAAGCCCTCTCCCGTCCTCCCACCCCGAAGCCATCAGTGCTCCCCCTCAGGGTGAAAATCTCGAGGACCCCGTTGCCCTTGGATCTCAAGAGCGGTGCCGACATCTGTGCCTGGATTTTTACTTTCCCGCTTGGGAACACTATAATGGAGCTACAGTGTAACACACTGCGAATGCACCGGACTGCTCAGTAATGGAGCTCAATTCAGTTCAAGCCTCGTTATGAATGCACCAAGTATTTTTTTCTCCCTACGCCAGGAGGTTATGTTTTGGCTGTCTTTTTGCAATTATGCAGAAACAACATTGCCCTGCAGAAATTCCCTGCTTTCAGAGGATTATGGCACTTTTGGGAAATAGAGCTGCCTGGTTGGAGATTGAACTCTCAAAGTTAAAAGGAAAAAGTCTGTGCATGTGAAAAAAGATTGAATGTGCTTTAAGGTTATGTATAGTCAACATGAAATTCATTTGATTTAATCTTGTTTATGAGATCATTTTCATCGCTGGATTAGTTGAAGTAGCAAACACGTTCATTCCCATTTCCTTGTACCAAACAATGAAGACAGTCTGCAGCAAAGCTCAAGACACACTTTCCCATGCTATGAAATCAGAAGTTACGTCTAAAGTATTGATCGTGAGTAGTATATAGTATGAAAGATGGTATTAATTCCCCACAAACAGTTGGTGGAACACTCTTCCACCATAACTGTTCCCCAGTGCGCAAAGAAAAATCCATGGAGGCACAATTTGATGAGATTGGTGTAGAAATCCTTGACCTCAACATTGTTACTATGGCTGCGAGTGCATGGCATATTTTTACATATAACATATCTCGGCATATAAATTGCACGGATGCCCTTTTGTTAAATGGCCACCAGCCGTGCGCTTTGCGATGCTTGAAAGGAAGGGTGAAGTATGCAAATGATGCTGGGCGTAATGACTTCTCGTCATACTCAGTGATGGTGTGTCAACTCGACGGAGTGTGAAACAATGGCCATGGCTGATCACTTTGCTGTGATGCCATGGAGTGTTATAGCCCATATAATCACCCTCCACACTGACATGCACCACCTCCTCCTTTCATCACTTGTCCTGTACATCACCCTTAGCCCCTTCTAGTCAGTCCCCTTACAGTCACAAACTTCTTTCCAAATTCAATGATTACATCACAAGTGCTGAAAATTCCAAATTAATTGGCCAAGACGTGACAAAAGAGTCCCAGCACTCATTTTAAGCGCAAGCTCAAAAACGGATTCATTGACTGTAAAGTGAAGCGTAGAAGGAGAAAAGGAATTGCAATTGATTGAAAAAGTGACCTAAAATGAGAATGCAGTGGACCTGAGACAGTTCACCTCAAGTTAATCCTGAGCTAATGGCAAAGGGAATAAATGAATCAGGCGCTTGAGAAGGTTTGCGAAAATCCCTGTGGTCTTAATCCAAGCCCAGTGAATGAATGTTTGTGAGGGCAGAGGAATCTCCAATAAATATACCGCTGAGGTTTTCACCGCAGCACCTCGCTCCACTGCTTTGCCTTAGTGCTGAGAAAACAGCTGCTGTGTGAGTGTAGATGAGTCCATATGGCTGTGCTGTATGCGTGACCTTACATCCTGACTGATGACTAGGGGAGAGAAAGTAGCAGAGATCTGCAGAAGCAATTATGAGGCATAAAGGGTGCACACAAGCAACATAACATATGGGCAAATGACTCAAAATGCTGGCTAGTTTGTTTCAATTCGCCGGCCAGCTGTGGCGCCTGTGACATGGTGAATATTTCACTCGCTCTCTGCCCCACATCCCATTAAGGTAACTTAGGGAGTCATTTGACATTTTAGAGAAGGGGGCGGAGAAGACGATCGGGAGGGCCAAAAATGAGGGCAAAAAGATTGTAGGTAGTTACATTGAGAACAACCCTAATCTACTGGCCTTAGTTTATAGGGGGCAATTTACACGTCTGACTAACAACAACAATGGAGAAGAATGAAGATTTGTCATGGTAAGAGGCAAATTTCATGTGACAAGAGACAGGAGGAGAGCATGGAAATGAGCCGATGCAACAAAGAAGACATCGACCAGCAGAGATGTGGACTTAAGTCGTTGCGACTAGTTTTGATGACTTGTGACTTGACTTGACAAAAACTAAGACTTGAGACTCGAAATGAACTTGCGAGTTAAAAAACTTGACTTGAAACATGATGACTTGATAGACTTGACTGATGTTCATTTTAAAAAGTTGGTCTGATGATAGAACAAAATTTATTGTTATAACATGTCAGTGAGCGTCCACTAGGAATGGCAGTGTCATGACAAGCAGAGGTGGGTAGAGTAGCCAAAAATTGTACTCAAGTATATGTTACTTCAGAATAATATGACTCAAGCAGAAGTAAAAAGTAGTCATCCTAATAATTACTTGAGTAAAAGTAAAAAAGTACTTGGTGAAAAAACTACTCAATACTGAGTAACTGTAGCAACGTCGCTTTTTTTTTTTTTTTTTTTTCAAAACAACCATTCAATGAGACGAAAATACAAAATAATCATCTCCAGGCAAATTAAAGTCCATCCAATCAATAAAATGAATTACATTTAATTAAAGAATAGCTTAAAATAATCTTGAAGTAAATTCAAGTACTTTAATAAACAATAAAATAATAATAATAGTATAAATAAAAGAAATAAATTAAGCACCAGTAGCACCAAATTTCAGCCCCTGTATGTTTAGCAGTGAACAGGAGTCCAACATGACTGAAAAGTCTCTCACAGGCTGCAGATGCAGACATTTTAGATCCGTTTCATCCGAAAGCAACTCTTTCCCGCAGCTGAAGTTGAATATGATCACATTGACGAGGCTGCCATACGGCCTGATGTAGCGGAGCAAGAGGACAGTTTTTTCTTCACAAATCTACTCAAGTAAAAGTAAAAAGTATAGTGATTTAAAACTACTCGTAGGAGTACAACATTTCCCAAAACGTACTCAAGTAAATGTAACGGAGTAAATGTAACCCGTTACTACCCACCTCTGATGATAAGATTAGCATTTCAGTCAGTCCAACACCTCGTGCTTGTGTATATTGTTTTCTCATTCATCCAGGTCATTTCCTACTCAGGGTATTGAATCGACCACAACAGGACTCTTCTGGTTGCCTTATATGTTGTTTTACCTCGCATTCAAGTAGGTTTCATCAGTTTGTGCAACGAGGCTTGGTTAGGAATAGGACTGCACCAGCCTAAATTGGTTTGGCAAACAGAGGAGGTGGTTTACGACACCACCCGTCCACCACATACAATGCCCTCCTTTCATTCATCCCAAAGAGCAGAGTTGGGCATTTTACTAAAATTTCCCGGTCCGTTTATTGCCTTCAGCCTGCAGCCGGGGTACCTTTCCGTCCTCTGTCTATCCGCCTTTTTGTCTGGACGCACCAAATAGTAATCACCTATAGGCCGGACTAAATATGTCTCCTTTTAGGCCCCAAGAGCTGTCAAAAAGCCTCGGCCACGGCCAACGGGAAATGGAAGCCTCGCAGCGGCCATTGAAGCCTCACCGCAACAATAAACGATAGACGATAACATAGACGGAAAAAATGGGCTTCCGACTATGCTTAGTCCGTTTAGTCGTTTTTGTGGTTGGAGCGTGCCTCCAACTCTGAACCTTAATAGTGGGTTTTCCACACAAACCTATGATGGTGCAGTCCTAACCGAGCCTTGCAGCATGAACTGATGAGGTCTACTCACATGAGAGGAAAAACATCTTCCAAGACTAACAGCAGTCCAGTTGCCATCGATTCACTGCCCTGAGAGTCAAACACCTCGCTATGGAACGGCACAGCCACCGAACTCAGATGGCGTCATCATGTTGACCCTTGTGAAACAAGTTCTGTAACACAGAGATATTAAAGTACATGACAATTATAACAGTTGTGTTATGAAGTAGTGTCGAATTCAAGTGCATTATTTGACAGGTGTTATACCTACAGATTAGATTAATTGGCCAATACAGTTAACCCCATCATACTCGCGGTTCAGCACCCGCGGATTCAGCGTTTCCAGGGATTTTTTTAGTGTTTACATTTTTTTTTTCCCCCCGCTGCATTTGAATAGCCATCAAATATATGTGGATTTTCACTATTCGTGGGGTATAGGGGCTGAGGCCTTTAGGTGGCTGAGGCCTATCCCCACGAATACCGGGAAAGAATATTTGACCTTATTGGTTTTCTGTTTTTACGACAGAAGTAAGAAAGTACGACTGCATTAATAAGATGGCTTGACATGGGATTTTACTAGCGAAAACCTGTGACTTGAAATGACTTGCCCAACGAGAGAGATTTCATTTTGTGGCCCTAACCTGATTTTTTTAAATTAATAAAACAAAGACTAAAGAAAAAGCAAAAGGATAACTCATCGGTCAATCACACGCTGATTGAAGAACTTGATCCAATGCCAGCAACAAATACTACATCTTGTTAGACTGAAATGGTTAATAATACCACTATTCTCAAATTCGGTTGGCCATCTGAACTGATGCACAGAGCACTCTCTCTTTTAGATCTTTTGTCTTGTGTCATTTTTCTTGTCTGGAGTCAAGTCGTTGCTTATCTGTTTACTGGCTAAAATGTCATCTGGCTCCTCAGTTGAAACATAAACTAATACTGTACCAGGACCTAAATAATGCTCCATGTAATATGACTCATGCAGTATAGTAAGCAGAATTCTCCTCCATGATTCTCACAGTATGATTTGCAATTGCAAAATCCCCTGACACTGTGAGCAAGCCAAATATTGCATTGATTTAAGGCAGTTTGAAGAATCTCTCCTGTTTACTAGGTGGATGATCCACAGTAAGTGTGAGAATAAACAAGATTTAGAAAAAAAACCCAAAAAACAGACATTTGGCCAGCTCCGGATCTTTATATGACAAGTGACGAAAAAAAATGTTGCCAATTAGAGGTAGGTAATGAATGTTGTAGGAGCCCTTAAAATTATGTTTCAGTCCGACCAAACTGGAGCCCCAAGCAAAGCTTTATTTTTAAGCCCCCAGACGGACATTTTTCAGGCACCAAAATGATTTTGTTGACAGGAAAGTGTGTGCGTGTGGCGGGCAGGGGGTAGGTGTTAGGGTTAGGTGTATGATTTTTAAAAATGAAATTGGGAGCAGAAGTATACACTTTTTATGGATTTTCTCTAATCCACACTGGTTCAAAATTATTCGCAAACCGAAATTTGCAATTCACCACAGTGCCAGTCAACAGACAGAGACATGTGTCATGTGTTTGTGGGTTGCGCTGCTCTCTTGTCATAGATAAACAGATTTATAGAAGACCAAAGCAGGCTAAAATGCAACCATGTTGGCTGGACCGTTTTAATGTGAAAAGCAATGCGGTACATACTTTGTATATTTATCGCCTATATATGATTTTTGATAATATTTGTTATCATTATGTTGTGTTATGTAGTATGCGAATACGGCACATTCCGAATTGAATAAAAATTCGTGAATCTCAAGTCGGACTATTTTATTTGGAAAGAACCATATTGTCATGCACGTGTCAAAAATGTTATTGCTTGCGGTTATTGATGCATGTATATGTATTTGGTACGTCTCTCTACCATAACAAGCTCACACATGGAATGTATTGAGTTTGGGAAGAGGAAGTCAAAGTGTATGTACTACATAGTAAGCGATAGGCTTTTGGCGCTAAGCCAAACCCATTCGAATGTCAGCACAGTTCAAGACAAAAGTAGCACGGTGCAAATTGAACTTCCAGCAAAATTTATGGCATAACAATTCTGACTGTTGAAACTGTTACTGTCGCACTTGTCAGTATTCCTCATTTCTTAAAAATAAGAGACTCTTGATGTTGCACATTCCCGGAAAGATAAGTGATGTTTTGTGGCTCTCTTTTGTGCAATTGTGCAAATATCAAATTTTGCACCAGCATCTGTCATGTTTCTTAAGGTACTCTTAAAGGCACACGGAACATATAAGCATGTGTCGTTATGTTTGAAAAATGTGAAAGTGCACATGATTTCAAAGGCTAATTAATGCATGTTCTTCAATAAAAATGGTCTGCTTTAGGAAAGGGTCCCTGTGTGACAACTGCTGAGAACCACTGATCTAAACAACACTGTATAGCAATTACTCTGCAAAGATACATTAATACATACATACATTTTGACTTGGGCTACCTCATGCATCTGTGAAAGGTTTGTCATAATGCATAAGAAAATATGAATCAGACTCAGTTTCATGGTAAAATGCATTCAATCGTATGTCTGAATTACTCTGCGATTCCCTATCCCTACAAGATGCCGTGAATCAAATGTACAGTAAATTAACTAGTTATTGTCTTTCAGCTATATCATTTGCCTGCCTCATTTTTGTGTGAATGATACACACCAGCCTCTTAACCACCTACAGTAGAAGGCTATTGAAGAGCATATGTTTTAAAATACAAGAGCTTTATGTAAGAAAAAAAGTGGGTGATGCCTTACATGATGATGTACTCGCTACATTTTCACACAATGATGTTCATGTATCTAATGGGAGATAAACTGAGCCGCTGGGTTTTAAAGCAGAGGCGTTCGGGTACAGATCTATGAATAACATCATCATCTAAAAACAAACCAAAGAAACACTCTACTGAGCAGCAGAAGATGAGGTCTATTTTTGTGCATCTGGTTTTGAAACATCTTCAAAAGATCAAAAGCCAAGGCAGGTAAAGATACAACACAGTATTACCTTCAACATCTCAACTTGTAGTTACTTGTGCACTTAGCATGAAAAGACAGATGTAAAGGTCAGGAGTTGAGAACAATGAATTGCCACACACAGTCTAATCTGTCCGCATCCATAAACCATAGAGATGTTCCCATTATCTACAGTATCCAGTTAAATATTTCACTGTCAACGCTGCAGAACATGGTAGGCTGAAAGAGATGCTGCACTACAGGTTGCGGGCAAATGAAGGCAAACACATTTTAATTATAACACTACTTTCACTCGAAAAATGTCTGCCACGTGTCCAGAGCAGGTGCAGTCCCATCGTCTATCCACCAACCCCTGTGATTTATAAGGTTCAAACAGACTGCCTCTAAATCCTGTCAAAAAGAGGAAGACAACATTTTCCCAAGACACACAAACACACAGTGGCTTTTCTGTATGTTAAGAGAGTTCGACCTTGAAAGGATCACGTGAGGTTTTCCGAAACCCGCTTAAGTCTAGCTTGAAGCTGCGGCGGCAGCCTGGTGAGCTCAGACAAGCTCTACAGCTGTTTGTCTTTCCATTGTCATTGTCACTGTGTTGCGCACGGTTCAAATCACGCTACCAAGAACAACACAAACCAGCATACTGCAATATAAATACTTTATGTTTGAAACAAATAACAACATCAATATTTTACAAACGTACTGTCTCAAGGAGACAGTGAAAGGCATTATTGAACAATTTGAACAATAGATTTGCATGGTTTCATTTTACAAAGGTAACATTAAAAGGCATCAGAAACCAGTTTAACTTACTCTCCGAACAATTTGGCTGTTCTATTTGGATCACAAGTCAGTTCAACACACTTGCAGCGGAAAGACATTCAAAGAAATAAAAGTAACATTCGGATATTTTTCCTCCATATTACAAAATGACTTGACAGAAAATACAAGATGAAAATCATTGTGTCAACCAACTATGGTCAAGCTTGTGCTTGTTGATGCTACTGACGCCGAGTGTAGAAGAAATTCTGTTAAGGGGGCTATTGTTAACCTGTGCTGAGGGGATCAACAATACAGCATATCTGGTGATGAATGTTTTTGAAATAAGGACAAAGAAGCCTGCAGTGTAGCATTAATGTAGCTTAGCTGTAATGGAGATTAGACATGTTCAGTAGCCATGTGTAAAATGAGATACAAGAATTTGAAAAATGCATGTACACACAAGTCTCGTGCACTAAACACACAGAGAGCAAATAAACAACAGAAGGTCACAGGCAAACAACGCTGACAGCTGCAGTATTAGCCGGACATCTGAAAAATCTATCAACCACTTGGACACTTCTATAAATGTAAGAATTTGACATGTAAAGCCCAGGCCGGGATGCTTTCATGGCTCATGCATAATGTGGCACTGTGAGTTTCACATCCATCAAACATGTAATACCAACACATTCATGCAAAGTCGGCATTTGTGATGGGGACTTATAGCTATACAGTAGCATACATATATGGACTGCAGGCTGCAAATTAGCACACACATATAGAAACAAGAGATGCTAATGTTGGTCTTTTCACGGGTAGCCAATACTAGCATGTCATGTCAACCCAAATGAAATGTTTATGATTTCACACAGAATATACAGTGGGGCAAAATGTATTTGGAAATCCAATGATTGTGCAAGTTGTCCCACTTAAAGGGATAAGAGTGGTCTGTAATTTTCATCATAGATACACTTCAACTATGAGAGAGAGAGATTGTAAAAAGAAAAAAAGGGCTGGGAAATCCAGGGGGGAAAGAATCCTCTTCTTCCGGCTAACGGCTGTGCAGTAAAATCGAAATAAATACATGTATAATCAACACCAAAGGCTGGTGTATTAAATTAATTCCCAAAGACGAAAATGAAGGACATTTTCACTATAATTATAGATTTATAAACATAAAAAGTAGTTTGATAGTTTTCATCTGTTTGTAAAAGAATTTTTGTTTTTACTTTACTTTTTTTTTTTTAATGAACTTGTTTGTTGTTTAGTTTTAATTATTTTGTTAGTTGTTGTTAACTAAAGTAACCTTGCTGGGCAATTACAGAGGTCAAATGTTTCCTGTAGTTCTTGACTAGGTTTGCACCCGTTGTCACAGGTATTTTGGGGCCATTCTTCCATACAGATCTTCTCTGGATGTGTCATGTTTAGTGGCTGTCGCTGGGCAACACGGACTTTCAACTCCCTCCATAGATTTTCTGTTGGGTTGAGGTCTGGAGACTGGCTAGGCCACTCTAAGATCTTGAAATGCTTCTTAAGGAGCCACCCCTTAGTTGCCCATGTGATGTCGTTGCGGTCAATTTCATTTCATGAAGGTCTTCAATGCTCTTAGCGGGGGAAGGAGGATTTCGCCTACATTCTCACGATAGATGACCCCATTCATCCTCTCTTTAATCCTGATCAGTCGTCTTGTCCCCTTAACAGAAAAGCAGCTCCAAAGGATGATATTACCACCCCCATGCTTCACATTGGGCATGGTGCTCTTGGGATGCCACTCATCATTCCTTTCCCTCCTGACACAGCAAGTCGAGTTTATACCAAAACCTTTGGTCTCATTTGACCACATGACGTTTTCCCAGTCCCCGTGTGGATACTGGACATGTGCTGGTTTAAGCGGGGGAACCTTTTGGGTTGCAGGATTTGAATCCATGGCGACATCATGTGTTACTCAGAGATGGGCATTCCGTGTCGGACATGATCTATTGCATGGAGTCCCAGGTCCAGGGAAATTGTCAGTGATCTTGTATTTCCATTTTTTAATAATCACGCCAACAGTAGATCTCTTCTCACGAAGCTGCTTTGCCTATTTTAGAGCAGCTCATCCCATGCTTGTGCAGGTCTAAAATGTTGTTCTTGTAGTCCTTAGACAGCTCCTTAGTCTCTTGCCCATGATGAAGAAATGGGAGTCTGATGTATTATGTGAGTGGATATGTGTCTTTTACACTGATATGAGATCAAAGAAATGGCATTAATGCAGGAATGACGAGTAGAGGATAGAAGCGCTTCTTATGGAAGAGGTAACATGGCTGCGAGAGCCAGAAAACTTGCTGGTCGGGAGGTGTCTAAATATTTATTTATTTTTTCAGATTCTATCTCTCACAGTTGAAGCCTACCTATGATGAAAATTACAGAGCTATCTCATCCCTTTAAAGTGAAAGTTAAGTCAAAAAATGTCTTCACAATAGTATGTTCTGTGCACCACTAGTCTAAACATGGCCTTCTGATTAATATTGCATTTATGGAATTTGAATTAAGCAGCAAAATCTACCTGTTTTTAGCCATCTCAGGGAGCGGCCATTTTGCCACTTGCTGGCGACTGAAAATGACATCGCAGTTGCTCCGGGCTCAGGTAACAAGCAACATTGAGATGGATAAAAACAGGTGGATTTTGCTGCTTAATTCATATTCCACAAACACAATACTGTGTTTAGACTAGTGGGGCTGCACAGAACATATCATCATAAAGTGAATGTTTTACTCGAGTTCCCTTTTAAGTAGGGCAGCTTGCACAATCGGAGGTTGTACAAATACTTTTTTGCCCCACTGCACATTATATGATGAGCTGTCACTGTTATATATACATGTCATGGGATGACATAATTTATCCTATAATTGCCCAAAAAATCTGTACTTATATTCGTGTATGTGGTGCAAAACATATACTCAGTGCTTAGTGTGTTATAAACATGAAATGCACCGACATTTTAATGCTATGATCACATTTCAGTCAACTGTGGACAAAACGGGATGGATGTGAGACAATACGGGGTGATGGAATGGGCAAATGTAACAGCTGGTGAATGCCGTGAATGCCAGGCCAGATTTTGAAACTGTCAAAAAACTACAATGGCAGTCACTTTGCGTAGAAACCTTAGAGACCTGGTTAGTCGTAGTCAAATGAGGTGAATGCAACAAAAACCCTCTGGGACTCATTACTACACCATCACGGATATCGTGATACATCGTGAGAAAACTTAGCAAGACTTAACAAAACATTTTATATGGAGACAAAAGTGGCCAGAATCCCACAGCACACTTCATTTTGGGCGAACGGGGCTGCGGTGGCGACCAGGAACATAGTGTAAGCGTAGCACGACAGAAGCAAGCTGACTGTTGATTTAAAATGTGAGTAAAAACATACTATGGAGGTACGAATCAATCAAAAGCAAGCATCAATGCATTGTTATGTTTGCGTTGGCAAAGCTTGTTGATTGGATGTCATTAGACTGTGCAGGTGGACCTAATTTTAATACCTAAATAGTGAGTGCATAATATGGTGACATTGATTAATTTAATCTCCATAGCTGAAGGATGATGCATAATTATCTTTTTAGGGCTAAGCTATTTTCCTCATTACAGCCAAGTGCTTCGAAATATTTGTGAACAATCGTGCATTTAGGGATGCAGGTAAATAATACAGTTTAAGCATATTTTCTATAACACCATTTGCTTAAAGTTGGCAAAGAGGTTGTCCATGCTGTACACAGTCTCTAGAAAATTATAAATATGTTTAATAAAAAAATAATCTTAGAGTGCACCGTTAGTTCAAAAGATAAATCTCAAATGTGTGATCAGTAATTGCTGGCCTTGTTGCGGACGGATTCTAAATCAATGTTATTTGTGTTATATGCTAAAGAACTTCAGTCCTTGTTAATAAAGCTCACAGGTTGTGTCCTAACACACATACTGATGGCCTTTGCACAGACCATTAGTAGCTGTACATTGTGCGGCCTGGCTTGGCTCTGCCAACGGCAAAAATCGAAATTGGCTGCGAGCACACATCAGCAGGTATTCCAACAGTTCCACACTCTCTGTAAAATACACACACAATGCATGACATGGGACCAGTCTGGTGAG
The DNA here is from genome assembly GCF_054856515.1 of Filicampus tigris. Classification (NCBI taxonomy): domain Eukaryota; kingdom Metazoa; phylum Chordata; class Actinopteri; order Syngnathiformes; family Syngnathidae; genus Filicampus; species Filicampus tigris. The sequence continues at coordinate 13,076,861 of NC_141220.1, forward strand.
GTGTGGAGTGGGAGACTCATCAGTCAAGCGATAGAGGCCAGTGGAGGTCTACTGGTGCAGCACTGCTTGTTACAGCTGCCATTAGAGCAACAGACCAGCAGTTAGAGAGCTGCCATTGTGAGTAATGTCTGTCTCTTACACTCTCTATGTCCACTAAAAAGGAGTGGCGGATTCAGTCTCATATAACTAAAAGAAACATCTAAAAGCACATCTACAGTAAATGTTGTTTTATCTTAGGAAAGCTAAGGTAGAGGTGCTCAAGGATAAAATTGGGGTACACAAATAAAAGTTCCATTTTGAGCCAACGTTTTGCCTGAAAATACAAACATTTCACTTCTGGTTTTATATGATCACACCTGAAGAAAAGTTCCTGTGTTTGTCTTGTTCAGCCTAACTTGATACGCGTGTCCTGGCTGTAGAACAGCACCTGGAGGAGAATGGCCACATCAATGAGGATCTGGACAGAACCACACACCCAGAACTGAGATGGGCTTTGGTTCATCACAAAGTAGGACGTTTTGAAGATGTCTCCGGCCATCCACAGCAGCACCATCTTCACACTGCAGCAAGGAGACACAAAAAGTTAAGCAAAGTCGATACTGGTTGACACAGATGAGACGTGATCACAGCCTTGCAATCATGGCAGGTTCAGGAGCAGTAGTTAATTCTTCAAGGTTCCAATCACTATTACTGCTTATGTCCATCCATCCATCATCGATACCGCTTCTCCTTACAAGGGTCGCGGTGCACGCTGGAGCCTATCCCAGCTGTCTTCGGGCAGTAGGCGGGGGACACCCCGAATTGGTTGCCAGCCAATCGCAAGACAAACATCCGCACTCACCATCACACCAATTTAGAGTGTTCAATCAACTTACCATGCATGTTTTTGGAATGTGGGAGGAAACCGGAGTACCCGGAGAAAACCCACGCAGGCACGGGGAGAACATGCAAACCCCACACAGGGAGGCCGGAGCCAGGATCGAACCCACGACCTCTGAACTGTGAGGCGGACGTGCTAACTAGTCGACCACCGTGCCGCCCTACTGCTTACAACTACCCTTTAAGTATGATCATCTAGTTGCCATGGTAACCCTCCTCTGGTGGCCCTCAGTGGACCTTCATTGCTGTATGTATGTTTGGGTTGAATAAATTGCTTTTGCAAAGAAACTGCAGGTTAAGGAGTGATAAACCAATACAACAGAGTCCAGCTCTCAAGGATAAACTGCTAGCACAGCATTTGCATGGCTACTATAAGATTGTGAAATAATGCCAAGACATTTTGTTTGCTTATATTTGCTATACAATATTCATCATGCGGTACTCGAATATACCCACAAACTGCAAGAAAAGAGCCCAGAGTAATCTGCAGTGCAAGCAGCCTGATGCAAGCACAGCAGTCAGAAGGAAACGCTCAAGAAAGAGCACGAAACATGTTCTTTATCTTGTATCACAGCTTCACATAGTCCACTCCACTCATTTTATGTAATCTTAATTGTATCCCACCCCTAGTTTCGCTTCATCTTTGTAATACTCATGCTCCCCTTCCTTCCTTTGCATTCTGTGTCTGTCTGGCCTCATTTTACTGTCATGTTTCTTTACTTTGTTACCCTTCACACTCATTTGTTTTACCTCACTTCTGCTCCAGCAACTCTGCCCCTGCTGTTTTCCACCCCGATCCCCTGAGAGTGAATACCCACTGGCATGAATGGATCATGAGTTTATACTTTTCATTAGAGCTGACTGGGCCCGGGAGAGAGAAAGCCCATCAGTCATCAAGGAGATATATTGTGGGGGTCTTACAGAGGTGGGAGAGAAAGGAACATCAGAGGACAACATCTATCCAACGTGCAGTGGCATAGCCAGGAAACCACCAGAGATAGAGATGAGAATGATACGGATGATGAGTCTATATGGGTTGGGAAGCAGCCTAATGACCATGGGGATGTATGGACTGTACTATCCTTGAGCTGTCCTTGCAGAGTCATGTCAAACTCCCATTTCTGCCCTGGGGTCCCTTAAGGCACTGGCAAGGAACGGAAGCATTGGCAAAGAAATGACGATAACATTATACCCCATACTTCATGTGGGTCCAGTCAAAGAAAGTGCGAAGTAGATATGCCGGTTACTTGGTAATGCTGGTTGTAATGGCAAACTGTGAAAAAGATTAGTAAATATTAGAAAACACAATGTTTCTCAGATTAAGGTGTGAGTAAATGCAGAGATGGGTTGAGTCAAGCACTGTATTTGCACTTAAACACAAGGGCCTGTCATACTATTTAGTCCATAAGACTAGTATTAAGAATTTTTCATCTTTGGGGGACACTATACTTCTTATTGGTGTTAGATAATGCAGTAATGTGCCAAATAATGAGGAGTTAGTACGTGTAACAAACCATCCATCCATCCATTATTCAAACCGCTTATCCTCACGAGGGTCGTGAGCGTGCTGGAGCTATCCCAGCTGTCTTCGGGAAGTAGGCGAGGTATACCCTGAACGGGTTGCCAGCCAATCGTAGGGCACACAAAGACAAACAACAATTCACACTCACAATCACACCTATACGGACAATTTAGAGAAGGGGCGTCCAAACCTTTTGCAAAGAGGTACAGATTTGGTGAGGTGAAAATGTGTTGGGGGCCGACCATAGAGCTTCCAATTGCTTTAATTTTTTACGGTGTTCGTTACCTGCCACCTTGTCGTACAATGTAGTTTGCATGTTTCGATGTTTCGTCTACTCTTGATATTGAATTTCTTGAAAACAGCCAGTCTCTTAGCAAAGTAGACAGACACAGTTGTTTTGTATTTCACTTCTTTGCTCCAGTCTCTATTTTAGAAATGCGTGGGAAAGGGCCACACAAAGGTCGTTCACTCTGGCACATAACTGACTGAGAATGATGTGTTTGGAGGTATTTCCGAAAACAGCCACGAGCACGGCCACAGGCCTGCTGCCATCTTCTGGTGAAATATAAAATATATATATATATTTTTTTTTCTTTTTTTACATGTATATTTTCTACTGCTGGCAATCGTACTGCCGGGCGACACACAAAATTTTATGACAAGGGCTCCGGGCCGGTGGAAATTTGAACACGGGCCGCATTTGGCCTCAGGTCCAGACTTCGGACATGCCTGATTTATAGAGTGTTCAATTAACCTACCATACAAGTTTTTGGAATGTGGGAGGAAACTAGAGCAACCGGAAAAAACCCACGCAGGTACGCGAGAACATGCAAACTCCACACAGGAAGGCCGGAGCCCGGATTCGTACCCTGTACCTGTAAAAAAATAACAACTATGACCACTATTATTACTATATTTAGACTTTGTCTGATTAAAAAAAAAAAAAAACAACAATGCATTTTTGTAAGGGTTAGGGTCAGTCCCTCTTGTGGACACTCGTGAGTGTTCCACTGTGCTGATTCAAGCACCTTTAACAAAGCCAAAGAATGACAGATAACGAATGTTGGCGTCCTTTTCAAGGCTGCCATTGTATACATGTCTATGGTTTATCATTTATAAGGCTTGTTTCTTCAGGAGGCTTTATTCTTCAAAGACTACGTCATCTTAGAACTGATTTCTGTTGTGCAATAAGAGTCTACCTTAAGCAAGAGATGACAAGCTGATAAGTAACAAAACAAACTTAATTTTCTTCAACACATACTGCCTGCCTCCATTGTCCTCTACCTCCAATTTCTGTAGCAGACTTCAGTCAGTCTCTGTCTGTTTCATCCTCCTCCTCCCAGGGCTGCCAGAGGAGAACTTGGTTTGAGCACATCCGACTCTCGCTGACTTTCTGCTCCCTTAACAATTTAAACTTTTCGGGGTAAACATGGCATCGTTTACTGGAGCTGCTCCAAATAGTACTTTTAAATTTTCGTTCAACAGAATTATTTAAAAAAACTCATGAAGCAGGGCTGGAAAACAATGATAGCACCCTTAGGATAAAATGAAAAGAATTTGACCATGGACATGTTCAACCAAGGTGTGTCCTCTAGTTAGCATCACAGGTGTCTTCAAACTTGTAATCAGTCAGTCAGCCTTTTTAACCCATTTAGGCCTAAATCGCATGGCAAAACATCCCTCTAAAACCTGAAGTTTTGTGGAAATCCAACACCTACAAAATAATTGATATCTCATCTTGGGTGGTGCATGGGCAAATGAAGAGGGTATTGGGTAAAAGTGCACATCCAGGATTTGTATTTACTTTGTATTCATGTTTTTCAGGAAATTTTCCCCAAAATTCAGTAGCTAATTTATGGATCACAATACTAAAAAAAAAAAATCTGGCAAATGCAAGCATTAGTGGACAATTGGACAGAGGTGGGTAGAGTAGCCAAAAAATGTACTCAAGTAAAAGTACTGTTACTTCAGAATAATATGACTCAAGTAGAAGTAAAAAGTAGTAATCAAAATAATTACTTGAGTAAAAGTAAAAAAGTACTTGGTGAAAAAACTACTCAAGTACTGAGTAACTGTAGCAACGTTTCATATTTTTTTTAAACAACCATTCAATCAGACGAAAATACAAAATAATCATCTTAAACATTAAAGTCCATCCAATCAATAAAATGAATTACACTTAATTAAAGAATAGCTTAAAATAATCTTAAGGTAAATTCAAGTACTTTAATCAACAATAAAATAATAATAGTATAAATAAAAGAAATAAATTAAGCACAAATAGCACAACATTTCAGCCCCTGTACTTTTTTATGAAACAGGCTTTGCAGGCAGAACAAGGTGGCCCATGAACTCGTATAAACTGTGTGTGTGTTTGTCTGTGTGTGTGTGTTTCAGTCTGTGTGTTTGTGACAAAACATGAAAAACAAACATTTCACTCAGTGATGTGTATTAAGCTTTAACAGTAGTTGGCTCTCAAGGTTCTTGCAGTGAAGCTGTGATCGTTTAGCAGTAAACAGGAGTCCAGCATGATTGAAAAGTCTCTCACAGGCTGCAGATGCAGACATTTTAGATCCATTTCATCCGAAAAACAACTCTTTCCCGCAGCTGAAGTTCAATACGATCACGTTTCGAGACTGCCATACGGCTACGTTTGCCTGGCGCAGGTCTCTGACAAAATAAATGCACCTTTCTCTGAGAGAGAGAGACAGAAGGGAGAGAGAGAGAGAGACGCGTACGTACGCGGAGGGGATAAAAGTAACGGGTTCAATGTAGCCTAACGTAGCGGAGTAAGAGCACAGTTTCTTCTTCACAAATCTACTGAAGTAAAAGTAAAAAGTATAGTGAATTTAAAACTAGGCGGCACGGTGGTTGACTGGTTAGCACGTCCGCCTCACAGTTCTGAGGTCGTGGGTTCGATCCCGGCTCCGGCCTCACTGTGTGGAGTTTGTATGTTCTCCCCGTGTCTGCGTGGGTTTTCTCCGGGTACTCCGGTTTCCTCCCACATTCCAAAAACATGCATGGTAAGTTGATTGGACTCTCTAAATTGCCCCTAGGTGTGATTGTGAGTGCGGATGTTTGTCTCTGTGTGCCCTGCAATTGGCTGGCAACCAATTCCGGGTGTCCCCCGCCTACTGCCCGAAGACAGCTGGGATAGGCTCCAGCATGCCCCGCGATCCTTGTGAGGAGAAGCGGTATCGATAATGGATGGATGGATTTAAAACTATCCCTAGAAGTACAAAATTTCCCAAAACTTACTCAAGCAAATGTAACGGAGTAAATGTAACTCGTTACTACCCACCTCTGCAATTGGACCACACTACATTAGAGCAGTTAGGATTTTGTTAATTTCCGTACAACTCGTAACTCTTCTTGATTATCCATTGCAGTGTCTATATAATCTTTAGCCTTCCAGCAATGTCCCAACTATGTTGCCAAACTCTGCAGACCCTTACCTTCCTAAGTTATTTACTCCGCTCCCTTTGTGTGATTCATTGCTCAAGAGACAACCGGCACCATTAAATACAGTATAACTCATTAACAATGTAATTACGGCGGGCAGGTCATCTTTACAAGTATAATCTCAAATGAAATGCAACAGAAAGGGGACCAAACACCATTTGGGGGTCATTTATCTTTGACAGGCATGAATTCAATTCCCACATTTTACTCTTTACTCTTTATCATGCCAGTCTCACCTAGCGGCATGTGACAGGGTGCATTCATAGTTGGCCTTGATGCGGCTATGCTGACAACTGCTGAAAAACCTTGAAAACAAATGATTGAATTTGGGCCAGACTGATGATTTGTACATGAACACAGAGAGAAAGTGATTATGGTATTGATTGAAAAGACTGAATAAGTGACTACCACATCTTACATTAACACACATGCATCAGTCATCAACCAGCAGTGTTTGCTTTTTTATTTGCACGACAAAGACAAGAGACCAAGCGAAACCCAATGTGCAAACCATGAAATTGCATACTAACATTTCATTCTCACCAAGGTGTATACGCACAGTGTACAGTATACACAAGCACACACCTACACACAACAGCACACACACCAAGGCAAGCACACACACACACACACACACCAACCAACAGGCAAACTCCATAACTCAGCCTGGTCAAGTTGCATTGAAAGGTCTTGACCTGACACTTTCATCTGAGTTAAGTGCTGAGAAATGAGGGAGGAAAGGGTGAAATGGTGAACTGGGTTCTTGAGGGATAGCTATAAAAAGAGCAGGTCTGTTTTGGATGACAGTGGATGGAGTTGAGAGGAAAATGGTGAGAGATGGATGATAGTGTAGTATGGGACTATAAATCTTGAGAAAGGTGAATAACCATACCACGCTAATAGAGTGACGGGACAGGAGAAAGCAAGGGACAACGTGAGGGAGGTCTGACTGTGCACCGTGAAAGGCTGCACCACATGCGGGCAAGCCACTAATTGTGACGAATATCGATTGGGGCCGTCAGAACTACTGTTAGCTCCGGTAGACTAGTGTACAAGATGAGTCCGAGTGGCATTTAGAAAGAAACACAAATATACACTGGAGGGATTAAATTGACATTAGTGGGAAATCTGCAGTTTACACATTTCAAGTCTCCAATAGTGTAAATTATATCAGTTGGAATTTATGATAGTATCCTACAGCAATACAGTTTACCACCCGTCCATCCATCCATAAACAATCATTGATAAAATACTTCCGTTAAAGAACTCTAAGAAAGCCAAGTGGAAACGCTAGCACCAGCTTTTCTAGCCATCGGATCCTAAAAGATGTGTTGCTCTGCAGAACAGTTCTCATGTTTAATCAAGAAATGTATCCGTACCACGAGCTTTACTTGACCTGCACAAGATGGTTATCTATGACACCTGCTCAAAGATTAACTTCAGCACAAAGGTTGTGGGAGTTTATTCTCTAAACCAAGTCTACTGTGCAGCTCCCAAGTTCTGATAAATTGGAGGATTGTGTTAGCAAGCAGATCCGCTCTGAAATCTGTGTTAATCAAATCATGTGAGCTGGAAAAACCTGACATACTGGACAATATGCACAACAACAACTGTCCAAACCCTGTACAATTATACAAGACTGTATTACTGTATAGTCTAACTTCTCCCCCTCGTTACCCTTGCCTATTCCTTTTCTTCGTGATTCTCACGCTCATCCTTCTGCACTCCTCAGACTCATTTCCCGTCAACGATTGTCATCTTATCTTTCTTTATAGCCTCCTGTGCTGATTTTCTCACAGTGTCCACTGCCCAAGACATGCTTAGGTGTCTTAATGTGGGTTTGAACGACAGCCAAATGGTCATAATGTCCTTGACACCACAATGCACTATGTGATGCTCCCGAAGTTTTCTCACTGAAGGTTTGGACTTCCAATATTGAGTTTTCTAGTTCTGACAACACAGAGGAACAAACAAGACTAAAGTGTATTTGTAATGGATGACAATTTCTCATCATTTCACGTTGAGATTTGAGGTTTGTATAGCTTGTATTGGAGACAGAGATGTGGCAGTGAGCAACCAATTGATCGTACTCAATACGCCCTGGAGCCAATGTGCACATGTTTAAAGCTTCAACAGCAGTTTTTTTTCAGCACAACTTTGCATGTGTGCGTCAGGATGATGAGTTCACGCATGCTTGTTTGCGCATCTGTCTTTATGCCCACACACATCCTTGTGTGTGGAGATTTAAGAGCACGGCTTTGCAGAACCGCTTGCAGGCCCACTAACTATGAATAATGCATTTTTATTGATTGCACATGGGCAAATACAGAAAAGTACCAATATGCGTATGATAATGGATTCTCCGAAATGAAACAAAGGTTAGGTGACGAGGTGTATCGGTCGGTTTGCTTTAAGTTATTTTCAGCGGTTACTGAATAAACAGAAAGCTCTAAATGTGCATGAGCGTCCAAATGAACACAAATCTATTACAAGTCTGTTGTCCATTATACATTTATCTATCCATTTCCAATACAGATAATCCTACACATGATTGTTGGAAGCTTGAGCCTATACCAGCTGACTTTGGGTGAATGGAGGATTACAGCTGGATCTGTTCACCAGTCAATAACAGTGAGCACATACACACAGACAACCACTCAGACTCATATTTGACACCATCTCTAATTGGGAACTGTTGCATGCTCTGAAGTCAAGCTGTGTACCACTGCGCAACCAGAGATCCTACCTTTATATTTATCAAAACATATTTACAAGCGATCAAGGCAAAGAAGTCAGCGAGTCTAAAAATAAATAAATAGATCCGTGTGCTTATTTTTTTTGTTTTATTCTGTATCTTATGCATCTTGCACATGCCCAAAACACAGATGATGACAAATATTCTGGGTAAAAGACTGGTGGTTTCTTTTGACGCTTCATTTTGTTACGCTTTGACTTACATCCTTCTGCATGAAAAAGACTCAGTTCCTGTATAGTTACCATCCACAAATAAATCAATACATTATGCTAAACAACCCCCCTGTGATTGCTATTACTGTACACTTTTGCAAAGACAGTCCATCCTTCATTTCCCAAGTAAGGACTCCCCTTTGGGGAATAACGCTGGTTCATAGGTCACAAAACAATTTGAGGTCATCACCATGTTTGCACCATATCCTCCAGGGTCTGACTGTAAAAGGTAGTGGCCCCTTGTCCAGAATGGCTGTGAGGTAAAGGCCACCTTGACAGAAACATGAAACTGCCATCAGGCTGCTATTCAGTTCTGCTCACAATGGAGCGAAAGAAAGAAGCTGTTGGCTGTGAAGGTGCGTCAAGGACAACACGCACGTACGCACGCACGCACAGACGTACACTTCACTCCCTGAAGACGAATAATAACTGCAATTCTTTATCCAAAAATGCAAGAATGTATGTGAATTTAATCCACAGCACTGATTAAAAACTCAATTGCACTACACACAAATTGGTCTGTGCTCTTGCAACTTGAAAGCCCTCCTCTGTGTAGCGGACATTGTTCAGCAGTTGGGGTAGAAGAGATAAGGTGAACATTATATTTTGAATGAGAGGGGGAAAAAAGTTAAATGCCTACAGAGAATCCATATCACTCACATATGCACATTATTTTTATATGAATCTGGTTACTTGTTACTATGTGCAATTCCTTGTGTGCTTTGTTTCAGCAGTCAAAAACAATTTAATTAAGCCTGAATGTCAGTGTGGATTAAAGAGCTGTGGGCGACTAAGATGTAAGAGAGCAGACCAGACTGACAAAATAAATCAAATGAGTGAAACTGCATTTTCAGAAGTATCAGAGTCAGAGGAGACAGAGCAACGCGGTGCAGGTGGTGTTCTGAAAAGGTAATGCCATCTTGGAAACAAGCACCAAATCACAACGTAATTCACAGGTGTAACAGTTGTCTTTACCATGGTGTTTACTTGATTTGTTTTGTGGTTTCTGCGTTCAAAACATTGTTGCAACATTGAGGGACCGCCTCATGCATTTTGCAGACAGCGCTTTGTGGGCTTCTGCAAACCACGATAGCGAGTCCAAACTACAGGCCTGTCTACAATACCAAAAGCAAAGTAAGGCAACATCAAGTAAGCGGGAAAGAAACTATTCGTAACACGCAAGAGGACAGTGGTATATTATAACTTTAGTAAATTGAGAAAAAAAGAGTAATCAGAGCAATGTAAACAAGTCAACACACCAACAACACAACAACAGAAACAAGAACAAAACCAACAAAATAAGGGGAACAACAACATTTTAAAGGGAGGGATTGATGGATATTTGAAAGACATGTCAGGTGCATTTTGGAACGTTCACGCATGACATGCGCACTGAAAGTCGCAATGTATCCCATCGGGTCGTGGGGCACCCCCATGGACGATGGTGCCCAACGCACTGTGCATTATCTGTGCATAGGGAGCGCCGGCCCTGGGTAAAGGGACACCCAAGGCTGAAGCCTGCCTAGGTGCTCCCCTCCATAGATTAATCAGATTAATATAAACAAGGAAAGGTCTGCAAAATAAATGTACTATGGTAAGAAAAAGATCACTGTTCACTCAGGCTATATGTATATATATATATATATTGTATATAATATATACAACAACGAATTCAATACTACTTTCCATTCCCACGTTGCGGTGTTGTGAGTGCGTATGTGCAGACAATGCAATGTGTCGATATTGGACAGAAAGCATAATTACATGGAGCGCGCTTGAACATGCTGGCGCAGTTTCCATAACATTCATTTGGGAATGGTTATGTATTCTTACAGTCATATACAGCAGTATCGAACCATGGCAAAGCGACCAGAAAACAACAAGTGTTTCAGATGGGATGACATGAGGGGATGTGCAAACTTTTTATATCTGTACAACCTTTCAAGCCAGACTAAAAGTGATCAGTTTCTTTCATTGGTGCAGAAGTGCTGAATTTGTACAATCAGGATGCTGACATTTGCCCCAATTAAAAACAAATTTTATTCTGACATTTTTGTCACTCTAATTAATGAAAAAAGAAATGGGAAATGGTAGGATACTTAAGTGGTTGATGGTATATTGTCATAATATTGAGCATGTAGGCATTTTCCATGGCTATGATACAAGACCAGGCCTTTTCATCAGTCATCTCCGCACCCTAATGTAGTATTATTGCACAATTAATCTTTGGCAAGATTGTCGCTCTGAGCTGAAATGACGGTTCTAGAAAGCGCAGCTGTAAACCTTGAGGACACTATGGGAAAATTGAGCACATTTACCAAAAAGAACCTTAGGCCATTTAATACTAAATTGCAGACAGTGACGCATCTTTAAGTACATTGCTTCTTTGCATTAAAACTTAAAAGCTTAAAAAAGGCTGGATGGACACATGGCTAATATGAAGTCATTTGTAATGTCCAAGCTGCATATTTTCCTCTGTAAAATATCATCCCTTCACTGATATTAAGTGTGGAGGGAAAGGGAAGAGAGAAGGATGGAAATAGAAAAGCAGTTGAGCTGCAGCATTACAGCAAAGCATGCAGTATGTGTAGAAAATATTAAATAAATGTCATCTTTGCCTCTTGTCTGCAGTGAAAGGGTGAAAGGCTCTTAAGGGGAAAGCAACAGAAACCAAGGCCATGCTCGCCTTCTCTTGTTCATGTCCACACTATCTCAATACAGATGTAGGCCCGAACGTGACAAATGGGTGGGCTTGGAAAAATCAGGGTGGGCCTGAATATTTCTCTCACTGAGCACAATCCTCCTGTCCCAACACATCATATATTGAAATAATATAACAAACTGAATAATATGAAGCCTGCGCACACCCAGGCCCACCCATGGCTCCGCCGTGACACAGACGCACGCAGACATGCAGACGTACACACACATTCTGATGATTGGTGAAATGTAAACAATGTGGGATGTCATTGCAGTCTGTGCGAATGAAAGGTATACAGCACTGTTTTTCTTTGTTTTGTTTTTTCAACCGGAGTCTGTTGCTCTGTGTGATGTAGTAAGTATGTTCTCGACGCCGATTGGCTGTCGCCGACGACATTGGACAGACTCAAAAAATGGCAAAAGGATGACTGACGGACTGACTTACCCACATCTGTCAATAAAGTATAAAAGGTGCTTTGGGGAATTGAAAAATAGCAAATAAAGCATAGCCAAAACACAAAAGAACATCAAGAAAACTTGTACCCGTGCTTTCTTCTGTGTGAGCAGACACGTGGGCAGGAGTTTGAACTGGCTCTGGCGTTTTCCCCGGTGAAAAGAAATACACATAAAAAAATCCATTTAAAATCTTGGAAAGCACGGTTTGTTACACTAAAAGATAGATGGTGACATTTGTTCTGTCACGTGCGAAGCTGTAACCCATCATTACTCAGCTTTGAGGCTGCAGTGATGCAAACAAAAAACAAACCATTTTCTCGGCTGAAACTCCTGAGAATCTGTGGCATAAAAATAGAAATCAATCTGAGGTGAGGTCAACTGCCTCAGCCTCACAGGAGGTAGCCCCCCAGAATCCCGACTCGCCCGAGGAGGTCTGAGGAGGCGAAACCTGTGGGGCAAAACCATGAAAAAAATCGACGAGTGGAGAAGAAACACATGCTTGAAGGGCTCGCGGCAATGTTGCTGATCCCCCCAGATGCTGCGATACCTGATCCTTCAACCTCAACAGTGAAAAGGTCTCGGGAGAACTCGACTCCCACTCCAACCTCGTCTCAACCACGGAAGCGAGGGCGAACTGACTGACTTATGGCGCTGCAAGTGAAGGAGTTGCCAAGGCCACTTATACCAAGGTGGTGAAATCAAGCAGCAAGCATTTTAATGTAACAAAGAAGGATGCAGAAGGACAATCCCTGGATGACTTGGACCTTCGAGATATCCAGCGTACCAACAATTGTACCCTCCTGAATACGGAACCCGGATTCCTCATCCGCATCGAGCGTAAATACCTTCATGAAGGCTAGATGCATGTCGTTTGCAAAGACGAGAAAACCATGCAGTGGACAAAGCAAGTCATTTGCACGATAGAATACTCACACAAAAACGAACCAGGGTACGAGGCATGTGGACCAAGACCTTTGGTGTGTGGATCCCTGAGGTGGAAAAGGTGGAAACCACAGACTTACTGACACTGGTGGACTGATGCAATTCAGAAGTCCAGCGGAAGGATATGGAGGTCCGTGGTTCATGAAAAGGAATGGGAGATCAGATGTACATTGTGGCTGTCCGAGCACCGTTCCTGACTGGACTGGAAAAACTGGACTAGGCCCCTTTCACAGGGTCTAGGAGAGTCCAGTTCCAGATGAAGAAAGTGGGCAAGAAAGCTCGGAACCCAGACATGAAGAACTGTTGGAGAAGGGAGCCGATGCTAGTAATGCTCCTGCCCCAACGCCCGAACCTGCTCATGGAGCAAAGGATCCCGCGTCTACCATGGAAATGGAGACAACGGAACCCGAGTCCGAGTTGACAGAGGTTTAGGGCTAGGGCCACTTTAGCTCATGTCTGGGGGCAATATCAAAACTAGAGGGTGTACGGTAAACCAACGTGGACGTTTATTCTAATTATCTATTCTTACTATCCATTGATAATGAAGAATGAATTTCATATTGAAGACGGCTCCAGTTACTGGAAATAAAGTTAAAAACCAGACCATAATGTAAAGTTGGGCAGAAGATGGTTTTGGTTTTAATGAGGTTCAGTTTCAGGAGGTTGCCATTCATCAAGGTTTTTATTTTGGTGAGGACAAAGAGAATGATAATGGTGATGGTTTTGGTGGAAAACAGAGAGTCACATTGTTTCCATGGTAATAGAAGGGTAAACCATAGCGAGGCATAATCTGACCAAGTGGGTGGGGGAATATATAGGTGATGAGAATAGATCCGAGCACCATGTCTTGAGGGACTCCGTGTTAAGCAGGGGTACTGTAGGATGTGTTGTTATGGATGGAGATGTAATGGTTTTGTATTAGTTCATTTATAGTGGTAAACAGATGATAAGGGCTGTTGTTCTGTGAAGCAAGTGCAGAATTACAGTTATTTTGTAGATGCTTATTTGGAAAATCAAAACTTTTTTTTTTTTAGCCCGTATCACCCACCCCTATTGGCCACTGGCCCAACACAGTGCCATATTGGCCAACATTAATTTTGAGCAATGTATTTTTGAAATAGCCGGAACAATCAGTGTCACGAGCGTATTGACTCAGTGTTCAGTGATTTCCGTAACAATAACAATATGTACAATTCGTAACATTTGGTAGCTTTGGTGAGGAGCAACGAAGGGCAAGCTGTGAACCGCGGTATGAGCTCTTTCACTTGAAGGATGTATCCATAGATTTAATACTAAAGGCACTGCAGGGGATGGCTATGTAATAAACCACTGTCAGGGGCCAAATGTATGCAGATGGGTGTAAAAGGAAAAAAAAACACAAAAACCTTGACTCAAGTGTTTTTCTCACATTACCCCTTATGATTATAAATGACCTGATTTGCATACTTAGTTCATGTAAATGGAAATTGCTTTTTTGTGGCCAGTGAGGGAGAAAAGGTGTGAGACTGCAGCTCATTCGTAAATTGTATTCGACCCCATTGGTGCTATACCTCATGCCTTTGGTGGAGCGGTTGTGGAAGTTCTGCAGTAGTTGAGGGAGGCCTAGCATAGCCTCAAATATCACAGCCAAGGAGCCCAGCATCTCTACAAAGACGACAGAGTCCAGCAGCAGCATGGTGACCATTGCACATAGGACACTGAGGCCGAAACAGAAGAGAAGGTAGTCCTCAAACGCATTCCACTTCCAGAAATAATGCAGATCCAAATCTAGCAAACGGCAGAGTGGAAAAATGCAGAACATTAGGTGTGCATGTGATTCTGTGTGGTGATAGTATGTGAATATGAAATTGTAAGAGCAGGGGAGACAGGAAATTATTGAAAGCAATACAGTATAAACGGTACATCAGAATTCTGCAAAGAAAGCACACCTATATCAATACAGTGCACATGCATGAGAGAATGCAACAAGATAAATGAGGGGATCCAAAGCTTTTACATTTCAATTACTTTAGAATAACCTGGCCTTTGGTGAGATTAGGTTGGAGATTTAGAAACGTTTAATACCTGAGGTTAAAAGTGTCTCTTTTTCCACTTACCCATTTATCACATTCTACTTTGGAAATACACAGACAAATAGAAAGATTGTTGCAGTTAAAAAAAAAAAGCAGTTGCTTTTTCTCCAAAGAGCATCTTCTCTCATTGAATGTAGAAGGATGCTATTACCGATGATTTAGTAAAAAGGTCAAATCTGAAGTAGAGTGAGTTTTAAGTAGGCCTGATATTATTGGTCTTTCTTGGAAATTAAAACAATTGTAAAAGAAAAGTACTATAACAAGGAAAGTGAAAACTTGACATTTTCAAACAAAAACTCATTTTAGTACTGTGTAATAAATGACTGCAAAAATACAAACTTTACCCATTTTGACAGACATTTGTGAATATTTTATGTAGATCTGTATAAAGGTGCAGATAAGTTACTTTTTACTCACTTTGTAAAATTGCAATGACTGTTTTGCATGTTCCTGGTAGCACGCAAACAAACCTGTTTTTTTGCATGAATGTATTGTTTACATGCTTTTTCAGAAGTCAACCCAAACATACTGTATATGTTTTAAGAATATGTTCTATGCAGGCCCACTAGTTGAAACACAGCAATTTGATTAATATTGTGTTTGTGGAATATGAGGTAAGCAACAAAATCTACCCATTTTTAGCCATCTCTGGGGGTGGCCATTTTGTCACTTCTGTCAACTGAAAATGACACACCCTCGGGGCTCAGATAATGACCAATCATAGCTCAACTTCAGAAAACAGGTGAGTCATAATTGGTCGTTATCTGAGCCCAGAGGGTCTGTGATGTGGATTTTGCTGCTTAACTCATATTTCATATTACTCATATTGCCTTGTTTCAACTAGTGGGTCTGCATAGAACATAATGTTGGAAAAAATATGTTTGGGTTGACTTCCCTTTAATCAATTTCTACTAGGGATGTCAGAATATCAGCAATATTGTGATGGCAATATTAAAATTGCCACGATATATGGTCATCGTCATGTCGCGAAAATAGGAGCAAATCTGTTTAAAAGCCCAAGTTGTTTGCCATTTGTACAGTTATGGTGGTTGGTTTATCAGTTTAGTTTAACTTGATGCCACCTATGTTTAAAACCCACGCTAATCGCCAGATGAAGGTGAGATGATGGTGAAAAATTAAAAAAAATGGCTGGATTAAGGATGGCCGGAAGTGGATTTTAGTCTGGCCCACTAATCGGCCCGGTGACGTGGTCGCGAGAGGGCCAAATTCTCAAAATCTCAGCCTACTCGGTGAAAGGCTTCTTTTCAGGCTTACGTGATCATTTTTATGAATAAGGGCAGGGGTTCACGGCCGGAAGGGCAAGTCAAGGGTGGAGGGTCGCGGCTGGACTGGCAAAAAAGAGTCAAGTGCCCAGCTCTGATTAAAAATAACACCTTCAATTTCAAGTTTCAGCCTCATCACTCAATGTGACACTCTTCACTTCCAGAGCATTCTTAACTAAGTTTTCCTTAAAGGTAACTTCTACTCCTTACCTCTTCCCATCTACACCACGGTAAAACAGTTTGAACCCTGCCCCTAAACTTCTAGTCTGACTACCTGTCTACCTCTTCTCCTGGACATACAATCCTAATCATCAAGTCAACCAACTTTTCTTGTCATAGTCCCAATGTTCAAAGTACCCACCTGCATTTGTGTGGCTGAATAGTCTCAATTAAGGAAAAAACACTTCAAAGTGAGGCAAAAATTAAATTACGCATTACATGACGTGATCAATTACCTCCAATTGCTTAAGTGTAATTATATAGTTGTGGAAAAACAGGTTGCTATCAATCGGTGGGATTGACATCTTAAAAACAACACATTTTGGAAACTTGGTTGTGACATGCAAATGTGTGTGTCCTTGAAGACAAACTGTTGAAAGACTGTGACATTAGTCCAATATTTAATCCATATTTTTCACACAGTATGTCACCAAATGCATCATAACTGTCAGGCAAGTAACAGTTGACATTTCCTTTCATCTTTGTTTCCATTTTCTGACACTGAAGAAAATATAAACATAATTTATTACAACTAATAATTTGGCTTTCAGAATGTTATAGATAGCCCATGTGGGGATGTACAAAATATATGATTCAGATCTTGTATTAAATATCGTTAAATTGTGCAGGAGATCAAATGAAATATCTGTGTTCGCGTATTTTTTTTTTTCTACTTCTGAAATACAAATCTAGGAATTTATCCTTTGTAATGTGTTACTTTAGTTGTCATGTAGACAGATGGAGATGTACTCCTGACAGTGTGGAGACAAAAAACGAATGTCACCTGCCAGTGAGTGACAGCGGACGAGGAAAACAATGGTATTCAAGCTGTTGTCTTCTTTGTGCTTATGCACTCACAGCTCTCGCAGCTTTGAAATGGTTATTATATTAGTGATTCTTTTTATACGTATTGAATCTTAATATGAAATATGCATTTGGGCACCCTCTCAAAGCACTCTGGAATGGTTCTCATCTCAGTCAGTGAGCTGTATCTTGCTTTTGCATTTCAGATATCAGAGAGCAGACATTTTATAGCAAGTGCACTGTGGCATATTTGTGGCAAACAGTGAACATGATTAATAGCTTTATTACCATGAATGACAAAAGATTGAGCATTGCTCACAGCTGATGAAACAAGGAAAGAAGATACACAAACAGAAGACCTTTCATGCACACAGCACACACACATCGACTCTTGGGAACTAACTTGTCTCACCTCAAAGTACGACACTGATGCTGGACATAGTCCACAAGTGTCAAACTCAAGGCTCGGGGGGCAGATCCGGCCCGCGACATCTTTTTATGTGGCCCGCGAAGGCAAATCGTGTTTATTGACTTGATGTGTTTCTTTGAAATTGTCTTCACTGTTAACACGACATGAGATATTGCAAGCATTTGTTATAAATACCTACTTTAAAATACATTGAAAAACAGTTTGCAGCGGCTTTTGATTTCAAAAGTAGTTATCCATCAATCTGTTGGTTATATGTGATAATATAAGGCGATCATACATTTGTATGGGTTTACAGTCGTAACGCCCCTCCGATTGACACCACAATTATGATGTGGCCCATGACAAAAATGAGTTTGACACCCCTGATCAGATGCACTAAAGCAGTTGTTCTTTCCTATTTATGGCAACAAATTAAAAACCTGTGAAGTTGCTACAGTACCCCCGACCCTCCATAGCAGGTGTTAAGTTTCAAACCACCCCCGCAATAAGTGAAATCCACGCTATAGAAATAAGCTTGTGAAACATTGCATTAGGGATGTTTTTATAGCATTTGGGACATGCATTATTTTTATTCTTAATACACACAAATAATACAAAAACATTTAAACATGTTGTCGCTTTCCTGTGAAAAACATGTACAGTGGTACCTCTACTTACGAAATTAATTGGTTCTGGACGAAATTTCTTAAATAGAAAATTTTGTAAGTAGAGACGCGTTTTCCATGTAAATGCCCTAATCCGTTCCAAGCACCCCAGAAGAACTGATCCAATAACGTGGCGACTGTCGATACATTACGGTCATATTCTTTGGCGAGATCAACCAAATGCATCCCTTTTTCATACTTTTCTATTATCTCTTGCTTTGTTTGTATGGACAAAAAAAAACCTATTTTCTCCTTTTTTTCTTTTCCTCGTTTCTAATTCACGTAAAACTATCGGAACACCTCATGGCTATTACATCCAGAATAGACAAGATTTAAAACACCAAGATTTAGTTCATATACAAAAAGAAAATCCTCGAAATATTGGGAACCCAAACCCAGAACCCGCAATGGAGGCGGATTTACTGTACACCCATTATGGATGGCAGGAACTGCAGGGACATTTGCAGACTGCCCTTAGTCATTAAAAAAGTCCTTTAATTAACTTTCCACTCAGGCTGAGATGTTTCAAGTAAAAACATGCTGACAACAAGTTTAAATCTGTAGTGCCTATTGGCACTACACTTAGAAACACACAGATACTTAAGCACTTTCCCTCATAGCCCACACTCAGTCCATTTCCACATATAATGCAACACACCTACTTCCTCTCCTATTATCTCGCCTCATTCCGTTTCATCTCCCGGTTATTCTGCTTGCTATTTTTACCAGCATAATCAAATTGCTCAGAAAAGTCATGCGTTATTCATGAGGGCATCCCTTTTATTTTTCCACTCATGTCATACATCATCCAAAGCTTCCTTTACTGGACAAGCCAAAACAAGCCCACTCAAAGTTTTTTCTTCTGATTCGCTGACTCTTAAGTTTCCACCAAGCAGTAAGGTTCAATCCAGCAAAGCATGCAACGTTTTACATTTCTACTGTCATAAAGTTTCAACGGGTAACAAAATAACTACTCCACACACTTTTTAGCACTGTTTTACCACAAGCTGTCGTACTATGTTACCTCAAGGGTGAAGCTCGACACAGTCTATTGATTGATCCGAAGAGAAACATAACCAAACAAATGTGAAAGAATACATCCACCATCAATTCGGTATCCCGCTTGATCTTTGTCGGGTCAGCAAGACCGCATGCTGGTGAACAACGTAGACTGATCACTTGACTAACACATTTCTGGACCAGCACTAAACGTTGGGGTCATTTGTGTGGAGTTTGCATGTTCGTCAAATACCATTGGAGAAAAGAAAAAAAATACATTGAAACACCCTATAATTCTCCCAAAATGCCTCCAACATGCATTCTCCTCCCGTCTACCCCTACCCAAAAAAAAGGGGGAAAATAATGGTGAAAATGGGGGGACCCCACAAACAAACTGAAAATAAATAAATAGATACATTTAAAATATTTTAAAATATTGAGAAAAAAAAATCCTCCAAAAGAGACCGACTGCAACTTGGGTCAATTTGACACAACTTTTGGGGGAGGTTTGCACAAAAAAAGGTTGTTTTGTGCAACACAACCCCGCCAAAATTGGATTGTTTTGCACAACTGACCCCACCTAAAAAAATCTGGTCAAATTGACTCAAGTAGTTGGTCTCTTTTTGACCTATAGTTGGGTTATTTTTGCCCCAACTGTTTTTAGAGTGATGGGTTTTCTCGAAGTGTTCTGGTTTCCCCCGCAACTAAAAACATGATACATGAACATGATTTTTAGCCATTTCCATCCCCCACTTGATGACACAAGATATTGATGTTTCACGCACCAAAAGGCTTCTTCGGTTCTATAGATTGAGAACTGGATCTCTGATGTCTGTGCTGCCACCTAAGAAATGTGAGCTTCTACAAATGACCCTGTGTTTGATGTGTAATCAAGTCAAGGCCATGCTTCAGTTATCTCCAAGAAGGTAAGGGACTTTTTTTTTTCCCTGTACTCTCTTCAAAGCACAACAAACATAAAACAATTCAACCGCCATAACAAAAACCAAAGAGGTATGCCAGCTGGGGGACAGCATCCTCATATGAGGTTTACAGGAAGATGAGAAGTCTGGTTTGACAGCTTGTCGTCTTCTGGAGACTATGCAGCACAGACAGAACTGCACAACAGTTTCACACTAATAGGCAGATGAGGAATGTATGGATAGTGATTCAGGGACAAAGAGGCCATGAGTCATTCAAGTAGATGTATGAATGCTAAAGTATACTGCAGACATTTCCCATTAGGCCAAGCTGAAGAGTGTAACTCAGAGGAGAGAGGAGCAGCACTGAGACAGAGATAGAGAGTGACAGCTTATGGGGCTTGAAGACATGCTGACTCAGCACAGTGAGAATGAAGTCTGTCTGCTGCTTTTAAGATGTGTGAAAGTTGCTTTTCTCTTGTTGGCCATTTGTCAGTGCTCACTGGTCTATTCGTCTAGTCTGTCCGACATCACCGACTTGTAATGTTGTTTTGTGCTCTCTCATGTGGATGGACGGGTACCCGTCCTGATGACAGTGATGGAACAACATTCGGTACACCGGTAAAATTTATGATCATAAAAACTCTAGTAAGTATTCTACTGTTAAAAATGTAATGTTCTATTAAAGGCGTTCTAAGTATTTGTTTGTTATTGGGATTTTTGTTCACAGTGGTATCATCACACTCAGCTGTTTCAAATAATTTGACTTTATGTAGCAGTAACCAAAATCTTTGACATACTTTGCCTTTTAGTAGGATGCAGTGCAGTTATACATCACTCAGCTCAAACACATTGTTAAATTCATGCCTCTCTGACAGTGTTAGCAAAAACAGAGAATTGTCTTTGTAAAGGCAGAATTTTTGATACAGCTCTAATTTTGGATCTGATTCAATTTTTGCACATTGTGCAAATAAAGGCCTACAAGCACATAGGCCACCGAATCCAGAATTTGTGACGCAAAACCATCTCACAGGATAGATGATCTGAAAATAATAAGCTTTTTTTTGGTCACGTTTCACTGGGATTACCCAGTGTGCTCTGCAATTATGTTAAAGATCTGACCTCCACACCCACATGCTCTCTATAATTTTGAGACTTTCTGTGCCATGAAAAGTTTATCAGAGATTATACTGTACGGAAAGAAAAACAACAGGTAAAGAACAGGACTGTTCCATTTCTTCTTTTTTTCCCCTCTGTATGCCCTTTTAACTTATTTAATTATTGACGAATATATTTTGGATCCACACTTTATTTAAAAAAAGTGAATTTTATATAAACAAATTAAGAAACTGAAACAGCATTTGCAAAAATAACACACACGTGTGAACTGACCAACAGTATCAATTTGTGAAAAAATATGTGAAATTTCCCCAGTTGTGGCCTAGGAGATTTCATTCCGCCGCCAGCAATATTTTTGTTTTTGTTTCTGCCTGATTTGTGTACCTTTTGTAACCTTGTCGAAATGGATTTAAAGCATAAACATTTAATAGGATTGTAGCAGTCTAGCAGACACAAATCCTCACATGCATGTACAGTACATACAATGCAAAGATAAAGGCTAAACATCAATTTCTATAATTACTTAGTTCTTTTTTTATTTATTATCTACAGCCGCGCTGTGTGTGGGAGCACAACAGCAGACACATTTGTATTTATTTTTCGCACATTGCTGCTTCTTTGATGTTTAATCCAGTTTCCAATTTGTTGCTTCACTGCCTGACTTGTCACAAATGCGTTAGTATCTTTTGTATACAATGAATAAGCAAACAAATTAAGACTGCCTGTGGACCACTTTGTTTCACAGTGTGGCAATAAAGTGATCTCTCTAAGCTGTTTGGTCACATCTGCCTCAGAGCGTCTGCCAACATCCTCCTCAATATCACAAGGATTATGGCAACCTTACTGATTGTCACACTGTCATTCACAGAGCATTGCGAACATTTTGAAACACAAAATGCTGCAAGCCCCTCAAAAGATTCCCACCCAGATAGGATACACTTGCTGGGCCCCCTTCCATGACCTATGCTGTTAGATATGTTCAAATCTCATCGTAAAACGCAATTCAACTATGATAATCTGATAATTAGATATTAGTGTGTGTCTAGGTAGTGTTGCAGCTCGCATATACAGTAGCTGCCTTTGATGCAGCAGACCGAAGGACAATTCCTACTCAATGTCCCATTCACTCAGTCCTGTGACTGATGTGCAATCAGTCCAGTGTACCCACCTTTTGCCCTAAATCATCAGGGACGGGGTCCAGCTTTCCCCAACCTTGTCCAAGATAAGTGGTAGGAAAAATGTTGTCAAAAGGGAAACAATTGGCACTGGTTGAGCTTCTGGTCTGTTTCCAGAGTGTTGTTGTGATGCAATTACAACCACCTCAGTCTGACATCTCTCCCTTGCCTGCAAATCAATGGAATTCATTTGTTCGCGTGTGAGAATATAAT
Organism: Filicampus tigris; assembly: GCF_054856515.1. Taxonomy (NCBI): domain Eukaryota; kingdom Metazoa; phylum Chordata; class Actinopteri; order Syngnathiformes; family Syngnathidae; genus Filicampus; species Filicampus tigris. The sequence continues at coordinate 13,099,664 of NC_141220.1, forward strand.
TTTCTCTCCATGGAATAATACAGTATTTTCCGATGGAATTTTACCATTACCACAAGGAAAATATTTGATGGGTTAGAAAAATGCATCTTCCAAAGATTGAAAAGAGAAGTTATGAACATCGGTTCTGGATTAGTGCAGCAAGCGTGAGGCTTGTGTGTGTGTGTGTGCGTGCGTGTGTTCTGCAGAAACTGCTGAGGGGATATGGAACGTTCAACTTTGAAGACAGCCCTCCAGGTGCAACATTTATCGGTATTACAAATGCACAATTTGTGTCTAAACAACAGCTTCCCCTAGGTGTCCCATTGTGCTATTACTTGGGCTCATTATCTCTTATGAATGCAGCTTGCTCCTGGCTAATGCAGTATTTTAGGGGCGAGGATATACAGTATATTGGATTCATTGAAGATGTTGGTTTTTAGTATGCATCTTTTTTAAAAAATCACTTTCAGGTTTCTGTCTTGTAATGAAACTGGCATGTATTTGTAAAGTAAAGATCAATGAATTAAAATTCCAGTAAGAAGCCAATAACATAAATGTAGGAAAATTAAATAAAAGTTGTGCTGCACTTGTTCACCTTTCTTACATTTTATGATTTTTGGCAAAAAAAAATTATCATGTAAATACAATTTTATTTTCCTTAGATTTTACTTGGTACTTTTCGATACAATGTACCTGCCCCCCGCCTCAACATGCGGAATGACAGAAAACGTGCAAGTACCACTAGGTAGAATAGTATAAATAATATTGTCATTATTAATGGGCCCCCTTTCTTTAGAAAGCATATTTTAATGTAGTGTCATTAAGATCAATGCTCTTTCTTTCCTCTCTTCACTTCAGGTGATTTCCTTTCACTTTTACTCCAAGAGACTGGGTAGTGAGATGCTGCATGTAACACACTATAAATACTGTCGCCAAATAAAATGCATGGAAGACATCAGAGCTGAAGGCACTGCTGTGAAGTAGAACAGTTGAAGATTTGACAATTACCTACATTGAACAAATGGGTTAAAAAATGTCAAGTATACTGTAGTAATAAAGGTTAAATTCACAAACAACAATGGCATGTCAATTATTCAAAACATAAGAAAAATAGTTGTTAACAGATTAAAACATTTTCTCTATGTATGTTTTTGATGGAGTTTTTGATGTAGAGGAGAGGCCCAAGTTGCTGAACAGCAGTGACCTTGGTGCTGAGGTTGAAGGAGTTGCTGATAAGGGAGGATGGAATTAAAGAAGTAATGCATCACTGGAGCGCTTCGCTCCCTCTAACATATGCTGGGAGAGCAGGACAGAGTCAGAGACAGAGGAGCAGGACATCCAATTAACTACACTTGGACTCCCTCATTTTCTTGTTCTGATTTGACTGGTTATACCTAATATATTGTCTCACAAACGCGAACACACTACTAAATGTGTCAGTATAAAAAAAAAAAAAAGAGGAAGATTAAGGATGATACGAATTATGCTACCTGTATCATTGTCTATACTTGGAGACTTAGAAAAATAAATGCGTTTTGTACAAGTCCAGAGCAGTAAAAGCCTTTTGGAATAATTGTGTATTATATACAAAAGTAAATGTTTACGAATCCAGTTAACCATTCAACCTAAACTAACTACCGTATTTTCTGAACTATAAGCCGCACCTTTATAAAAGCCGCACCCCAGAACTGAACAGCCCGTCCCAGGGGGGACGGTCTGACCCTCCGTCCTGGAGGGATGCCCATTTTTGGGGCGGAGGACGGGAGGGGTGAAAAAGGGGTGGACTAAGCAAGGGCGGAGGTGGATTTTAGTCCGGCCCACTAATCGCCCCACGCGTGTGACGTGGTCACGGGGTGGCCAAAGTTCATTTCAACTAACTCGGGGAAATCGGCATACGACAAAAGTTGCCTCAGAACACTTCAAATGGGCCACTAGTTACCGGGCGAGTTCAGCGTGAGTTCTACTAGTACGACAAGTGATGAGACCCAGTAGCGCCAGCAGCGTCAGAGACAGCACACCGGCAAGTGATGTCAGTATGTCACTCAGTCACTGCATGTCCTCTTCTATGGAGCCGCCTTCATTGCCTGCACAATGCTTTTCACGTGCTTACCAGTAGTCACATTGCGCATGCATATTTTGCCCTCTAGTGGTTTAACACATGTAATACCATGGATAATGCCACAGGAGTCAGCCATTTCGCCGCACTGACGGAAACACGCCCAGCCTGTCTTGTGCGTGTAATCCGTGATAGCAATTTAGTTTTGTTAACATTTAGCACTTTATCCCTTTGCATGAGAAGTATGTCCGTGTGTGGGGTATCTTCAGACCATAAAAATCTCTACTTTTAAACGACCCAGAAGTGAAAGTCTTTGTTTCCTCTTAAAATAACTTTGCGTTATTTTGCAATAATCATTGTATAAAAACTGAAAACGTCTTGAATTAAAACGCAAACGTTTTGCAATAAAACGCAATAGTATTGCGTTATAACTCCATCTTAAATATTCTCTTGATGTCCCCTGGTTTGCTCCAGTCAGAGCAATCACATCACGAAGGGTTGTGTTGCAGCTAAATGCTATCTTGGTTCAACAATTGTAAACAATTCAATCCACTCACAATTCCCAGCCGGTAAGTGGATGTGCACAGGAAATTAGCCAGCTAATGATCTTTAAATAATGTTGGAATGGAATTAATGCACAGAGGTTTTTTTTTTTTTGCGATGGCAGCGGGTCGGGGGGGGGGGTTTCTTACACCGTGACGGAATGCAATAACGGAAGCACTAAAAACTTGCAAAGCACAATCTATTCTTTTTTTAAAAAAAAATTTTTTTTAGGAGAAACAGGTTATGCAAACAAACACAAAATATTTCAAATCCCTTAAATGGTATATTTAAGAACTTTATAATAGTTGCACAGGCATGGAGGAGTAGTTCATTACTCCCCTCCCCTACTGACTTTCATCAGCAGTCCAATTTGAATAAACTACCTTGCCCACTGTTGCTCTGTGTGAATGCAAACTAGTGGGCCACACACAAATTCTTACTACCAGGGACTCCTGCTACCAGGATCTCAAAGTTCAAGGGCTGTTTGTTCTGAAAGGGGCCAATGACGGGCGGGTGCCTTGGCCAGTGGCCACTGACGGATGACAATTGACGGGCCAGAAACATGTATTAAAATACCAAACTCTGATGTAGACTACAGACTGCAGTGTATTTATTTTGCAAATGATGCTTGTGTAAGTGCCTTTCACTAAGTGCAGTTCACTGTTTGGTACTTTTTAAGTAAATGAGTACTGGGCACGCTAGTCTCATCACAGTAGGTGCCTTCACTACTTTACTGGAGTAAAACACCTTCCACTAAATCAACACATCGCTAAGCAGTGGTTGAGTGGAGTGGAGTGTAAAGTTATGTAATTATATCAGCGGGCCATCGGAGCAGCCATTGACAGCTGCGAGAAGCACTTGAACCAGCAATACCAGATCCTAGGTTGTGTGGAAATTACTATGAAAATGTTTCAACTTGGGCAACTTAGGCATGCTTATCAATGTCCGACATTTTCCTGAAAAAAAACAAATGTCAACTGGGGGTTGTATTGGGGGGATTACTACAATAATTGATGGAGTAGACGATGCATGATGTGCGCATTCAAGTCTTGATTAATTCAGTGTACAATCCCTTTTTTTTTCATTTTATTGTTTTGTTTCATTATTACTGAAAGTGGGAATTTGCAATTTTTGCCATAGTTGTTGAAGCTGCCATTATGAACTGACAGTAGTGCAAGATTAATATGATCTGTGAAAAATAAAAAAATCATCCCTCTCTAGCCCCATCTAATGTCTCCCAGCATGCTTTGATTGGGTGCAGGGAAATGGACTTCCTGTGCTGGCGCTGAGCAGTAGCGGGCGATGTGCCCCGGTTCCCTGAAAGGATGGCTGAAAGGGAGGACGCAACCGGCCGTGGACACCAGCGCTGCTAAACTATGTTGGACAAGATGAGCAGTCATGATGATGAAGAGGCCTGCCACGCCACCGGAAATCCACACCTCACTGAACACATGCAAAATGAGCCGGACTTTTTAAGGAAACAGCAACAACGAGAGAAAAATATTCGCCTGTCTTTACTTCTCAGCAGGTGACTGTTGGTAAGGATATGTACTGTAGTTTATTCAAGAGCAAGAAAAAAAAGACTTCTGCAAAGTTACTGCATAATTGAACATGAGAATGTCTTTATTTTGTCATTTAGTCATGTATGCTCCAACAAATTTTGAAGTAATAATGACGTTCCAATAACAACGCTGCTTGATCAAGAACCACCAGCTGTGTTTTATACCCCATGTAATCGACACCTATATGAACAGATATAAAAAGTAAATACCGTAGTATCGTATTAACTGGTTTTGATATTTGAAATTCGAAGGTAAGGTACTATACATTGGAAAACGGGCAGATAAATGCATCTTACAACACAAACATTCTTCAGTAAATAAATGTCCAAATTAGTATTTTTGAAACACGATGGACAGTCATGCGCAGCTACTACTGATTAGGATATTAAGCTCTTATTCAAGACAATTATTGGCATAAAACTGTTTAACAAATCTATGAAGTGCTGTTTTAGATCCTAGCTTACATACAGTACCTGATTTGTATTGCTTTGCAAAGCAGTAGTTTTTGTATGAGCAATGCATAAAAACTATAGAACATTACAACATGAATAAAAATATAGATTTGGAAACACAAACAGTTCCATAGAGTACTTTATTTGCTCAATTAACATAATCGAAAGATGCAATTAGCCTACCCCAGCCCAGTCCAAGAGCAAAATAATTAGCACAGCAGGGCCTCATTAAAAGTTATTTAGATGAAGAATAAATTGACCTTCATACGGCCAGCACAGCTAGTGCTATAATGTAAACAGTGCAGCAGAGATAGGGAGGAAGACCAAGCCAGCAATTTCAGGTCTTGGCTAAAACCTTTGAAAGACCTTTCTTGACTTTGACTTGTTGTTCAAGAGACTCAACTTTACTTCGGCTCAAATTACATGAATTGACAAGTCATTCAGTTTCTACTATAATTCAATATAGTGTGTCATTTTTTTTTTTTTAAGGAAAAGTATTTCTTTTTTCATTTGCGCAAACCTGTCATTCCTCTGCATGCTATGATGCAAAGTGCAGAGGCCACCGAAACAAGTACAGTCCTGTATTATCGAAGTAACTCCAAAGATCATTCATTTTGGATTACAGGATTATGTTTCTTTGTAAAGTGATTTGGCACCATCTTTTAAAACAACCGCACACTCATTTCCGTGTGGGGTCAAGATCAATGACTGAACTGGGAAGAACAGCGGATACCCAGCAATCCATCAAAACCAACAAAAAGAGCAATGCCGTGTGACAAACCAGCGACAGAGCACTTGCTAGCAAGTTTGGGGTTAAAACACCCATACAAATGAAGCGAACACCAGCCTGTGGTCTGTCTTCTAGTCCCACGGGGAGTGATGTTCTCAGAAGGCACCCTGATACATATTCTATGCACACAGCTTCTGTATACAGTAACCTTCTGTTCTTTGTTACAGTTTTGTTTTTGTTTGTTTTTTTCCATGGGCGGCACGGTGGTCGACTGGTTAGCACGTCCGCCTCACAGTTCAGAGGTCGTGGGTTCGATCCCGGCTCCGGCCTCCCTGTGTGGAGTTTGCATGTTCTCCCCGTGCCTGCGTGGGTTTTCGGCGGGTACTCCGGTTTCCTCCCACAGTCCAAAAACATGCATGGTAAGTTGATTGGACTAAATTGCCCCTAGGTGTGATTGTGAATGCAGATGTTTGTCTTTGTGTGCCCTGCGATTGGCTGGCAACCAATTCAGGGTGTCCCCCGCCTAATGCCCAAAGCCAGCTGGGATAGGCTCCAGCGCGCCCCGCGACCCTGAGGATAAGCAGTATAGATAATGGATGGATGTTTTTTCCATTTGTGCAGTTTGATTTGATATTTCAACTTATCTCTGACTTTTATGTAATTCGTTAACTGGATGTGGAAGGAAAGGTTATTAAAACGAAATGACGAGACTGTAGTCTTGACAGGACTAGTTTATACAGTAGTTTGAATGTATTGCAGTCTACTGTATTATGGGTTACTGTGTGCATGAGAAACAAAGAACATTTTCCGGCATGAATGCCGGAGGGTGTTAGGGTGTTACTCTTATCACATCATTCCCTGTGATGGGCCTAATCAGAGAGGGCTGCGCAACAAAGCTGTGGGAGTGGAGGAGCAATTGTTGGGGCTGCTGAGCTCATTTCAGTTTAGCTTAATGGGGAGAATAATGAGCTTAAAGCTCACAGGGATGTGTGCCTATCACAGCTCCTCCTTGACATTGCAGAGTCAAGGACCAACGTGCACAAAGCTTCCAAGAATGACAGGAATCAAATCCTCAGAATTCATGCACATGGGTCTGCACTTCATTGGCGCTTTTCTGATAATGCTATATGTCCTTAGCACAAACACAATATGCAATTTCAACCAAAATGAGCCCCTATTTTATATATATATATATATAGAGAGAGAGAGAGAGAGAGAGAGAGAGAGATGTCATTGGACTAGGTCAAAGGACATATACAGTAATTTACTGCAATTGCTGAAGACCTAAGTATGAGCACAGCAACAAAGCACATTTTGGCAACCTCCACAGTCACATTAACGTTTTAAAATGGTGACCTATGCTTCAGACGGGGGAACACGTAGGGGAACAGCCAGGTAATGGTGTCTCCAGTTTGACATACAGTGCCATTTGAATTTGCAAGACTTAGTTTCTGGTGTAAGCCATTGTTTTACTGCCACCTTGTGGTAATTATATTTCAATTATTATATAATTATGTTAATTATATTATAATTATCCATCCATTATCGATACCGCTTATCCTCACAAGGGTCGCAGGGCGTGCTGGAGCCCATCCCAGCTGTCTTCGGGCAGTAGGCGGGGTACACCCTGAACTGGTTGCCAGCCAATCGCAGGGCACACAGATACAAACATCCACACTGACAATCACACCTAGGGGCAATTTAAAGAGTCCAATCAACTTACCATGCATGTTTTTGGAATGTGGGAGGAAATCGGAGTACCCGGAGAAAACCCACGCAGGCACGGGGAGAACATGCAAACTCCACACAGGGAGGCCGGGGCCGGGATCGAACCCACGATCTCTGAACCGTGCGGAGGACGTGCTAACCAGTCGACCACCGCGCCGCCCATATTATAATTATATTAATCATAATCATTATAATTATATTAATTATGATTACATTATAATTATAATCTTTATAATCATTATAATTATATTAATTATGATTACCACAAGGTGGCAGTAAAACAATGGAATGCACCATACAACTAACTCTTGCAAATTAAAACTAAAGACAGCACAGCTGTTATAAAATATTTGTCCTCTTCTCATTTTTTTTTTGCACAGTTCCCCCACTTTAATGTTTAAGATTGTCAAACAAATATAAATATCAAACAAGGCTTTTTGACAGCTTCTGGGTCATAAATTTAGTCTGGCCGCTGTGAAGCTTTGATGCCATGGTGAGTCTTTGGTTTCAAAGCTCAGCATGGATGGGGGAGGAGCTGCGAGTGGAAGTTGCTCGAAGTTGGTAGATGGAAACGCTAATGGAAGCCCGTTTAAAAGGAAAGTCGGACCGGCCTCTACGCGATTACTATTCGGTGCGGCTGGACAAACAGACAGACGGCAAAAGGGTACCCCAGCTGCAGACGGAAGGCGATAAACGCACCATCAATTTTTTGCAAAATGTCCAGCTCTGCTTACAAGACTACATGTCAAACTATTTTTAGTAAGTTTAAACCCGCAGTTGAATTGGATATAGGACCTTGAAAAAAATAATCACATACATAACAATCGCAATTTATAGAGGGAAAAATATTCACAATTAGATTATTTTCCATAATCGTTCAGCCCTAATTCACACTCACATTCCCACTGTCACTGAGTGAGAACTGAACATACGATGCCTGCAGGCAAGTTAGACAAGTGAACCACTACACTCTCAGTGTCAATCAATGCAAGTCCTCTATGTTTTCATTTAATTAAATGCATCATAATTTAGCCACTGAGACACCCTCGGTCCAAAAACCTTTGATGATTCAATTAGGCCACATTGTAAAAATCATTTTGAGGTTAGAAGCGCACTTTATAAAACGGATCTGGTTTACTGTATCATGTAGAAAACTCATTCATCAGCCAGTCCACCTGTAAATATACAAAAGAAATGACTAATTAAAAGTATAAAGCACATAATGTTATATGTAGTATACTTTATTCTTCTGCTAAGAACCATGCAAAAAGTATTCTAAAATCACCTCTCTTTGAAAGACCCATCCTCACATTGTTTGTACGTGTGGTTGTAGTATGAAATGTAATCTGGTCAGGTGACAATGCAGTAATGCAAAAGGCACAATTTAATGAATCAGTTAAATGTCCAGAAATGTATTGTCGAAAGGAAGTGTTATAAGTTCTTTGTTTTCTATTATCTATTCTATTATTCTATTAAGTTTGAGAGTTGTTGTTTGTATTGGTGCTCAAACAATGCCCGGCGATGAAAACGCTGCTAAACTTAAAGAAAATAAAGATTTCAATCGTTTACAGAGCTAACTTTAAACGCTTAACGCAAAAACTAATAACGGTTAGAAACTCAACCAGAAAGATAGTCTGCAACTACAGTAAATGACAAAACTGATTAGACATGCACAGAAATGTCTCCTCAGCCAAAATCATACCATTTTCACAATTGCTGAACCATAAGCTTGGTTAAATTAATGCACTGTAGTGTAAAAAGAAATCATACAATTGTGTCCAGGAGTTCTCCCTCAGAGGCATTTCATTTCGATTCCAAAATGATTCTGTGCAAGCAATTCTAAAAGCATGACTGCTAATGAAGTACAGTACCTCTCAACTACTGATTTAATTTGCCTTGCTAATCAAACTGTTGTCAGGGGGTTAATTAAGCACACTGTGAAAGTATCCAGAACACTTTTCTGTGTCTAAAAGCATGATTGGGCTGTATCATGTGTACTATGTGTGTGTGCTTACTTGAGTTCATTGCACCCAATTTGGCGCACTGCATTGCTAGCTGAGTGTTGCAGATAAGTGTGAGTGGCAGAGTGCTCATACTCTGCGCTCAAATGCACAGTTTATCATATCAAGCTGAACTCAGAAAATGCATAGGAATACATGTATGCAATAATCTTTGCTAACCTCTATATTTCCTAAATACTGCACCTTGTTGACACCTGCGAATCAAGTAGGCTATTAGGCCAATTTTCTGCTAATGCTACAGTATATGTCCTTCCTTAGCACAAACACAACTTGCCAAATTTAAAGGCAGATGAAAGACATTTACAATTAGTTATGCAGGAATAAGTGTTACATAGGCTATGCCAGGCTATTTTGCATAGCTTATATTAAATTCAGTTGGGCAAAAATTTGCCCGGGGGTGGGGGGTTGGGGGGGTAATGTGTCAGGTAACCAAGTTCTACTTTAAATACAGTGAATTAAGTAAATAAGAAATCAAATGAATCTGTCAGACACACTGCTCACTGTTAAGTGAAGTACACTTGCAGAACCGCAAGAGTGGGTATTTGAGGCACTTTGTGGTGAATAGTAAGATTGTTTTAGGCGTAAGCACAAACGTTAATGTGGTGTAATTTTACATTTACATATAGACGGGCTGAAGCCATGCCCATGAGCAGCTATGTATGGTAATTTCCTCAATGATCCATAGCTCATGGAAATTTATTTGACCAGTTGGATAGTTACAAGACTCTCTAGAATCATTAAATCATTTAATGTATAATTTAATGTATATTTTGGCAAATACTGCCCCCTGTTGGACTAAAAAAGTAACCATCCAGCCATCCAATCCACTTGACATTGAAGCCATTTTCAAATAGGTTGTTCAGTTATTTATAGACGTGGTTGTCTTCCATGAATTCAGACTTGGTACACATTTTTATTTGATAAGTTATAGGTACGAAACTGATTAAATAGATTGTTGAACTTTCTGATTTAAAAAATATTTGAAGAGGGAAACTTTGCTTTCCAAAGTGCCTCCTCTTGTTGTGTTGTTACTTTGACTCAAGAGATACAGATTGGCTACATGCTTGCACAAAATTGCAGAGATGGGCACTTTACCCTTTTTTGCTGGTCCGTCCTCAGTCCTCCATTCGCGAACTGGGTACCCTTCCATCCTTGTCCCTCCGTCCTTATTCATAAAAATAATCATCCTCCGACCCCAGAAGAAATCATGATTATTGTGATTGATTTTGAAATCATGATAAATAAAAACAATTATTCAGTATTTTCAAAACATTTTTTACATTGACTTGAGCTTTAGTATTGGCAATGTTTCAAAAACAAAGCATGTCTTGTACAATGTGTGTAATTCTTTTTGTTGTGTGTTTAGTTTCACAGTAATTCTGTCATTAAACAGTTTAAAGCAGCAAGGGAGGGCAAAATCACATACAGTACACGTCAAATGCTTTCTCCAGAAACAACATTGGCATTCAGGGTTATTTCACAATATAGGAATTTACGGTAATTAATTATGGATTACATTTTTTTCTTCCACTATAATTGTTTTATGATTGTGACAAGTCAAAATCGAAATCATTATTACATTTCGATTAATAGCCTAGGACTTGCCGTCAAACGATAAAAAATAACTGAACCAAAAAAGAGTTAAACTTCTTTGAACAGTTAAGGGAAGAAACAAAATTTAAAAAAAGAATCCATCTGCTTTGATGCCAACAGTTTAAAACAACACCAGGACATATATCACAATTTCCAAGACATTTAAAAGCTACTTGCTACTTTGCCCTACAATGAAAAAGATTTTGTTGAATTTACTCATTTTTATTTCTTCAAGTGGTTGCATGAATTAAAATAATTTGGATCTAGATATATTGTTTAGGTAGTTTAAACACGTAATTAATAAATGTATCTGGACCCGGATGATTTTATTTTGTGCAACAACTCGACGAAATAAAATTCAGTACATTCAACACTTCATTTTTTTTCAGTGTACCTATGTGTTGCAGGGCTCGACATAAACAGTGACCTCCTGGCCACTGCGTCGGGCCACAACCTACAGTCATATGTCAGCCCGACCGGGCCACTAAAAACTAATAAATCACTGCCATGTCCTGTGAGAGCTGGCTTGTATTTATGTTGCTTTGCCGCCCTCTGTTGATGGTGTTGCGTAATATTGTTTAAATCCCAGCCTTTTGTCTGATAGGTAGATTTAACCATGTTTGTTGTACACTGCCCGTGATTGTGGAACGGCAGTTTCTCGCCATTGCCTCTTGCTGTTTGTGCCTTGCAAAAGCATTGCTTACTAACAAATACTATTGCTCATTTGTCTCTATGTGCCCTGCGATTGTTTGACGACCAGCCCTCTCACCTAATGTAAATTGGGATAAGCTCTCGCTCACCCTCAGTATCATTAAATTATGTTCAAATAGTACTGTCAAAATGCAAATCAGGTTCCTAATTAAATGATCTTTGCCAGTTTGGCAATACCAATTTCAGCCAGGAGCGGAGGATAGTGCAACACACATTTAGTGAACCAGAAATTGACTGAAACTGTTTTGCAAAATGCTTGGCCTGGCTTAGTCCATCAAACCTGACATTGACTTAAAAAACATAAGGCAATGGATGCTTATGGGAAATCAATGCATTCATTATTCGCCCAGAAGACAATGACTAACATACAGTATAAGTGTTTTGTGTTGGGTGTTTTATAGATTCCGATTGGCAAATACATTATGTACAGGAGGCCAAAGTGTTTACAGTGGAAAGGGTCAGAGAGGAGAAAGCAGTGATTTCTATTTCTAGAGAAATAGATATAGAGGGAGGATGATGATAGTAGTGAGAGCAGATCAGGAAATGTCCAAAGTGTAGTGAACAATGTTTCTCAAGAAGATTACAAACGGAAGCAAAGCCAGGTGAAAGAGTTGCATATTTGGATAACTTTTCGACACAAATCTTAAAGGGGGAAGTTACTTCACATGACGCTGATTCTGATTAGTTGGACATGTTTGCCAGTGGAGAGAGGACAGCTCATTTGACATTTTCATTTAAAGGCTTCTCTGATCTATTCTCGTTCGGCGCCCACCATCCCCCAGCTACATTTACTGAAACCAGACCTCAAGAAACACTGTTACAAGGCAGGCAAGGAGTAGTGCAATAATAATAGAATAATTAAATAAATATTTCATATATATATATATATATATATATATATATATATTTATATATATATACACACACACAAACACACACACACTTTAAATATAATTCCTCGCCGTGTAGGCTTTTCTTTTATGTTTAACTTAAGTATTCACTTTGCAAAGATGTATTGGACAATACATCTTTGCATATAAGCACAGAATAATGGACAGTGTAATAGTGCGATGGATGGACCTTCACATTTTGTGCAATAGCTATAGGCCAGCATTCAACCTATTTTCAGAGATGGTCATTTCGTCCCTGGGACGGAAAGGTCAGACGGAAAGTAAGGACGGAAGCGCTTTAAAAGGACGAGGACCGACGGGGTTGTTGGATGATTATTTTTAGGAATAAGGATGGAGGGAAGAGGATGGAAGGTACCCATTACCCAGGTCGCGAACGGAGGACGGACCGGCAAAAAAGGGTAAAGTGCCCATCTCTGCTATTTTGTGGAAGCATGTAACCAATCTGTATACACACAATTAATCCAAGGTAGGTAGGGATATATGTAACCTTGCTTAATGATAGTCTTCTTTTAAACTTCTTTTAAATTGTCCCCTATTTCATAAGAACAAGAGTTCCACGTTTTCACTCCAAATACAGTAACACAAAATAGACTCTCATCTCACTTTATAACTGAAATTTGTCCCAAACCCACCGTATATGGAAACCTATGGCCCACCATTCATATCAATAATACCAATATCTTCCCTTTGCAGTTGTACAAAGAGCATGTTTAACTACGTGCATGTATAAATTAAAGAACGATCCTGTATTATACATACAGATTGAAACAAACAACAATAGCTGATGAAAAAGAAACATGAATAATGAAAATGTGTGGAAAGGGGTCAGAGGGAGGATGAAAAAAACTAGTAAAGTAAGGATTCTTAGAAAGAGCTTTGACATTCCAAGCTTTGCCAGTGGTCCCCTCTTTTGGCAAGAAGATGTTGTGTTGCATGTGACACTATTTCTCATCACTGTACCTGAAAGATTCATGTATTATGCTGGTTACCTGAAAGTCGGTGCTGCCTGGTGCTCACACGGTTGGTGTTTTGAACGGCGCAGCAGAGGTGGAGCATAGCAAACATGGTGAGGATCATCACCATACTCTGGATCAGCAAAGTGAGCTCAAACTGCTTGCCTATCCTGCACAAGCCGAATGAACCAAAATCATCAGTCAGTGAGGAGTACTGATTTGTAACGACACCTGGTAGAGTACAACAAACGAGCTGTGTTTACATCTGTTTAAAAAAATAAATAAATAAATGTCTTTAACATTTATTCATGGTTCATTTGCCTTTACTTTGGCGTACGCCTAACCTCTAAGGCCAAATCATTTATGTGTAATAAAATGTATTGTTTATTGCAATACAGAATAATGTATTGATTGTGTTTGTTAAGACAATACATGGGAGGAGGAACTTGAACAAATAATTGCATATTACATCGCAATCGCAACGTTGGGGGGGCGGGCGTGGCGTAATTATAGCATTTTTCAAAATCATTTGTAAATGCCATTTGTGTCTTTTATTGTTATTCATTTACCCTACCTTTGAGTCAGGTGTGCCCTGTACAGCACTTTGGTGCACTGCGTTTGTTTTTAAAGTGCTAAACAAATAAAGTTGTATTGGATTGTAGGAGAAAAAAAATAAGAGAAAGTTCCAATGCAAAGTTTAAAGAGATTTTAAACAAATCTTTTGTCAGAATACCCAAAGGATCAAGATTTACAGCACATCCATCCATGCAGCCTCACGGAACAGAGCCTGTTTTGATGAGGAGGTGGTCTTATTTAAATGAGCAACAGTTCACCAACCCACTTCACTGCAGAACCGCAGGAGTTTCGTTACCATAATGCAAAATTGCAAAATTCACGATGTGAAAAAGCAAATATGCATATACTTTCTACTGTATTGAAAGCTGTGAGTGGCAAATTAGCAGCTGAAAGCCCCAAAAAAGTAAGAGAAAGCTGAAACTGTCTCTCCAAAAAAATTGGTTAGACAAACAAAATAAATTATTTTCCCTTACCAGAAGAAGATTCGCAGGATGTTGGCTATGAGCAAGACCAGGCACACTCTGGTAGAGAAGCCCTCAGTGTTGCTGCTCCTCTGAATCTCCTGGTACTGCGGCACGTAAGGCATGGCACCCCCAATCACCATGAGGCAGGATGCCAGCCAAGACAACAGCATCCATGAGCCTTCAGTTTCCTCCTCCTGCAGAACTACCTGAGGATTCATTGTACTAGGAGAGGATCAGCAGTGTCCAAGGAACCTGACAAGAACAGAAGTAATGCCATTTGTGTGAGCATCATGTAATAACGTAATTTGGTGATGCCGATCTTAGTTTATGATGACCCCAAAATATATGGTTTTAAGGTGACAAACGGCATGCAGTGGTGCTGTTTTTTTGTTTTTTTTTAAGTAATTACAACTTTACTACTGTGTTAGCGGAAGTTACTGATAGACTATGCCACATCTCTCGTAAACTGAGGATCCCCTGTAAATAAATTACTCTGCTTAAATTGTTGGACTATTTGAAACATGGAAAGCAGTCAAGGTGGTTAAGCATGACCTGTGAAGGTTGCGATTTTATCTGGATCCACACACAAATGTAATGGGTCCTTCCTCGACAATGGGCTGCCCCTCTAAAATGTTTGGTGGGAATGTGTTGTTGTTTATGTTTAGGTTTATGTAATCATGCTAACTGACAGAATGTTAACTAGAACAGAAAGTTGTAAACAAAACGCCAATACTCATTCATTAGGCTGGGTGTTAATACGTTCATGCGAGAATGGTAAACTGATTATCTGACCCCGAGTGTGTGTGTCACAGTGACTGACATGATACTGGTGACAAATGCTGGGGGAGGTGTCTAGCTGTTTCAGCATGAAGATACATTTCTGGCCTCCCTCTGTGTCAAAATCTGTCACGCTAAGTGTTCTCAGTAAATATTAGACATTATGACATACTCCACAATCACAGAAATAATCATTTCTCATGCTTCCAAACCAGCACTTGAATGAAAAAAGAAAACATTCACTAATTAAATAAATAAATGAAAAGGCTGTTTTTGCCCCCTCAGTATTTGCAGTGCTGACAGAGGCTGGAGAATGCAGACACGAGCCAAAATCTGTCCATCTGTGGTTCTTCAGTGACTGGTAAATGTACTATTTGGTATATGCAGTTGGTAAATATGACTGGTCAATCTGAGCCCAACACTTGAAAGCATGGCTTGTTTTGTCCCATACAAAATAAGGGACCAGTATCAGATGACAAGTCACACTATAGGCTATTGTTTTAAAGTAGTTGCTTGCCCAAACTGGTCAAACGTTAGAGAATAACAAAAACCCCATAAACAGGTTCTCCTGGGGCAAGCCTGACATGCATGAGAAAATGAATACACACGCACACGTGCACGCACGCGCACAATCCTGTAAATAAACACGGGGGGACATTGCAAAAGACAGATGATCATAAAGACACTGTACATCACTGACAGGCTGACAGCATAATGCCATAATCTGTAAAACATGCTTTTAAAGTGTTTACTGGAGTTATTCATTACTCAAAAATAATTCTATAGCCTACTCCAGCCTCTTTCATAGTGTTATGGGTGACCAATTACAGTAGTTACCTGGAATTACAGAGCCCCTAGGAACAGTCTAGCTCTGTTGCATAACCAAAGCATAACTTCATGGGGTTGGGCCAACTGAGAAGTACAGTATCCGTTTTGCAAGTACAAAAAGAGTATTAATAACAATGCACAAAAATCGCCATGATAATAACATAATAGCTTGCTCTAATGTCGGGAAACAGTTTCTAAAACAAAATGCAACTTATAATGAATTTTGGTACTAATATAAAAATAGCAATTTTAACTGGCTGAGAGAACACATTGCTGAGCTAACTTTCAGCTTTACCTGTTGGCTTCATCCAGTTTTCTGCACCTAAACTAAACACCAGCCGGTACACTGTGGCAGTTGTGGCGTCAGAACCAAAGTCGGAGCTTCTTGACACATCCAACTTCAAAATCTCAACTCTCGCTCACCAAAGGGTAGCAGAGACGCGGCCGCATGCGCGCGCACACACACACGCTCATTCTCTGAATACCGAATAGTGTGGTCTCAATGACTTTGCGCACCAAACTCTCCGGCAGCGCACAAAAAAACGGATGCTGGTAAGACCTCGCAGCTTATCAGCGAGTCCTCTGGGCTTCCTGAGCCAGAGCCTTGAAACGGGAAACAAAACTACAAGCTACTATGTATGTCCCTCCTTGAAAACACAAAGTCCCACATTCCTTTGGGTGGCGCTCTGAACTCTCGCGCGAGTTCCTTCTTGAGCGGAACAGCTGACAGCGCAGTGGCTTGTGCAGACAGATTGCTAGCAATTCCGAACAGGACATCATCATCATTTTGTGGAATCTACCAACAGACCTTTAGGGTTTTAGATATTTATTCACAACAGATAATGGCTGAGACAAACCCCAAGTCCGTGCAGGACTTTACAAATGTGGTGAGTCGTAAGCCTTGATAGCAAGATCGCGTTAGCTACACCAGTTTAGCTAGAAGTGGCTAACAAAGCTAACGAAGTTGACGATAACAGCTGGTTAGCGGGTGTTTTGTGTTCAATTTCAAAGGGTCGCGTGAGTTGTATAAAAATGCTTAACCTGCGTTATAAATAATTACGTTATTTAGTGACCCGAATGCGCTATTAATGTGTGTGTACCTAATGTCCGAAGTTCAGTTTTTGTGTGTGTTTGTTAGCAAAACTATTCCCTCGTTAATTGATTTTATCGCAATTCAGAACCTTTGAAAACGGTTGTGTTGATTGTGGATGCCTGGGTTAGTTCTGGTTAGTCTGAGGATTGTCATGGAAACGATACAGAGGCGCTTTACGCCTCCTCCCAAAACATTCACTTTGTTCAGCGCTTTTTCTTACCTTATCGCTATTGATACGAAAACAGTCATTAGTTTGACAATTACGTTATGGTTTGAAGTGCTGTCAGTCTAATAGTACGAATGTATAAGTTTTTAGTCAAACCAATCTGCAGACCGGCGCTTGAACACAGACTATAGTATGCAATGATAGAGAGATTGTGCAAAGAGGAATGGTCCCAAGATCCCTCTTTCTGTATTGACCCATCTTGAAACATAATAGGAGATTAGGTGCGGTTTTATTGACAAAAGGGGGTTGTACCAAGTGGTGCTAATAATTGTGGTACACACGATTGATGTAATAATTACTTAACCAGGGCTATTGATATTTGTAGAATGTATGTACTAATGGATGTAACGGTGGCATTTGCAAGTTCGGGGTAGTTTTACCAGCGTATGCAACGCTCGCCGGATCTATTGATAATTTTGAATGAGAGGTTTCCAGCCGCAGCCCGGAGCCTCGGCAGTCTCCCAGCTGGTCAGTCGTGGCCCCCGCCTTGGGGGTGGCAGCATTGGGCGGGCCAGAGGTTGCCAAATGAATGATAACTTGCTCTCGATTCATTATGAATGGGAGTTGGAAGCAGAGGGTAAAAAGCATAAATATTGACGCTTGAGGTAAATTTTTCGTGAGCTCTACGCAAAGCTTGCTGCAATCTCCCATTCATACTGCATGGAGAGCTGGACTTTCATTTGTCCGCCCCTCCGAGTTACCTGCGTGTCGTCCTGTATTGTATTGTACTATACAGTATGGCTACGTTCACATTCAGATTTGTTTTTGTTAAATACAACCTTTTTATGTACTCATTCACATTGCAAAACAAATGTGACTTTTAATTAGGGCTGCCACAAACGATTATTTTGCAACTCACTAACAGTAGTCGCGATTAGTCAACTAATCAGATAATATATATATCGCACCAAATCGCAGCAGCAAGCTGCTGCTCTTATAATAAGCATCATTCGCTTACAGCTTAAATTCTTTATGTACAAACTAATCATGAAGACAAGATGATAGTACATTCAACTTGTATTAAACTTTGCCACTCAAGCCATCATTCCTGACATGTTTATAAATGGAGCGACTTAAATTGATGGTGATACACTGGCCTTAAAATTTTTTGCTGTAATTCTTTAGTGCGTTTTAAAATTGAACCACAACTATACACTATGCAGAGTTGCACTAATACAGTGAAATTATCAATGAATAAAAAAATAAGTACTTGTATACATATTTCACTCTTCTTGGGCACCAAGACTTTTTTTTTCTTTTTTTAACAGAAGGTAGTGAAATCAGAGGAGTAAATTGGGCAAATGCTCTGTGCTAAGGAAAACTAAAATAAACCCTTGTATTGGTTTTTAATTTTGTGTTAATTTAAACTATCAAAAAGGTTTTGTTATTCTTTTCACTAGTATGCATAATTTAAAAGTAGTAAATTGATCTACACAATCAAAATGTGGTATGCACCTGTAACAAAAAAAAGGACGATTTACTAAAGATGATGTCACGTCAATGATACGCGTAACAAATGAACTATTTGAATTGGCAGAATTAATACTATCACCATAAATGTCAACTTTATGCTTCGTTTTACGGAGGATTAAATTAGTCAAATGTAAAGTCAACACTGTAATGCAGATTCACGGATGATTATTGTCAGTAGTCTCGCTCTCAAGCACTCCCGGAGTGCATATTGGTCTTTTGATGACACAGGTGGTTGTGTACGGATGAGTGTTCATACTGCAGGCGCACTGCATACATATCCAATTCATATTCACACTCGAAAAGGGGCCTAGGTAGGATTTGAAAAAAATCGGGATTGCACTACAGTATTCATACTGCAGAAAACAAAATTGATACGTGTTGCATATGGGCAAAAAAAAAAATCGGGCGTGAGCTGCAGTGTGAACAGCCTAGCCTATGTACTGTATTTTTTAAATAATTTGACCACGACCAGCGAGCAACTCTGGCTCGCTTGCATAAAACCAGGAAATGGGCGTGTGCAGTGGAGTTATGTTGCATCGCTTAAGAAACGTCTCAATATGTCGGCCAATCAGATGATAATGACGTCACGGCACCAGTCAGTGTTTTAGAACCACCTCGGAGGAGTTTCTGAAAAGCAGTTCCATGGTAAACGCACGGCCCAGAAAAAATATAAAAGAAAAGCGATCAATCAGTACCAAGTAAGACCATTCCGGTGTGGAACCTGTACAATGGAAAAGGAACGTTTAATTAATGCTAATTGTTTTCCAGGTGCAAACGTTGCTGCAAGAGATGCAAGACAAGTTCCAGACCATGTCAGACCAGATCATCGGAAGGAATATCCAACCATTTCAAATTCTCATTGGCTCACGAATTTAACGGATTGATTGCAAAGCTAGTTTTTATCGTACGCAATAGAATTAATGATGCACATATTCATACTGATGATTGGTTGCATCCACATATTGCCATCTAATTTTTAGACTTCAATGCAGAGTTTGATGAAGCTAATCATTTAACCATAACTAAAAGTTATTAATGCAGGTTAGTTGACCTTAACTGCTTCTTTACTTGATGAAATGAGCACACGGATTGATGACTTGGAGAAGAACATTGCTGACCTAATGACCCAGGCGGGTGTAGAAGAAAACGGGGCAACACCTGAAAAGCCGAAAGAAAGCCAAGGCTCCTCATGAAGGTAAGACATTTCATTCATTCTGCTCAGCTGGCATCTGATCCTGCCAGGTTCCCAAATTTTGAAAATAAAAAAATCATCAGAGGGGAAGACAGATTCGCAAATATCAACATACAAAGCTCGAAATAAGCGGTTTTGCATAGCAGTTTATGAGGCAACATTTGCATTTACTGCCTCATCAACACACATTGAATAGCAAAACTGAGAATCATCCACTGAGACAGTCCCAAAAAGCATCACTGGGCTGGATGCGCACGCGTCGCTCATGGCACCCACTGCAGGTAGTTAGAGGTCGGCAAGCCCGGTGCTACTTACGCCGTACCAGCTAGCTAGCAGCAAGCTTCGACTGGCCACTAAGTGTGGCTAAACACATGGCGGAGTCACCGTTAGTCACCATAAGTAATCGTAGTCTTCATGGCGGTCGGTGTATTGGATGCACCTCTGACAAGTTAACATTGTCACAAAGACACTACGAGGAAAGACGGAGAATTAACGCTAATTGTTAAACTAACCTAAAATTGACAATCATTTTAACACCGGAATTAGGTGCTTAGGTGATCAAGTATGCGTTTGAAAAGTCCTGGGACCACGTTAAAGCGGAGAACGACAACACAGCAAATTAGCAGACAAATTAGTAAGTCTTTGGACTCTCTAGAGAAAAATCATACCCGCTACTGGTGCTACACAGAACCGCAAATGAATTAAGTTCTGCTACAGCCAGAAGGAGTGGCGGAAGAGGATTAGGGCCATTGGGGGAAAAAAAATAGGTTTGCAAGATTCTCTTATCCAGAATTCTGACTTTAAAGTGAGAATTCTGAGAATAAAGTCAGAATCCTGTAAAGTCGGAATTCTGACTTTATTCTGAAATAAAAGAATAATAACCCATTAGGGACGGGAGCGCATAACTGCGTTTCTACCACTAGAGTCGGGAGCACTGTTGCGTCCTTCTACCTTTAAAGTCGGGAGAGCGGATACGTCTGTGTCTTTTTAATCCAATTCTCCGTCTCATAGCCAATTTAATGCATGAGAATATACACATGACGATGTAGCGAGACCGCGGAGGATGTCTTAGATTTTTTTCGAGCCGTAGGCTAATGGCGGATGCCGTCGATCGCCGGGAGCTCTGAAATAAGTAACGGCAGTGATATATTGACGACGCGCTTGTGGACTTTGAACCAGTGGAACCAGTAGAATGTGATATGATATGGTTTATCGACAATGACGATATTGACGTCTTTGTAACAAAATAGAGGATAATAATTAAAAATAGAATTAAAATAGTGCTTCTCGTGCACGGACATGTTATTTTTACATCTTCGATTGAAACAATACATTATTCTTTACTAGTAAATAATAAAATCTGCCTGTGTGAAAGCCACATGTGTAAATCCTCTAGTTCTTTTGGAATTATGTTTCTGCCTGCTACAGGGGCTGAGATATTAATTATTTTATAAGTGTTGAATTTCTGGGAAAACTTCAGGTTTTCAAGGATAATTCCAAAGGCGACCTTAGGTTTTGGGGAGCTGTTGAGCCAGGCGCTTTAGGCCTTAATGGGTTAAATGAACTGTCTGTGGTGCTGAATTACCACTATCACCACAAATGTCTACTATATGCTTCATGTTTCAAGTGGGATTAAAGTTAAATGTAAAAACAACACTGTTACTCAAAACAACTTTGCAGATTCACGGACGATTATCAGTATGCTCCCTCCACTGTCTCTTGCGGAGCATTTATTTGGCTTTGGATGACGTATAGGTGGGATGTGTACGGATGAGCGTTCATATTGCAGTCGCATCGCATACATATGGAAAAGGCCCAGGCTGGATTTGAAGGAATTGAAATTGTACTGTTCACACTGCATTAAAAAAAATCTGATGTGTCTCATATGGGCAAAGAAAGCTCCAGTGTGAACATAGCACAAGTAAACACTTCTGTGTTCCCTGCAGGTCCAGAGAGACACGGCCTGATCCTTTCTACTGGAGCAGTGGAATTCCAATCCTGAAAATGACATTGACTTGTGTGATATTTTTGATATATATATATTGACTATTGTGACAAATGGTTATGTATTCATTTAAAGACAAATGGAACGTTATTTGTTAGATAGAATAGTGTGTTTTGCCCATTAGAAATTTAGCTGTGCAAAAATACAAATTAGTGGAGTTTGTGCACTGACAGGGATGTTGTTCTATATTGTAATCGATTCTTGTGAAATGAAATGCTGGCTGATGGAGACACTGTTGCCCAGGCCTGTGATGACGTCACTCTGCAGGCTAATAGGTTTAGAACCATCGTTCAAAGATGGGAAAATTAACATCTGACGCCTGCATCATTTGACAGGCACTGTTGAGTGACACATGAGCCGTGAGATGCATTCCCTCAACAGATTTTCTTCTATTAAAAATATTTAATAAAATGCTGTTGAATGACATGGTATATATTTGGTGCTAGGTGGTTTAAAAGTAATCAAGAGGTGCTTTTTGTAAACAACTATTTTACAATGCAAATTAATTGCATGGTACATGTTTAATCTGTACAGTAGAGCTAATCCAAATAAATGGTGTTTAACCGAAGGACGTGGCACTTCCATGCATAGTAGTAACTTTTATTCAAATGAATGCAAACAAAACTGTAAAAACAAAATACAACAGTTATCTAATGAATAAAGTGGCAAACAAAGCAAACCTGTCAAGAAAAAAACATCAAGCAGCCATTGGTCATGTCAGAACTTTGCATGAAAAAAACAACAATCGCACGAGAACATGTAATCAATCCAACATTAGTCTAGTCAATGTAATGTCAAAGGTCACTTAATTGCATTACAGCAATTAAAATTGTCCAAGTGAAAAGTTAGAACTCAAAGTCTATCTCTGTCATGTCAATAGCCCAGGCAAACTTGTCCCTTTGGGTTTTATTGTAGATTTTTTCAATAGGTACCCCCATTCTTTTGCACCTGAAACAAGTACAAAAAATGAATTAAAAAATATGATTATGTTTGCAACATAAGTAATCCGACAAAAGCATTTTTGTATCGAGTTTAAAATGCAACATGCTTCAAAAGTCTTGACAATCTGAAAATCATTTGATAACTGCTGTCCTTCAAAACTCATTTCACAGAACTACATTACACACTGAGCCAGTTAACATGGTGTGTAATAAACAAAAGAGAATACAATATAATCACAATTTAGCCAGTTTATTTACAACTAGTGTAGTCATCATGCCATCAAGTGGTTGCGTCATGCACTCACCAAGCCACACTGATGCGTGGATCCAGATAATTAAGCTTGGAGGTACCCAGTGCAATCTGCTTGTTTTCCTCTCGATCAGTGGCCTGGACTTCTAGCTTCAGAAGACTCTCCTTACAGCGCTTCACAGCTGCTTTCTTCTTCTCCACCAGTCTTGAATATCAGATCAGAGACAGCTCACAAAAATACATCACCATTTTCAGGAGCTCAGCGAATTCCTCCTCCGAGGGATCAATAAAATCTTCTTAAAATAGTGATAATGTTATTTTTGTTAATGAGCTGCAAAACTATGAACAGCAGGCCAAGCTAGCTGATGATTGCGACGAAAGAAGTACTAAAATATACTATAGAACCTAAGCCTCGCATATTCTTGCTCCGGCATTCATTTTCACTTTTTTTTTTTTTTTTTTTTTTTTTTTAAAAAGGTGTCCCTTTTGCAAAAAACCCTGCAAACCAGTATGGTCCACTGTACATTAAAAATGCATCACAGAGCACCAAAGCCAGTGAACATTTTGTTTTTGCACTCTAAGCAACCCGTGAATGTCTATTTACATTTAAGTTAAAAATGTGTAGAAGGCCAAAACAAAATAACCTTTCAGTCTTCTTCCTGCAGTTTATCATTAGCAATTACCGGTAAGTTGTTACATACATATCGTTGCTGTCCTGTGAAAAACACATAGGTCCAATTTTGGAAATTGTTTACATTAATGCGATGTCTGTAACGCGGAAACACCGTTCACATAAAAATAAGAAAAATTGATTAAATGGAAAAATGTTTTCCACAGTACAGTGACGATATGTAAGAATATTGTGAGATACTTTCAGAGTTTTTTTTTTTTAAGTACAATACTTACATCTGCGGCTTGGGCTCCGAGCTGCCTTTATCCTTTGCATCGTTCTTCGCTTGTTTCAGCTCCATCTTGGCAAGAGCCAACTGCTCTTTTCTTGCATCAATCTGATTAAATTAGATAAAGAGAGTTGTGATGTACAAGGGGTCAGCAAAGTTCTAAGACTGGTGTAACATAAGCCATATTTCAAATCCTAACTGCAATTTTCCCCCTTGAGGCAATCCCGCTGGAATTTGTTCCCAGCCTTTTCTGTCGTGCCTTAATGCACTCCTGGAAGGATTTTTTCTGAGATGCCTTGGAGCTCCGTCATCATGGCCATCTCCATGTGGTCAACTTCAAAACGCCGGGTCCCCTGGATGACTCCCTTGAGCTTGGGAAAGGATTGAGTGTGTGTGGGGGGATCTGGGGGGGGGGGGTTAAATCACACAGAGCCAGGTCAGGTGAGTAGGGAGGTTACTTCAGCGATGTTCTTCTTGGCCAGTAAGTGTCATGCTCAGGGAATTGTGAGCAGGAGCGTTCTCATGGTGACGCAGCCAAAAGTCTTGCCTCTTCAAACTCCACAAGGACCGCTGTTTATTAGACATGTTGATCGTGTGCCCCACATTGGAAGTGAAAACTCTTTGTTTGTACTTTGGGTTTGAAATATACTCTTTGTGACACCAGTCCTGGAATTTCTCTGACAACTCACACATGGTTTAAAAATGCAGTGATTATATAAATCGGGGGGGGGGGGGGGGGGGGAAACACTTTATGCCTGCCAAATTAAAATAGACAAAAGACAGTGAAATGCCACTTGTGACATGAGGGATGTCAAGAAGAAACGGTATAACAACAACAATTGCCACCGCACAATATGCCTTTAGCACTTACACTGTATCACATACCTTGGCCTGAAGGTTCGCCATAGACTGCTCAAAGGTCTTTGGCGGCGCCCGCTGATGGTTACAGAGAATTGCAACCGCTCTGTTCGCTCTGTTGTAGCACAGCAGTTTCTCCGCATCATTGTGCATTGAATCTTTGGAGGGTGACAGATCAATCATTTGCAGTTAGACAGTTCTGATGGACAACACTATCAATGCGGTCTGATTGGAAGGACTGCTGGTTTAATTACCCTGCACTACTGTCTGTTGACAAATAGCATACAAGCATTCACAATTTCACAGCACTACACTCAAAATCGACTAGATCCCTTCTATCTTGGGACGTGGTGGGGAGAGTAGATACAAACTGTACTCAAGAATACCTTTACTGGAGAAAACTAGCATGCCAAATAAGAGTAAATAGGTACAGAGTGGAAAAAGTTCTGAGTAACTGGTGATAACTTTTTTTTTGTAATCGTAGCATGATCGTCAAATAAAAAAACAATAGGAATATTTAACCAGCTATTGCAGTATCACTCTAACTAAAACAAAACATTAAATCTTTATAAAATAACAAATGACAAGAAACTGACTTAAACATCAAATCTTTGCTGAAGTCTTTCAGCTCCTTGACAGTCATGTCTAAAATGGGCATGTGCCGTGTACTTAAAATTAAGTAGTTGATATTTTTGTTATCCTTTATTTAGCATTTAATACTGAAAATATTTAATTACACTGGCTCAAGGTCACTCAGCAGTAAAAGTCAAATAATTAGGATGACATTTTGACAAATGGATTTGGCCACGTCAAGAATAAGAAAATAAAATTATTGATGGTTCTCCAATGTTTTTGCATTCCACATAATACAGTTGAAACCGGAAGTTTAAATACACGCACACAAAAAAAGACAGGCTTTACACTTTTTCCCCCTCTCACTGTATGCTAAGAAATCAGACTAAATATTCCTGTTTTAAGTCAATTAGGATTACTAAAAATTATTTCTATCTGCTAAATGCCAGAATAATGGAAAAAAGATTTTTTCTGTTGTTGACAATTTTTCAAAGTCAGAAGTTTACATAACATATCTTAAGTCACACTTTTTTCGTGGTTTGGCTGGTCCTGCGTTTATACTCGGATGCCCTGCGACTTATATGCGGTGTGATTTGTATATGTTAAAATTAGAGCTCGTACTAGTACTAACAAACCAAATCGTGTTTGGACTAGTGGGCCTGCATAAAACATATTCTGGAAAAAAAATATGTTTGGGTTGACTTCCACTTTAAGCAGAAAAATCCACCTATTTTCAGCCATTTCAGGGGGTGGCCATTTTGTCACTTCCGCCAAGTGAAATGACATCAGTGTTGCTCAGGGCTCAGGTAACAGCCAATCAAGGCATGGAAGCTGCATGCTAAAGAAGGTGGCGGTAATGCACCAAAAGTATTTCCCAAACACCCAAAAAAAGCTCAGGGGAAAGTATGCTTTTGAAAGGTGATTTTTTTATTTGATTTTTTAAGAAAATGTTTCTTTCTTTTTTTTCTTCTGACTGACAAAAGTAATGAAAATTTGCCTACAAACAATGTTTCCCTCATTCTTCTGGCAATTATCAAATAGAAATACGTTTTGGTAATCCTAACTGACCTCAAACAGATAAACTTGAGGAAAGAAAAAAAGTGTATGTGTTCTTATATACTGCTTGTAAACTTTTGGTCACAACAAATATGCGGAGCCCTGAGAGGTGTGCAGAGTGACGGGTGGTGAGAGGCTCCACACACTGTCAATTGTGAAGAGTAATTGTTGATATTTGATTTTAATTGAATTCCACCTGAAAAACAAAGCATAAATTGGACACGTGTTGTGATAGTAATAATTCTGACACGAAAACAATTAATTTGGGACCCACGTCCATAGCGTGTCGTCTCAGTGAGGTGACAACATCGAGGAGCGAACGTCTGATTTTACCAAACATTTGTTGTTCTCAATGTGCTAGTGTGAGGCGGTAACGTAAGCAACGGAGCGAGGAAGTTGCAAATAAAGAAATTACATTTGCCCACTGATGCGGACTTCCAACCATGCCGAGCACTAATTGTAAATAGTCTTAGCTGATTACGTGTTTCATCGTTAATGTTAGTTGTTTTTACTTTACCGCAGTGTAATAGTAGTTGTGTATGTAATTTACTTGCTGTGTATCATTTTGTTATACCCAAAGTTAAGTTAGTCTTTTGTGTAGTGACCCCCTATCCGTTTACCATTTAATTGGTAAAGTTGGCCACTTGTTGCTGGTTGCGCAGCACATTACCTTTTTTCCAAACTGCGCAACGAAGCACAATGTGACGGAGTAAGAGTAACATTTTTCCTATTAAAAATACTTCAGTATGAGAAAAAAAATGTTGCATTGGCACAATACTCTGAAAAGTGTTTGTGCCATTTGTGAACAATTCTTAAGAGAAAGTGACAGTAGCAGACTGCTGGTTCCCATTCAGTGAGAAATAACGGATAGAAGGTTAAGCTTGTATATAGTGTTCTTAGAACATCTTTAATTACCATTTGTGAGTTCGTTGAGTTGCTGCTGCAGAGTGATGGAGGCATTGTATGTCCTGAAAACCTTTGCAGACAGACCTGGCATGAGGGAACTCAGATGCTTATTCAGCATGCCGGTCTGTCATGGGAAGAAATGGAACAGAACCAAGAGATAGGAGGATCAAATGTCCCTTTGTACTGGAACAAGGTGCACAGTCATCATATTAACAAATGGAATACCTCTTTACTACCACTAGGTGGCACTGTGGTATTTAGAAACCACATCTATTCTGCAGTCGCCATTTTTCATTTTAAAAAGTTCAGAACACCTTCCACCCTCTGGCACTGTGTAAGTGTGTGGCATAACAAGTTTGAGGTGTTGTAGGCAGCAGCCAGCCACTGGCTGGAGCCTCAACACCGCAGCAGGGATGAAAGGGTGCAAAATGCCAGTGTGCTAAAATTCACTTGTGGGTCATTACAGGTCTGGCAAAAAGAATAAATTATTCAAGATTAAGATTGCAATAATGATGAGGCTTGGTTTAATCAAAGCGGGGCCACGACCCAGCTTACTGAGGCCACATATTTGCATGAATGTGAGCCTATGAACTCATTCTATCCCAATGACATATTTATGTCATTTCACAGAGGGTCTGAAAAAGTCTGGTACTGAATGAGTTAAATAGAGCACGCGTGTCAATGGACATTTAAACATACAAGTGCATTTACATCATGACGGACGTGGGCACACAGTTGCTGTAGCCTCTACCCTGCTAATGAGGGACCCAACTCTGTATTGGTCATGCTAATGAAGGTGTATGAGAGTCTGAGGGACGAGCATAATTGCCCTTAGACTCCCTTGCATGCACAAATGTGTGTTGTCCGTGTCGGAGTCGTTAGACTGTGTCATTACTTTTGTTCTGATCATGCCGACTGCAATTTCTCTTGAACAAATCCATCCTTCTTGCAAATAATGCCACAACAAATATCCATGGACTGTTTTAAAGATAGCCTAGCTCTAAGTCTGCTGCATAAGTTCATTTTGCAACCCGGCATTCCCCGCAATGCTATTTATCATAATGAGACGAACAAACAAGCATAAGACCAAATGTGTTCTGTCGTCTAATTCCCATTATTGTTCAAATTCGACACAGCCGCCTTTCAGTAATGTTAAGTTGAGAAGGTGGCCATTGATTTAAGAAAACTGAAAGTCAAGTGCCAGATTTGCATTTAATACTTGCATGTAGTTGAGAGTAACCGAACCTAATTAACCCCAATCTAGCTGCCGCTGTCTCAGAATAACAAACAGTCAATCAATCAGATTTCGGGCTGCTCTTCACCCTTTGACACCCCCTCTCTCTTTTCGACTTGAGTCCGGCCATCACATGCCATTTCTTATTCCTACACTCCCCTCACCATCCTCCTTCCGCTCTTTGCACGGCCTGGCCTTTTTGCGTGTCAATCAGATCTGCCCAAAAGCAGCCATTACCATGCCACCTCCAACAACCTGACATTTTCTAACATGCCGAAGGCTACACGGCAGAAACGGCGTACTTTTGCCACCAATTGCCCCCCCCCCTCCCCTCCCCGTCCCCATCTCATCCTGTCTTAAGCCTTTTTCCTTTTCCACAAGCTGGAGGTGGCGGACTGGCAGACCCTCTTGTGCCTTTATCTAAACGATTTTCTTTCACCTTCATTTAACTATTTGCTGCGAAATGTCAATTCAACTGTTGTATCTGCTCTCACCTGTAGCTCTGTTGCGCTATAGAAAAGTGCTCCACAACAGTCAAAGCACTTAACACAGGGTCACCTGTCTGTGGGCTGACAGCATTACTGCACTACAAGAAGCCATGCTGAACGAGAGATCCCTAGTCCCACAGTGAGGACAATCTGTTAGCCTGGGTTATGTTTTCACATGACAAATAATGACCCTGACAAGCTCTGTGCCCTAGCGGTGGAGACACTCTTGAAATCTATTGCCTGCAGCTAGATGACCAAGACTGAAAAGACATTTTTATAAGAAGAAATTCATCTACCTGCCATGTTCACTTAGCGGAGGGTTTCATTTTGTTTTAATCTCTCAGTGTTTATGATTCCCTTTACAATCCCTAGACCTAAAATAAACTCTTTCTGCTCATCTACACCTTTAATATCAACAAACCCACTTGACTTGTAATTTACACCTCACACTTAAGGCAAGACCCTGCCTGTCTCCTGCTCAGAATACATCTTGGTTCGTACAGTGTTTGCTTTCAATTCAACAGACTCTTGATTTGTTTCAACTACAACAATTCGTATGAACCCGCCAACTAGTGGAGTAATTAAGTTGCTCTGGGGATAATACAAATGATGTGAAAATACTTAAAAATATTCACAGAAACGGGGAGAGCCGAGGCTGTCAAGACACTCACAGTGAGGCGGTCAAAGAGCTCATCTCCAGGGTCCTTACTTTCCATGAAAATAGTAAGATTCTTGAAGACCTGGTAAAAGAAAATTAACTTTACAAATTTTCTTGTAAGAGCTGCATCATAAAAATATCCTCAAATTTGTAACTTGCATGTCAAGACAACCTCCGAATTTAAAAACAGGGTCATCTGAGCTCCCACCTCACACTGCTCACATTACCCTTCAATCTTGAGGGCAAAGATAAGGAATACCACAGGTTTACCATCCTGTGCATTTCTGACTCACTGATTTCACAAATGGAAATGTTTAAAATTCAGAGTGACATTTAGTAATCGCACACATTTCATGGGAATTTGTTTTGCTATCAGGCAGGGGACCAATTAATTCTGTTGAGTACATTGCTTTTGCATGCACTCATTTAATCGTCCAAGCGTGCGCGCGCACACACGCACACACACGCACACAAAGAATGACACTGTGAAACAGATATCAGATTGACAAGCCTGCGAAGATACTTGATTGGTTATTCTGTTTAAATGTGTGGAATTCTCACCAATCCATTTATAAGTAACCTTGAAAGTGACTTTCTGATTAATGGAGCACATATTCCTCAATACAGATACTAAACATGCAATAGCACATTTACTTTTACCTCACTAAGAGAACCCAGTCCTATCTTTTTCATGCAGTTCTGTGCATAACATTTAGAATGATAATGTTGGAAAAAAATAAGACAAAACACTGTCTCACTGCAGTATAAAAGAATTACACTTATTTGCAGTGGCTGTGTGAAATCCACAAATCTGAAACAAATTGAGATAAATAAATAAATAAATACTAATGGAGTAATCTAACTAAAACACCACATGGTATAGACTAGAGGTGGGCGATATGACGGTATTCGATCGTTAAGCGGTTTAACGTGTTCACGATCTCATAAAGCCGAAAGATCGCTTGATCGTCTACATGGCACATTCTAAACAGTTTCGCTCTATGGCGGCGCAAAGCCGCTGACACGTATACCCGACCAACCAATCACAGCACGCACAGTGCACGGTACGTGACACTCCCCGCCTCCCAGTAGTTTCTATAGCGGGAGGCTATAGCGGAAACTCCACATCCACAGTGTTGATTTGGTTTGGCTTTTCCTCGGAGGAGAAAGCGCAAACCAGTTATTTGCAAAGTTTGCAAGGACTCTGTTCGGACATCAGCGCCGACAGGCAAAGCAAACGGAGATCAGCCAGAGGCAGCCGCTAGCTCCAAGCTGACGCAACCCACAGTAACGGTCATTTAACAAGAGCACTCCATATGAAAAAACAAGCAAGCAGTGTAAAGAAGTAACTGAGGCAGTGACTTATTACCTTGCTGAAGACCTGCGTTACGAGCTGTGTTTTTATGTTTACATTATGTTACCTTTTATGTTTACATTCACTGCACATTTTGATAAAAAAAATGTCACTATTCAAATTAAAACCTGTTCAGAAAGCTTAGCTGACTTAAAATGTCATTTTTTTCTTTTAGAGTTTTATACACATTTTAAATATGTTTTGTGTTTAACATGAAGAAAATGGTCAGAAATGTGCAAATTAGTCTTAAAAAAAGAATCGTGATAAAATCGTTTTTTTATTTTTTTAAAAAAACATGATTTTTGCCAGATCACCGACCCCTAGTATAGACACCAAGTTGCCTATTGAGTCTAAGATGATTGTGAGCTGTAATGAAACCTCTGTGGGGCCTCATAAACAATCATTTTAAAACATTTTTTAAAAAAATTTTTCCTCAAGAATATGTTCTATGCAAGCCCACTTGTTGAAACAGGCCATTCTGATGAATATTGCATTTGTGGAATAAGGGTTAATCCACTCGTTTTTAGCCATCTCTGGGGGCGGCCATTTTGTCTTCTGTCGACTGAAAATGACATCACAACTGTTCACAACGACCAATCACAGCTCAGATTCAGAAAACAGGTCAGCCCCCAGAGATGGCTAAAAACAAGTGCATTTTGCTGCTTAATTTATATTCCACAAACGCAAAATTAATCAGAATGCTGTGTTTCAACTAGTCGGCCTGCTGGGAACTTATTCTTGAAACAAATATGTTTGGGTTGACTTCATTTCTAATGAACTTAAGAACCACAAGAGTGAGGGACACGCCTAAGTCTCCATTAGGCATATAACCCCAAAACAATAAAGGTAAGACTCCAAACATTTTAGTGCGAACGGCCATTTTGATGTGAAGACATGACGGCTGCATGAAGCAGGCCAACCCCGAGGTGGGGCCACAAAGGTTGGGCCGGGGGACAGCTGACGGAGCCCCGGCTATGGCTCACATTCAAGTGAATGGGACTCAGCAAGCGGTCTGTGCTCTCACAAACATTTTTACCCCAGGTATTAATATTTATAATAAATATTGTTTTTAGAGTCGACGAGACTTCTGCTGGTTGTACATGTGCAACCTACCGTTTATATTTTTTCACAATATCGTGAAATTAGGCTCATACTAGAGCCCTGGTTCAAATAAAAGGCTCTGGGAAAACTAAAGCCGTGTTCACAAATAGCTCAGTGTTACTTCTGAAGTCGCGCGCAGTGGCCCCAGATTACGTCCTCCATCATCCAGAAGAGGCTTGGACTCTTCAAGTGACAGTAACCAGACCAACGCTAATGTATTTGAGGCAGCTATCAATATTGGCCTAACATACTGATATCAGAACGATGCAAGTGATGTCATTTTTTCACAATATGGGGTCAATAATTATCGGTCCGATAGTTATCGTGCATCCCTACCAAAATTAAAAGGCTTTTATTTATTTTTGCTGTGTCGGACTCTGTAAGCATAGCATATACAGTATGTTATATCCAATCTCCCTATATTGCAATATTGGTCCCCCATCCCACCCCCCACCCCCCCCAAAAAAACAAGCAAAAAAACCTGTTGTACAAAAAACCCGCACAAATTTCAGAGACACAGGTATATGCTTTTCATCAGACAGAAACAGCGGGCAAGCGATAGTTGCAAGATGCCTGTCAACACCCAAGATGACAAATATCAATTATTCTCACTGCTCTATCCATGGTCACAAATCAGACGAAATTGTATTTGTGTGTGTGCATGTGTGAGAGAAGCTGTGCATGATGACTTTTGTTCTTTTACCTTACTGATGACTGGGACCTTGTTGTAGTAGCGAATGGAATCTTTCCCCAGGAAATCAAATTCCACTACACAATCGGTGCCATCCAGCTGCTTATGGAGTGTGATGTGCTCGACACGCAGCGAACAGCAGCCCACTGTGTCTGCCGTCTCTCCCTCCTCCTTTTCATTACCAGCTCTCAGCGCCAGCTTTTTCCGGTCAAAAGATGCAGAGATCAATATCAAATCCACAGCAGGCATGCTTTCATCTTCATTACACAAATTCAGAACAAGCGTTTCCCAGTAAAATCAACAACATACAGTTAACACATTAATTTGTCCAACACCCAATGCAAGATTTACTCCACCCCTGCCCAAATATTTAAGCATTTAGAATTACCAAAAGATGTTAAATTTTGGGAATGGTAAATAGGTGTACAGTGCCCAACTGCCTTTCAGACAGATGGCACAGGTTTAATTCCTGGCTAGTGCCCCAAAACCTGGTGACCTCAAAATGCTGCCATGTCCGGTCCCAAGCCTGGATGGGTTGATTGGGTAAAGGCATCAGGTGTAAAAACAGAGAAACAAATGCAGAAATCCTGACAGGACAAGCTGAAAGTCGTGGCAACACCACCACCAGTGTGTAGAAACCCTAACCAAACTGATATTTTCAAATGTGAAATTTTCTATTGTCTGCAAATGTTCAAATTTACTGTTAAAAAAAAAAAATATTTAAAAACAAAATAAATGAAATTGAAAAAAAAAAAATTCCTTCCAAAAGAGATGAAGAAGTGTAAAGACTTGAAAATATATTTGGCAGAGTCAAGAGTAAAGATTAGGAAAGGATCACTATCATTGTACTCAATACAGACATATCCTCAATTTAGGGCACACACGGTAAGTGAAGTCTATCTACAGTCCCTTAATCACAAGTGTCTTAAATGGCTTCACATGCCCACTGTTAACACCAATACTCCCTGGTCTAAACCCCACCCCCCTGCGGGCAAAGAATAAATTCCCCAAAATCCAACAGGAAAAAAGATGGAATTTGAGAAGGGAACACAGGAGGAGGAAGCAAAGTTTACATACAGTCAAATCTCCTTGTAAAATGTATTTTATTTTATAAGGCCGAAAAGGTTATCAAGACCCAGCGTGGATTTTTCCATATGCTCACGTGTCTTCAAATTAGACCTGAGCGTTAAAAAATATCTGTGTGACAGGTTCATCTTAATATTGTGGCGTAATGGAGACCTTGGTATCCGCATTACTTGATTCATATATCGAATCTACAAATCAGACCTTGTCTATGAAGTAGAGGGCCACAGCTCTCTGTCGAATGCGCATCTCTCTGGACTTCATATCATCAAGGTACTGCTTACGAATGTCATCCACATGTGCCTTAAGCTTGCGAGCGACCTCAAATTTCTCCCAGTCCTTTTCACCCTGCAATCAAAAACAGAAAGCAATGGAAATGCTTGAGATGGAATGTTGGTAAAGAGTAAAAGAACAAACAAGAAAAAGCAACTACCGGTATGTAACAATACTGTAACTAACGCAAACAGTTCACTCATGTAGACAACAAAATCTGCAGTACAGAGCTCCTGAACAACATAGAATGCATGTCCTTTACATACAAAAATAATGTTTTTTTCCCAGACTGACTTTGAGTTTAGAGTTGGCATTAAGCATGACATATTTAATGCCCCCCTGGATGTTTTCTGTCCAACTGGCCAACCATGTCACAGAGTTGTCATGTCGAACTTCCTTCCAGTGATGACCGGCAGGAGGAACTGGGATGCAGGATTCTCTTTGGCACACAGAGCAAGAAACAATCACAAAGCACCCTAAGTGCATTTTACACTGCAACCAACCTCTCAGATGAACCTTAAGTGTATGGTATACATTTTCAAATTTGGCAGAAATGACAATACTTGGCCTATGACCTCCACCATGGGTTTGATTTGATAGGCGGCTTACACAAGGACTTGATTTTCTGAGGGGAAGGGATGGCACGGGCTACCGCTAACTCTGATCAAGACCGATAGATGAACAGGCACGGTGTGAAGCGCTTTGAGTACCCAAGGAAGAAAAGCACTATAAAAGTGAAAGCCCATTTACCATTACTATTTAGATTGACACATATTTAAAATTGTCAATAATGGCATACACTACAATCACTAAGGTTTTTGCCAAGTCAGCCTTCATGATTGCATCACATCAATGTCACACATCGATGGATAAACCTTGCTTCTCTCTCACTTGCTGCAGTTGATGATGACATCTTCGGGCTGGATCCTTTTCTTCAGCATGCCTTGTTTGGGATGCTCTCCTCGACCCCTGAACAGCCCTGGGGGCTCAATCTTGAAGTTACCAATACGTTCTCTGTGGTGGTCGAGCAGACAGTAGCCAAACTCCTCTATTATCTTCTGATTGGCCCCTTTCAAAACCTGCAACAGATTAAACACTGACCCCAAAACCAAATGATAGAAACATATAGGCACCCTTAAATCAGTAACAACAGGAACAATGCAGTGAAGTATGAAAACGGCTGCATACACAACATGAACTCGGGCAGTGGCTCGCAATTGTTATTTACCCCAGAAATTGCATTTCCCTTTTGTTGCCAAGTCACGACTCACTTTTATAAATGTTAATGCAAGATATATATATTTTTTTTAACATAACTACACTATTCTTAATTAAGAAACTAAGGATGAACATGATCACCTTTTTACACCGCTCGTAATAATGTTTCTGATGTATGCCTGTCAAAATAACGTGTTTTCAAGATAACAACCTGTAATGCATGTTACATATTTTATTATACAAAGCATCCTCAGGTTACCATGAACTCCCATTCATACAGTGGAAACGTAGCCCGAAATTAACTGAGTGTGCCTTCTTGTGCCACTGTGCAAATCTGTTCCCCGCGCCATTCATAGCTTGGTACTGTCGGATGCGGATTAGTAACCAGTTAGCGCGCACAGCTAGAATGCATCCACGGATGATAATGGATGAGTGACACCGGGGTTGTCTGTGCGTGCTGAACAGCGACATCAATATCTGCCATCATTTTACTTTAATGAGATGTACTTGCCAAGTATATTGACGAAAGCATCGAGCCATTTTTCAAAACTTATGCTGGTTAGCTGAGCAACGCTTTACAACCACTAAAAACTGTACACAGTCCATTAACTTTGACAGGTCACCCAACCCAATGCTAATACATATTAGACAGGAATCTTACCAGTTTCTCCTCCTTGCTCATGTTTTTCCTTTCCTCTACCTTGGCTTTATGCATTGCATGAATCTCTCCAAAATCACATTTGTCAAGATCTTGAATCAACAACCTCTCCTCATGCGTCATTTCCTGCAACAGGTGAAAAGTTAGTTACACCTTGCTACAAGAGCAATGAAGGAAAAATAACACTCCGAGTGGTAAAGTGTTTTGATACTACACTGTTGTCACACGGCCTCACTCCAATGTACAGATTCATGTTATCAGTTATTTCTATGCAAAAGCCATTGAATTGGAATTGTCTATGTTTAGATCCCTCTTTGACACTTGCCTAATAATATACAGGATTTGTGACACTGTCATGTGACAGACACTAAAGAAAAGGCAGTCTGGCATGTTTAAACATTCGGCAGTTAGCTGAGCTTCCCGTTATTGCTCAAAAGGTTCATCTCCAACGAGACTGCTAACAGGACATGAATAAATGGTCGCTGTCGATGGACATTTTATGGATCATCTCAGATGTTTGGGGTGAAAAACATGGCAACGTGGGCCTTTTAGTATCCTCAAACTGATACTCTGAAATCTGTCCACATAACATAATTCTACTAAATTATTTGTCAGAACATGACAATCAGTAATAAATGTAACGTCATAAATAAATGGTGTTATTTTTCAGTAACGCGTAGTCCAATTAAACACATTTAACTGTTACTGCAAAAAAAACATGGCGTGTTACTTTATGAGATAACTGAAGTTGAGTTATGCAGGACTTGAAATGCAAGTAGGGCTGCCATAAACGATTATTTTGCTAGCCGAATAGTCACCGATCGTGGTCGCGATTAGAATCATATGTAAATCGCAGCATATCGCACCAGCAAGCAGCTGCTCTTATATAACCATCAAGCTTAAATCAAGCTTGAATTCTTTGACGTAAATGAAAATTAAAAATAAAAGCAAGATGAATGTGTATTCAATTTTGATTACACGTTGCACCTTGTACAGCATTCCTGACATGTTTATAAATGATGCAACTTCAATTGAAGGCGATAATGTTGCCTTGACATTTTTGGCTATAAATGTTTAGCACATTTTAAAATCGAACAAAAAAACCGTACACTATTCATACTTTCACTATGAAAAGATAGTTCACATTTGTCAATTAAGCGTTAATCCACCTGTTTTTAGCCATCTCAGGGGGCGGCCATTTTGTCTGAAAATGACATCACCACTACTCAGGACTCAGTAACGACCAATCACGGCTCAACTTCAGAAAACAGGTCAGCCGTGATTGCTCAAAAGTTACCTGAGCCCTGAGCAGGTGGGATGTCATTTTCAGTCGACAGAAGTGACAAAATGGCCGCCCCCAGACGTGGCTAAAAACGGATGGATTAACTCTTATTCCGCAATCACAATATTTATCAGAATGCCTTGTTTCAACTAATGGGTTTGCATAGAACATTCTTGTAAAAAATATGTTTGGGTAGATTTACACTTTAAATATACAAGTAAAGCAGCCGTCTTTACCTGGAAGTATAGACGTTACTTTTCTTTAAAAGAAATCAAAGAACAGAATGTATAGGTCAAATGCACACTATGCCATGGACTCAAGTGCTTCTCACCGTCAGAGTGTCGCAATTCCAACCGGATGAAACATTTTCCACCAGCACATGCCTCTATGAAATTACTAAAGCCCAAGGAGATGAACACAGTGTCAAACAACCAAAACAAATTAAGTTTGATATTTCTATCCCCACCTATTATCTCTGACCAAGGTTTACAAACTGGCCACAATGTATATGCTGTGGAGGACATGCTGCCATTGACCAGCGGTGAGTCAAAATCATTTAAAGCAGTTAAGTGGGAAAGTAATTAGCAACTATGGCAAATAACTTGTCCAAAACTTTTGACAATAAACACTGAACAGGATGTTAATGACTTTGATCTCTTAGTCATCAATTGGTGTCACTGCACATTGTCTGTGTAAGGCCAAATGAGTTTGAAAACGCAAAACCTGACCTGTGGAGCAACATACTTAACAGTGTACACTTGCACAAACATGGTGGCTGTTGGACATCCAATCTAGTCAGTCAGCATATCTAAGCATGACTGATAAACGACAGAGGGTGGATACTGAGGGCAGTGGAGCGAGAAGAGTTTTTTCCGCCTCTAATATAACAGTTTAATTGGATTTGTTCATATGCAGAGAAGCTACTTGTATGGATTAGCATATCAATACATTCATACAAATTATATTTTCAAGTGCATTGAGCACTAAGCAGTGCAAAATTAATTCTGCATGATATGCCCACAGGCTTGGCGCATCATTTTCCCTGCACAAAAGACACCCTGAATGACACCAGTCAATGATTGTAGATTTAATTGCACATTATTTCAATATTTAATTATTACAACATACAGTACACATTTTCACACAAACCTGGAAAACAAGCAGTACATTGTTTTTTTTTCCAATCTAAGACAGTTAAAAAGTACTTCGGAGATCAATATCATTAGACATAAATTGTACTGTGCATCTTAAAAATATTCAGTGTGCTTTACATTTTCCATATTTTAATGTTACCGCCTTCATCTAACATTAAATAAATACATTTTTCCCCACAGAAAATCTAACCGCCCAATTATGACAAAACAAAATGTGTTTTTGACATTTTTGGGACTTTATTAGGAATAAAAAAAAAAATTCTAATCACTTTGAACAAAAGTGTTTATAGCATGTTAAAGCGCAAACCAAGCATGAAGTTAAAGCCTCGACCTTTGAGGCAGGCACAGGTTTGGATAAGGGTAGAGAAAGATTTCTGATGCTTTGAAAGTCCCAATGAGAATAGTGGCCTCCATCATCTGTACATGGAAGAAGTTCGGAACTACCAGGACTCTTCCTAGAGCTGGTTGCCGCTCTAAACTGAGCGATCAAGGAAGGTGACCAAGAACCCGATGGTCAGTCGTTAACAGCTCCAGCATTACTCTATACAAAGTGGGGAATCAACCAGAATATGTACAGTATGTTAACTTTAGTAAAACAAACATGGCAGCCCACCTGGAGTTTTCCCAAAGAGACCCGAAGGACTCGGACCATGAGAGTCAAAATCCTCTGGTTTGCTAAAACCGAATTTGAGCCATTTCACGTATATGCTAGATGTCATGTTTGGAGAATACCAGGCATTGCTCATTACCAGCCAATCATCAGGCTGTGAGGATTTTTTCAGCAGCAAGAACGATCAGACTATTCAGGATTAAATAAAACAATGAATGCAGCAATGTACAGAGACATCCTGAATGAGAACCTGCTCCAGAGCACTCTTGGTCTCAGACTGGGGCGACGGTTCATCTTTTGACTCGACAACGACAAAGTATACAGTCAAGACATCAAAGGAGTGGCTTCAGGACAACAAAGCTGCAGCGCTGGTCGCTGGATCTACTCTTAGGAGAACGAGTGGATCGAGAGATGCATGGTGCCTGCTCGCGAGTTACACACGCATAGACAATCCTGGAAATATGTCCTACTCTAGCTTGCACACGTGTTCAAAAACAGTGCTGCTTTGGTCCAGTGTCCCAGCGTATTAATTTACGAACACGGACTCCAATCGCATTTTGTACAGCCCCACAAGCACCACGGATGGGAAGGTTTGAGTTTGATGTGTGTCTATTGTCCAGCAGTGAATGTACACGTCATGTGTCGATGGACCCAACATGGATGTACCAATGTGTTGAAAATGTTGCCACAAAGTGTAATATATCAATGTAGCGGTGTATTTTTCAGCTCTTTTGCCTTTTTCCAAGATGGACTAATTAATTATTACCAATCGGGTCAATGAAGCCTTCCTTGAATACATGTTTAGACAATTCAAAACAATGTTTTTCGTGTTTTGATTATGGGGTGTTGTGTGTAGAATTTGGGGGGGGGGGGGGGGATTATTACATTTTAGAATGAGGCTGTAAAATAGAGGCACTGGATGTAGGGAAATTCATTTTATAATCATGTGCCATGCACATTTTAAAGTTTTAATAATTCACTTATTTTTAGTCAGTCACAAGTATTTCTTTTGAGGGTTTAAGCACCTTAAATGGGAGACAAAACTAGATAAAAGCAAATCGCAGTTAGACTCATTGAAATATTTTAAGAATTACAAGAATGCTGTACAGTATATACTGTCAGAGTTGTGATAGGAGCATTCATTTTTAATCACCAGTTTCTATTTACCTGTCTCCAGTCGGTGAAGAAGTTCTCCCGAAAAACCTTTTTAGTAGTGTACTCATGATCTAACATCTGAGCAAAGAACACAGCCACCTCCTCAGCTGCCAGACTCAGCTTCACTTGCTTACCTGTGCGCAAATACAAGCAAAACAATGCTGTGATGGATTTGTAACAAAGCAAGATGATTTGTGTATATTTAATGCACTTAGAATTAATAACTTCCACATTACCAAGCCCTTTTATTCACTTCGACAAGCACTCCGAGTCATAACGCAAGTAAAAGATTAAAATTTATCATGTGACAAAAGCCCAACATCTCCAGAGTCCTGTCAGACTAATCACTTACAGTAATATATAGACAAGGGCTTTGGGACAAGGACAAAGATCAGCATT
The DNA here is from genome assembly GCF_054856515.1 of Filicampus tigris. NCBI lineage: Eukaryota > Metazoa > Chordata > Actinopteri > Syngnathiformes > Syngnathidae > Filicampus > Filicampus tigris. Next base: position 13,140,378 of record NC_141220.1, read on the forward strand.
CAAAACACACTACAAACAAGAACACGCACCCCATGCAAATCCAGAATAAACCATCTCCCTACAGAGCACCCCTCAAGCTCATCAGATAAACAAAACAACAACAACAACAACAACAACAAATATGGTCAATCAATCACAGTTTGACCCAAAAATACTTGGACTTGAATGGATTTCCTTGACGTCATTCGCACAAACCAGGGCTTCATTTGTCATCGGTCGTGTGATTTTTTTGGGAACACATGCTCCGAATTGGGGCTTCATTTGGCATTCGCACTCTTGCTTGAGACACACTCCCAAGCCTCGGAACGTCTCATAAGATCGCTGATAATTCCAAAGTATTTCCACACAAGCCTTGTGTCATTTGAAAATTCTAGTCTTCCTCACCACCATGATCTAGGTTGCGTTGTATGCTTGACGTAAATCCCCAGCGCCGACCGATTACGTGTACGAGCGAAAAACAGATAGTTGATGACAAATAACAAACTTGAATTAAAAAAATAAATAAAAGGGAATTAGGAATTGTGAGTATAAATGAATGTTAATTATATCGGTTAAATTAACCAATCGATGTAAACTAGTCCAGCTTTAATCGATGTAGTTTGATCCTAGGGCAGACATCGATTAACAGGGTTCCCACTCTTTTCTTGAAATTATTTTCCAGGACTAATTCATCTGATACAGTACGAGTCAATTTATCACAACATACACTAATAAAATCTACCCAAAGGTTTGGAGAATGTTATTTTCAACAATTGTACCTTTAGATTTTGTCAGATTAACCAGACTGCGGCAGTGTGACCAAATACCACATCAAACAAAATCCAACGGCTCTCTCACAGCTGCGAATCAATTCTCACAGTTCACCCCAAAAGAGTCATTCAAAAGATTGACTCACTCGCGAACGTCACAACACAAGTGTTCTTAAAGGCATATGGAATTAGATTGGTTGGTTGTGTCATGTGGGGCGCTGTACCAGCTCGACCCTGAGATGAATCAGAAACGCGCTACACTGAAGCCAGCTGAAAACAGACGTACATGTCTCTTTAAACTTGTTAGCATTCACCCAAAAGGCAGAGAGAAGCAGAGGAAGGAAAACAACTTTACAAGCTTTTCCATGACAGTCGACTTTTTTTGTCATTTTTCATGTGTCAATCAGGGCGTCACGGTAGTCGACTGGTTAGCACGTCCGCATCACAGTGCAGAGGTCGTGGGTTCAAATCCGGCCCCGGCCTTCTTGTGTCGAGTTTGCATGTTGTCCGCGTGCCTGCGTGGGTTTGCTCCGGGTACTCCGGTTTCCTCACACATTCCAAAAACATGCACGGTAGGTTAATTGGACACACTAAATTGCCCCTAGGTGTGACTGTGAGTGTGGTTGTTTGTTTGTCTCTGTGTGCCCTGCGATTGGCTGGCAAACAATTCGGGGTGTCCCTTGCCTACTGCCCGAAGACAGATGGGATAGGCTCCAGCACGCTTGGGACCCTTGTGAGGATAAGCGGATTGGATAATGGATGGATCAATCATTTTTTAGGTTGAAACTCTGGATTAAAACGATGCGTCATCACATCCCTAATTCAGTTGATTATGATTCGATTTATTATGGTATGGCTGAGTTTGAGAGGGTATGATGCAGTGAGTGGAAGCCTGTTTTATTTTATTTTTTTTTTAGTAAACGTTAGCACATTCTGAAGATTTCTTACCTTTATAGTAGAAGTGAATATTGTCTGGTAGGGGCTGGTAGTTGGGTGGGAAGTAGGGTCCTTTGTGTTCCAGAAACCTCCATTTTACCCCAGCTTCATACTTCTCTTCTTCCCACCTGATAGGATGCGATGTGAGGATATATTTGACAATGGTAATGCTCAGAGTGTGTGTGTGTGTGGGGGGGGGGGGGTGTATGTGAGCGAGTGAGTGAGTGAGTGAGTGAGTGAGCGAGTGAGCGAGCGAGTGAGCGCGTGCAAAAGAGAGAAAGAGCGAAAGAGAGCGCGACAAAGTGCTTTGTAATGTGGAAGTTATTAATTCTAAGTGCAGAGTTCAATTCAAGTTGAAGAACCATCTACGAACCATCGCCAGCGCTTCTGCTCCTCCTCTTCCTTCTGTCTGATCTTCAATTCTCTTGCTGCTTTAATCTCCTCCTTTGTCTTCTTAGGCTTTTTGGAGACCGGTTGCTCTCCTTCCTCTATTTTCACATTCTATATGGAGGAATACACCGAAAATGTGAATTCAATTACTCCCAGCATTGACATTTCTTACAACTCATACATAATTGATGGTGACAGATCAAGCTCGGGAGAATTTTACCGTTTCAGTTTTCTTGTTAGCATTCTTTTTCAGAGGTTCTCCATCACCGTTTTCTTCCGCTGAATGTTGCCCTTTTTTATTGTTGCTGCTGTATCCACACAAACAGAATATTAAATGGTCTTCTAATGTGGCAACATTATTCAGCAGACATCATCATATACCTTTTTGATGAGGAGGAATTCCTGGAAGAAAAATAATACAGTCAACGATTTATTTTATGCAATATGACTTGCTTAGAACAGTTATTGCTTGAATGGTCTAATCCTGTCATCATTACTCCCAAGACACAACTGTTAAACACTGTTACAGTTCATTTCATTTGTTACATTTCACGTCACACGGCGGCGCCGCACGAGCAGACACGCCGCCAAACAAAGATAAAAAATATCAAACAAAAACAACTGACACATACACACAGCGTGGTGATCAGTGAAATCAAAACAATATGGGGCACAAGTCATTGCGTCTGTGGTACCGGTAAAGTACTGACTCCGACCGACTGAGACCACGTGGGTCGATTAAATATGCAGGACGGTGACGATTAGACGATGCCCAGCTCTGCTTAACTACATGTATTATTTGGAGTAATGAGTTTGAAAATATACAAATGTAGGTATTCATGAATCTTTCAGTAGCGAGGTCAGTCAGCACTTCCTTTATAGGAAACTCAACAGCTTAGAATGCTAGCACTGACTTACCTTTGTGTGTCACTGGTGGGGACATCAACAGGCTCATCTTTGATTCTTTTTCTTTTCACTCCTTTCTTCTTTGTAGTGAAATGATCATCATCTGTGTCTCTATCACACGCAATAAAAAGAAACACCATCCATGCAACATTAGGTTAAATTTAGTGTCATTGTTCGAATCACTGTGATACATGGCATCTGAAGACCTCCAGCCAGAGTCAACAGAGCCAATGTTTTTCTTTCCACCTTAGTCGTTGTGGCTTTTTTCCAAAAAAGTTCTAAAATAGTGGTCTTGCAAATCGGTGTATGGAGAAGAATCATAAAATAATAGAATTCAAAGTTTGTGAACTTTGTTTTGTTTCTGTTTTTTTTTAATATTTTATATTCAATTTTGAAATTTTATAACAACGACAAACTCACAACAATTCAGGGACGATATGAAACATATCCTAACCAAACAAAACAACCCCCACCCAGGAAAGGGGAAAAAAAGTCAGCATTCAAAGACAATATAAGAAAACATCAGGCGCTTGATGCAGTTATCACACTGATGTGATTTAAATAAGGTTGCCAGACCCTCAAGAACATGGCATGCTGTTTTATCAGACAATATGTAATTTTCTCCAGAGGAACACAACTATTCATTTCAGAGGACCACCTACCAATAACTGGAGGGGAGTCGGATTTCGGTGTTATCGCAATGCACTTTTTGGCAATACAAAAGGCAATTTGGAGATTTTTAAGCTGTACATTGTTCAAAGAATGCACATAGAGGTGAAATTCGCCAATAAACACATTTCAGGATCCTGTGGAACACTAATCCCAGTTAAAGTAGAGTAAATATCATGCCAGAAGGGCCTCACCTTGTTACAATGCCATGTACAATGTAAAAAAGAACGAACCTCAATACCACATCTAAAACACAAATCGGACAAAGCAGATTTAAAAGAATGTAATTTCTCTGGAGTGAGATACAACACGTGTAGGAAGTTATAGTTCGTTAGTCTTGGTTGTGAACTTCACTACATGATCAGCTCTTCAAGTTTTGCAGAGGCCTGATAACGATCACGATCCTTTGAACAAGGTGTGTTGCAGGAGGAAACCTCTAAAATATGCATTAAAGCGGCCCTGAAGGACCGGACTTTGAGACCCCTGGTCTATAATAACATCCAGATTTTTCAATTGTGGTGAGGGGTTTAAGGAATTTGCTTGTACTTTGGTTAAAGGTTTCTGGGCCTCAGCATCAATGACTCAAACTTCACTTTTTGTTCTGTTTAAGGTGGATACATTGAAAATGGATGGAGGTCCTCTGTCGTGAAGGAATTGATGTCAGAAATGCAGTGAAATAGAGCATCCATTGGCCTCGTGTGATAAGGAGACGCAGATAAAGAGCTGCGTAACATCAGCGTAGCTAGGGAAATTCACAGAGGCGGGCATTCCGTCAGTCTGACGTACTAGCCCGTTTTTTTTCAGGTTTGATTTGGGGAGTTGGGGCTATGGACTGACGGACTTTTGACGGCATTAATTGACGGACTGACTGACAAAATGATGGTTACAATTTGGTTTGTCACAAAAAAATGATGACTGACGAATGACGAATGGGTACCCTATAGGGCTGCCACGAACGATTATTTTGAGAGTCGACTAATCACTAACAGTAGTCACGATCAGGCGACTAATCGGATAATATATAAATCGCGGCAAATCGCAGCAGCAAGCTGCTGCTCTTATAATAAGCATCATTCGCTTACAGCTTAAATTCTTTATGTAGAAACTAGTCATGAAGACAAGATTTTTAATAATGGTTTTGAATTTTGTGTTAATTTAAACTTTATCAAAAAGGTTTTGTTATTCTTTTCACTAGTATGCATAATTTAAAAGTAGTAAATTGATCTACACAATCAAAATGTGGTATGCACCTGTAACAAAAAAAGGAAGACCATTTTTTTTTTTGCACTATAACATAGTATATTACAACAAACTTAATTATGGATTTTATTATTATGTGATGCCGATGAGTGGCACATATGCCGTTTTTGTGTTGAGTGCTGATATTTCCCCATTCATGAACGCATCACTCCATTTGCGAGAGAGAGAGAGGGAGCAAGCGTGCGCTTCCTGTTTCCATGTCCAACCACAAGCATAAACACACCGAGTTTTGGTTGTTAATCAACGCGAGTTTACTGAATAATGGCTGCTTAATCCATAGAAGATGCTACGACGTGTTTGCGCACCAAATAGGAGCGTTACATCAAACACACCGTAACGTGTGTATTCTAACTGCAACTAGCTTCTAGACACAACTGTGCTTATGCCAGATATGAAATCAGGCATAAGCCATAACTTGCTTCCTTTTTTTAAATGATTGGGCATGCCCATCGTGCTGCCATGAAAGGCAGCTTTGCATTGTATTGAGTATATTTGGTGAAATGCGCCGTAACTTTCGGACCCTGTTGCCAACACGAATTTGCCCTTACAGTGTAAGGCTTACACTACTTTATCCACAATGCTTCTGTTTACATCACCCGGATTACCCCCACTGTGCATGTGCGTTGCAGATAAGAGCGAGACGCGGCAGTCTAGAAAGAAAAATAATGTGCCAAATAAATAAATAAATATATAAATAAACAACGCGTCGACAATTAAAATGAATTGACAATTAAAATGAATTGTCGACGATTTTGATCGTCGACGTCGTCTTGATTAGTCGACTAATCATGGCAGCCCTAGTACCCTGGCCGCTGACGGATGACAGACCAGCAAAATTTAGTAAAATGCCCACCTCTGGAATTCACTGCGAGCCTTCTGATAAAACTGCCAAGAGGGAGCATATTGTCGCTGTCCGGTGAAACACACGTGTCCAATTTTAGAAAAATGTTTAATTTTCATGTTAATGCGATGTCTGTAACGCGGAAACACCATACATGTAAAAATAAGAAATTAATAAAAAAATTGACATATGTGTTTTTCACTGGACAGCGACGATATACTGTATAAATTGAAAAATAAAGGGCCTATCCACACCTTACTTCAATCACTTTCAAAGATCCGGGGATCCATTTGGATCCAAACGTAGTGAACTTTACCAAAAAAGTTCTTTCAGTGAGGAAGGATGAATAACAATTGTGTGCAGCACCAGAGAAGCCGACCAAATATTTAAGTCTATGATATTCAAACGAATGCTGTGGTGTACTATGTCAAAAGCGTCGCCAAGATCCAGCAAACCTACACCGTCAGTTTCTGGGGATCAATATTAACCTTAAAATCATAAAATCTTGACAAGAACCATCTCGGTACTGTGGTTCAATCTAAAACCAGACGAAATCTAAATTGCTGTTCTTCAGAAGGGGCTTTAACCGCTGCTACTTTGAAGGCAGGGAAGGTACGTGTCTGAAGACAGGAATTAATTATGTTTAAAAACTTTGCAAATATATCCATACTGAGGATTGATTTACATACCCAGAGAACTTAGAAAATTACAAACTTGACTCTGATGTTTAGTGACTCAGTATATCGGTATCAAGGTAGGTATAGTATTGAAGTCAAAATTGTGATATCGTGACAACACTAATAGGCTCTATATGGAATTTGTTTATTGCAACCACAACTTACCCCCTGTGTGAACTCACTCAATTACTACTTAAACCATTATGCAAAAATATGTAAAAGCCAGAATTAGGAATAATGTTTTACAAGCTGATTTCGCCTTTGAAATGTCACTCTTCAAACAGGGTTAGACTAAAACCACATCTGGGATACAAGCCATTAACAAGTCTATAAGCCAATAACAAGTCTACAGTAACACTGTTGTGAGACACATTTGACACACAGCAAGACTTGGGCCACCATCTGCCATCCCTGCAAACACCCTGCGGAGCATCCAGCTATTCATACCATGCAGTCTCATTTGTTACTATGCTGAAAACACACAGATTCAGCACTGGATATGATCATTTGTGTGGTATAGCTAAACTCATTCTATAAAATGTGAATGGTTTTTGTCCAAGTTGTTTGAACATCAAAATGCAAGAATAGATTTAGACATTAAACAGGACTGACAAAAGTGAGATTTTAGGCACAATCATTTAAGGAAGACTTGTAAGATATCTGGGCCTTAAAGTAACACTGGCATTAAAATTTCATGTCTACCTGGAACTGCTAGGTGATTCCATCTTCTCAGTCTTTGATGCTTTTACCTGCAGGAGAGACAGATCAAAGCTCAGCAAACTGATGGAACACACTTACTGTACATGAACCAATTGAGATGGGACGTATGCTAATCTGGGCATTTTGCTAAAGGGCAACTCAGCCATGAATAGGATGGTACAGGGCGCTACTCATTAGTTTACACAGCGACCCCTGTGAATATACTGTTACATGTACAGTGGGGACAACTCCTTATCAGTGACTTTCACCCAGAACAGTGATATAGCAAAAGATGGCATCGACAGCAGTGGAATTCAGCAATTGTATTGTATTTTGGTAGCTTGTGTAGATATGCTTAATGGTGTGGCTGGTGAGTGTAAATGTACTGTACTAAATATAATACTAATTTAGGGGAGCTCAAATAGCATAAGCGAGGTGGCGCACACACTGTCGGTATGAGCGTCTGCTCTGGGTTCAGTGGGTAATAAGGGTTGGGATCAGTCATCTGACCTGACCTATTCCACGAAGGACAAGAATTATGGATGAACTCAAATGACTGTAACAAACTCCACTTTAGCAGAGATGACAGATTTTCCACGAGGCTAGAAATGTAAGTCATCATGAATACTGTAAACATGGAAACCAAATCATTGCCGAAAACACAAGCTCAGGGGCCAAGTAAACTTACCAACATTAACCTACTACTGTACAACAAAGACTGTATGGGACATTCCAACTTTACAACACTTATACCCCAAAACCTAAAGACTCAATTCAAAGAATCGAAAAATCAACGCTGCTAATATTTGGTGTGGCAGTATTGGTCAGTCTACATGTGGGTCTGGTATCATTTTTATTTTATAATTATTGATCAATCTAAAGTGTTGAAAATGGCTTGCTCTCTTTGACAACGCAATGTTAATAGCTCAACAAACATGCCTTTTTTTTGTTTTTGTTTTGAATTTCCCTCAAAAGCGTGGTTAATGATAAACTCGACGGACTGACCGACTGACAATTACAGTTTGGTTCGGCTTGAAAAAAAATGATGGATTGACGAAGGTGAACGGGTGCCCAGGACGTTGACGAATGGTGGCGGCGGACCGACGGAATGTTAGAACTGAACCGCTTTAAAAAGGACGAGGATGGACGAGGATGGACGGGGTCAGCGGGCGATCATTTTTATGAATAAGGACAGACGGACGAGAACGGAAAGGTACCCAGGTCGTGGACGGAGGAGCAGCAAAAAAAGGGTAAAGTGCCCATTTCTGAGTATATGTGTGTCTATATACACACCGTGTCCTTTTCGCCTGAGAGACAGAAAATAAGGAGAAAACACCACGGAGAAATCAATTTATTCAGGTTAGGCTGGTTTTGCGAGTTGCAACCTAAGACGGCCGCCGCTTATGATCATTTTCAGGGTCAGATGCAGCTGTACAGCCTCTAGGCTTTTTGGACACAGAATTAGCGAATTCTAATATTAAGAAGGATTTTTTTTTTTTAAATAATGAGATAAATGCCTGCATTTATACGTTTGTATAAGCATAATGTATACATACATACATACATACATTTATTCACTGTAAGATTTTACTTTACATGACATTCTTGACCGATTTGATTGCATTTCATGTCATCCATTGTTAATATTGACAAATATGTTCATTTAATTGATGACTCAACGTAATGCTGCTTTGCGCGTGTGTGTGTGTGTGTGTGTGTGCATGCGTGTGCGTCTACCCTTCTCTTGTCCGCTCCCAGCTAGTCGAATGCCTCATCAAATTGTTAAAATAATTCACACTACTTATTTTTGAGGAAAAAGTTAGAAGAAATGCATCACAATCTGTCACTCTTTAAACTGGTGGTATAACTCTGGATGCCGGTCAGCAAGGTGCTTGGCCAGATTGGACGTGTTCCCACCTCAAGCCACGCTAGTTTTAAAACAAGCCACCCAGACGGGCTATCTCAAATTGGTCGGCTTGCCATGGCTGTCGGCCATGTAAGCAAAAACGTTCCTGATGACACTTTGCGCGTCATGATTTTCAATGAGGAATGGAAGTGCAGCAATGGAGATGAAACAGGCGCTTCATTGCTTGAGCCCATCTTCCTCACACGCAGAAGGAGGTGTGCCACATTAAAGGTGTTTTTCACATGTCGGTAGACAGGTGGTGACAGGCGTATGTATACTTAAGACAGAGTTGGTAAGCTGCGTGTGGCTTTTTAAAATTTATTTATTTTTAATACCAGTGTAAAAAAAGTAAGTAAAAGTACAAAAAAAAAAAAATGCTATCGAGCAGTTTTTGATGCCGAAAAATCACGGTACTGGGACCAGTATCCCGTGCAAAACTAATTTCCTATACTACAAAGACCAAGATTCCTTGTGAATAGAGCATGCACAGAACACAAACCAATGTCAAACCATTGTGCAAATTAGGTAACCCGATCGCATTTATATGACTAAATATTCGGATTGGAAAAGGGGTAACCATTTGGATTGCCGCGCGTGTTCACATGGCCTTTCGAAACCTCAACACTGCCAATATTCTGGTTTTGAAAGGGTTATTGACTGCAATGTAAGCATATTCGTGGTCACAGTAGAAAACAAGTGTGATTTACCTTCTGGTCTTTTCCATTAGAAGTTTTCTCTGTAGATTTTGTTGGCTTTGCACTGCAGGTCATATGGAATGAAGAGAAAATGTAAGCTCTGTGTGCAGTATATAAAATCAATTACATACATACATACAACAGGTGACCTGAAGAGTTTATTAAAAACTTGCTTTAACTTGATGTATTGGTCACTTTTATAACTTTTAAAAGGGAGCCAAAGCAGTTGTTAGAGTCATGAAGTCGTGTCTTGACCTGGTTGGTATTCTAGTCAGAAAATGCAGTAAAATGCCACCAATTAGCTAAACAGTGTCCGGAAGTTCCCCATGCATTTCTTTCATGTTTCTTCTATGTCTAACCTTTCCACACTTGAGGAGCAAGACACTGACTGGTAATTATGACCCAGCGCCATTACTCTATTATTTTGCACGATTGGCCCGCCCAAAGCATCATCTGATTGGTTCCTTGTGCAGTGCTTAACAGCAAATCAGCGTAAAGCTGCGTGCTTGCTCCCTGCTCGCTCTCTGTCTGTTGGATGAGCTAGGCACATATACGACGGGAGTCGGCGAGTTAGTAGTTCAAGGTAATGCAATAGACTTTGCTGAAATGTTAGTAAATGTCAGTCTACTATATCTCACTTGTAACATTACTATGAGCCCTTCTATGTCATATAAACACAAGGGGCAGTTCTGCTCGCCGCAGTAAGCTGCCTTGCGGCTCAAGCAAACCACTACCCCCAATGTCACAACAGTTAATTTGCTTTGTGAATGACATGGCTCCTGAGAGAAGTTGCTGATAATATCGGGAAATGGTGATAAAAGTTAGACGTGAGTGAGTGCCTGTGTGTGCGTGTCTGTGTGTAAGCCACGTAATGAAAACCTAAACTCAACTTTATTTATAGAGCACTTTAAAACAACCACCGCTCCAAGTGCTGTACATGGTGCAAACATTTACGGCAAAGTATTGCATGTGTAAGTCCGGTCTTGGAAACATGCTTATTTTTCTGGCTATTAGCTGCGTTGAGGATTCACTTTTATGTTTTTGAACTTTAAAACAAAGATATGTAAAAGATAAACATTTCAGTTATAGTGGATTTTTAGAAAACTATTTACTGTAAGGAGATGTTTGTTTTCATTGAACTATAAGACATGCAGCTGAGCCCGGGAGCTCCCTGCACTTTTTTGTGAGACTTAAAACAAAGTTGTCTATTTTTTAAGATCTAGAAAAGCTTTAACATCTTGTACATCACAAAAGTTGTTTAATAAACATGGGCTTTAGGCATTTAAAATAAGTCAAGTCTTGGAGTTTTTATTTTTCATAAATTTGACACCATTTTACCACTTTTCTCTACGAATAAATATTGGCTTCAAATATCGTTTTTGGTTAAAGAATACTGCTTGCTTCCTCGTCTAAGAAATATCCAAAGTCGGATATTTGTTATTATGTTAGACGTACTACCTGCAACGCAGCCGCCAATTTCATGTAGCAATATTGGCACACAACTTTGGGACTTGTACACGTACCTTTCCCCATCGGCAATTTTAACAGGAAATGATAGAATGTTCCCAAACAGGAGACAGCAGTGTATGGGGGACCTTCGAGCTCTGGCTTGTTTGCGTATGCCATTATAATGCCATTTATCCATCCATTTATGATTTATCACAGCTTCTGGCCCCCTGGCTCCTCTTTAGTGCCGCCGTCCTCCTCTCCCGCGTGCAATAGTCAATAGCGCCCGTGCATAAGCTCGCGCTGATAAGTGGACCAAACCGAACGCAAGTGGACCGAACCGAACATGCCATACCGACACGTATTAATACATCCACGTGTACCGTTACACCCCAGTTGCACTGACGGGTTATTAAATGTTAAAATATCATATGTGAGTGACATTATGCATGCATGACTTCCATACCTGTCAACCCCGGGGTGTACTGAATCTCACGAAAGTTGTGATTTTCCCCACATATCTCCATGTAATCTTAGACATTATACATTAATTTCAAATAGCTGCTGTCACGTGAATAGAAATCAGCGATGTTTGTAAAGGCGTTTCCCCCTGTAAGAATTACGCCGAAAGTGTACATCTTGACAGGTATAGACTTCTCTTATCAACTGGTCAAAAGAGAGTTCAAATCGCTACTCTTTCATCTATAACTATAACTTCAAACAACATAGTGTATGTAGGAATGGAGAAAAAGATTTTATTGGTTTATGATTGTTGATGTTTTGTCTAGTGCTTTGTTACAGCTGCAGCTGTTAAATCAAGTTGAGTTGAGTTAAACTACATGCTGCCATCAATTACAAATAACAATGCCAAAATCCAATGATAATGCCTCATTCACTTGCATTTGTCCGCTCACAAATGCATGGAAATACAGTAAATGCAGAAGATATCAAGGTAAATTCATATTAAGATGAAACACTGTGACTGCATGTACCGTGGCATACACTCAATGTCAACCACCAGCTCACAGTAGAGCAAGCAAACACTGCCAGTTACATTTGGACACCCTTTATATTTCTTTTCAATGAGAAACTGTGTTAAATCCTTTGACCGGTAGCACATATTAGATGGTATCCTTAATTTGCATAATATAATGACGATAAACGGTTCGGATAATGGTGGAACTGCTTGCTTTGCGTATGGGTTGCCCATTTGCCTCACTTTAAATTGTTCTGGGTTGGAATCTCTTTTAGAACTTTCCAATGTACAGTTTACCCCTACCAAGCTCCAGTTTTCTCCCATATTTATTATCGTTATTATTTTCGTAAACAATGATGTTGCTTCACATGTTAATGTATGCATAATGACAAATGTGTCAAATGTCACGGGGAACTTCACTGTACAAATTTGTAGCAAATATTCAACTCACGTGCTAATAGTGTCATCTCCAGCGCCAGCAAGCTCATTGTCTTTTAGCCTCTTGTTCAGTTTACTGACTTTGTGCTTGGATTTCCCGTATTCTTTCGCGTCCTTCTCTCCCCCCATCTCTCAGAAATTCCTTCGAGAGACAGATGACGTAATAATTAATCAACAGGTCGAGACAACTCCACGATTTACGTTATGATATTGCCACTCAGTCGCACTAGGATAAGCATGTCTTTAGTGTTAGCCAATTAACACAAACTAGTCAATTCCATCAAGCTGCAGGTTACCTACAGAACAAGTACTTCATAAAATGATGGGGTGTTGCGTACAACACTGTGCGCAAGAAACGTCCAGCGTTTATCTACACACTTAAAATATAAGATATATGCTAAAAAGTACACAAACTTTTCACGTGGCTCAATCACGAAAGCGACGTACTAATGCTGCGTTCCCTGACAGTGGGAAGTCGGAGAATGTACATCTTCACATAGTTGACGTCACTCGACCCCCACGGAGAACCAGACCGTGAATGGCAAAACATAATTTACAAGATTATATTATCTATATTTATTATTATTATTATTTTAGTTATGCGACATAACTTCACGTATCACAACACGATTTGTACTGATTGTGTCAAGATATTCTGCCTTCTACCGCATGACGTTATTCGGTGAAATGTATGAAATGCTTATAAAATAAGATTTATTTATATAGCTAGAGAACATTATGAAGGCAAGTTATTGGAGGCCGCAAATCTTTTGAGGAAACAAACAAACAAACAAAACAAAAAGAAAACAATTTATCGCGATCATCTTATAGTTTACGTTAGCCCGGAGGGGTTTGTGGCCGCTACTGGTTCAATCCATGTGTGATTTTCCAATTTCCCACTTTTATGGAATGCACCATTGCGTGATGAAATGTTCAGTGCCAGGTGATTGTGATTGGCTCGGGGGTGGTGGGTGGTTGCCAGGTTGGACACAGGGCAACAATTTACGTTTGTTTACAAGAAACAACGGCAATTGTTGACTATACTTTATAGGCAAGGCAAGGCAATCTTATGACAATCCAAGACAATTCAAAGCGCTTTACATAAAACATTAAAAGAATTACAGAAAGAGAAATAAAACATTAAGAATTACAAAAAATTGAAATCATGTAAAATAATTATATTAAAATGATTAAAAGCAAGATATGTATTAAAAACATGCAAATATTATGCGGAATTAAAGTACCATAGTGATGATGGAGCTTTTAAACATTCCCTCAGCCATTTCACTTTAAACATACGATTCAAGTCCATGAAAGATAATAATTCAAGTCCACCTTGAGCTCTAGAGCCAGAAAGAAGTCCCCTTTTCAAGTGGTGATGCTTGTTCTTCTACACAAAGTTTGTCAACATGCCATCAATATCTTTAGCTGTAGTCTTGCACATGTGTCCTGTCACTTTAAGAAACCCGGAAACAGTTACTTTCTACGTGATCCATTGTGCGTCCCAAAACAAACCCTGATCCCTCCCAGCAATGCTATCCCAAACTGTTATGAGTGCTTTTCGTGCCAGTCTTAAGTGTTGGCGGCACCGGGCTGTCCTGAAAGCTTCTTTGGGGTTGTTAGACTTGGGCAACTGTCGTTGGTCGTCTTCGCCAACAAGTGGAGCCGTTACTGGTATGGAGGAAATATTGGCAAGAGTCGTGTCACCTTTGCCTACATACGAAACAAGAGAGAAATTCCCACCTCCTCCAGAAGCCAACAGCTTGGAGTTCATGCATTTCTACAGAAGTCTAGACAAGGGAGAGAAACTGGATTTCCTTGCAAAGCTGTCACGTGACTTTGGAGTTGATCATAAAAACGTTTCGGAGTTCGCTGGGAAGCTTCTGCACACCCAACTTAGGGACTTAGCGACCATTTTGCAGGTTGAGGACAGACTTCGTTACAGCTTGACCCCCCGCTATAAACAGTTGCTTAACCACATAAGCAGGGTCGAAGGGGGAGTGAAGTTTCTGGTGGACCTTAGAGCCGACGTGCTTGAAATCACCTCATCAAAAAGCAGTGAGAGCCCGCACCTGAGGGTAAACCATGTACTGTTTGTTGACATTTTCTACGGATGCTCGCATGTGTTAAGACATTAATTGTTCAACTGTTACGTGAGGGGCTGAACTCAATTTGTAGTTGATTTGAATACACTATTCGAGTTTGTTTGATGCAATATGGCTAACATTTGGGTGGGGGCAATTAACCCGCAGAGACGTCATAGCCGACTTCCACGTGGTTCACATTTCAGAAAGCACTGCCACAATGCCCTTTACCCCAGTTTGCTCTCCTCATAGAGACTTTCGCTCGTAAGCATGCCCAGATGAAAGTCAATACAACCCCCACCCCCACCCCGAGATTCTGCTTATAACGTAATGACTTTGAACTGCATGGGGAAATTGAAAACCTAGAACAACAAAAAAACACTGTTTACTGTGTATGTATTTATAATTTTGGTTGATTCATCCCAGCCAAACAGAGATGGGAAATCCAGGTCCAGAAAGTAAAAACCCACCCACATATTTGGCTTTAGCCACAGGTGCTTCTACTCAACTGGCAGGTAAACGAGCTCCCTGAATAGAAGCACCTGTGGCTACAGCCAAACTGTGGCAGGGTTTTTACTTCCTTGACCTGAATTTCCCATCTTTGCAGCCAAATGTCATCTATTTAAATTTTAAATTTTGCATGCCTAACTTGGGCAAAGCCAAACTCAGTACAAAGTGATTACCTACATATGTAAAACTAAATTATGGTCTCTATCATAAGTTTTAGAGTAAATGGTAATTTCATTTGTGTTGTTTAAATTTTATAAACAAGCTGTTCTTACATTTAAAAGTATTACTCGAGATTACTTTAGTCATTTGCAATCAAACACTGCCCCTATGTGAACCTTTTAATGTAATTGGAATTACACCGCTATACGCTTGCTTTTGTCTCTTGCTTGTAGGGCAATTTAATGGGATTCCCCCTCATCTCGAGCAGCACTTGTTTGGCAGATGTGCTTGTTTAGGTCAGGGGCTTATCTAGAGTTCAGGCACAAGAATTCTGGCCGCTTAAATCAATATGTTTTAGAAGAACACTTTGCTGTTGTTGGCTGAGTGAGAAGGGGGAAACATGCATTTTTAGACTAATCACACAACTGGCATTGGTCGTCCTTTGTTGAATAATTGACATAACTCATTTTGCAGCCGTCTCAGCCTACTGTGTTAGTGACATAAGTGGGTGGTGTGGGTTACTTTAGTGTCATGCTGGCTATTTTTTGCCCCTACTGAAAGAATCCAAGGGTGGATCGGTTGCACCCATCTTACTGGGGTAAAGGTATCAGCATACTGATATGGTCATTTGGATAGATGCTTCCTTTTAGTTTACTGCAATGATCTTTGCTTACAATGTTAATGCAGCACGCAGTACGACTGAAGTTTAGCGGAGCTTGCTAATGATATTATTATAGTTGACAAACAAACCTGTAGTCATCCTGTGGAGCTGTCTTTACAGCTGTATGAGTGTCAAAGTGTGGGTTTATGAACACAGCAGTTTGAGTGTTTGCAAGATATTTGCTTTAAATGAAGCATGGCCTTTTAAGGGCATCAGACCTGCTTTCAAATGGCAAGTTGCTTATTGAAGAAGTTTTTGTGTAAACATTACAAGCTCAGAACCGTCATTACATTTGTGAAGACTCAAACGGCATATGGGCATCAGGGAACCACAAAGCCCACAAGGGGTCCAGGGTGCAGGGATGTAATTTATCTGGAATTAAGTAACTCTGCTGCCTGCCAGTCACCATATAGTCTTCTTTCATTAATAGTGATGATTTTGGTAGTCCTGTTTATCCAGTAGTTTGAGAATTATGAGAAGATAACTCCGTTTTTGTACAAGGGTAAAATTCTTCATGACTCCCCATCCTCTCTCTTAGGACCTGAATGGAACTCTGAAAAGCTTGCTGTCCGAGTGGTTCTCTGTAGGTCTACTCCGACTCGAGCGAATAACCTGGCAGTCACCCTGTGAGATCCTACAAAAGATCAGCCAGTAAGGCAGAAAATGTGATTCGTCAAAATTGTATTTTTGGAGACCTTTTTAAACAAATGTCAACACCTGAATCATGCAGCCTAGCTTGAAAAATTAAAAAAAGTGATTACAAATCCTCTGTCAGGTATGAGGCTGTGCATCCTGTTAGGAACTGGGCTGATCTGAAACGCAGAGTGGGGCCATATCGTCGTTGCTATGCCTTCACCCATGCTGCCATGCCTGGGGAGCCTCTGGTTGTGCTGCATGTAGCCCTCACAGAAGAAATCTCAGATAATATACAGGTTAGAAGGAAAGTCTTTGGAGAACGTCTCTCAATTTTTCACACAATGAAAGCAATTAGGAATTTATTATATTGTTCCTTGTCAATGTGCTCTAAAAGCACAACTATTTGGCTTACCTTTGAGTAACTCCCAACAGTGCTGACTTGAGAAAATGGCCACAGCTCACATATTTTGCTGTTTGTATGTATATTGTTTGCTTGCAGTTAACACAGTGCTGCTCAAAAGTTTGTGAACCTTGCAGGGATGGTCGATTTATTTTATTTTTGTTTTATTTTTTTGCGTAAAAAATATTAAAATAACCTTATTAAATGTTTAGTTATACCCCAATCCACAATGCTGACATTGAAAATAACGGATTCAAACAAAAATAATGAAAATGGTGTCATTCGTTATTCAACAAAAGTTCTTAACATCAGAAAAACTCTAATTTCATGGGTGCAAAAGTTTGTGAACCTCTTCACTTAATACGATATTGCACCTCCTTTTGCAGTGATAACTCAACCATACGGATTGTGTCGTGACTTATCAGTCTTTCACATCTACTTTGGAGGATTTGTGCCCAGTCTTCCTTGCAGAATGCAGACAGTTGAGATATTGGATGGGCGTCTAGCATGAACTGCCCGCTTTAGGTCCCGCCACATCATTTCTATAGGAATTAAGTCAGGACTTTGACTCGGCTAGTCCAAAACACAAATCTTTTTCTTCTTCAGCGCATTCGTTGATTGCATTGCTGGAATGCTTTGGATCATTATCATGTTGCATGATCTATCTAAGTTTCTCAAGCGGTTCACACACTTTTGAGCAGCACTGTATAAATTAGGGCTGGGGTAAAAATACAGTATCGCGATGTTTTGTGATACTTTTTATGCCGATACCAAGTATTGATACTTTAAATATCTTATGTTATGTTATGTTTTGCATGTTCTATAACATACTTATGGAACATTTAACGTCTTTCAAGTTGAGCTTTGTGAATGGCGTTTTATTTATTGCACTTCTGTGTATCAGCAACAGTTAATGGAACAGCTTATGCACTTTTCAATCGTGACACTTGAATAAATGTCAAATGGCACTTAAGTTAAAACTTTAGAAACACATGCCTCAGTTGAGTATTGCAATACATATCGGATCGCAACCCAAGTATCGTGATCGGTATCGGATTGGGACAAAAGTGTATAGTCCCAGCCCTAATATATACACGTATTTTTTTAAATATATAGTAGCTTTAACAATACCTATTTCTAACAGCATAGCACCTGTTCAATGACACTAACTCAGAAATGAATTGATAACTGTTTCTGTTAGTGTAAGGCAATTCCTCATGCTATTAATTGAGATAACCGTAATAAAAAGAAATAAATACCCACAGAACTACACTCATTGACGGTTTCAATTAAAACTGTGCATTATTATCTTTGCAAAGACAATTTGCTCTTGTATTGGATCCCATAGATTGTTAAGGTCACAACTTGATAGTCAGATCTTAGTTAGAAGCTGTCAGCACGATATTTCATTTGAACTACACTGCTTTCCAGTGACATCCGTGTTACAATTTAAATCCCTCCACACACACACAATAAATATGGAGCGCTGCATTTTGTCATAACGTTAAAAAGGATAAAATTGTGTGCTTTTGGTTTGCCAAATTATATTTGTAATTCATCTTGGTGACTGCAGAATTTTACAGCAAACTATGGTCCCTTTCTTAGAGTATTGTTCGGGAATTTTCCACGCTTGACCCTGAAGAAGATGTAAACAAGGTAAATGCAGCAGTCTTCTACTCCATCTCCTCCACCCAAGCTGGTCTACAAGGTGTTGAGCTGGGAAACTATCTCATCAAGAGGGTGGTGCGGGAACTGCAGGTGGGTGCACTGTGGATAATTGTAGTTGTGTGGTTAATATTACAGAAGCTGTGAGTCAATGGTCCGTCCAAACTGTCCACAGTTCCAAATTATACATTCATCATTTCATATATGGTTTAGTTTCTCTGCAATTTTGGCCACATCAACCACTAAATGTAAAGAGCACAGTTAAACCTTGTTAGTGATCAATCTGACATTTTATAAAGTATTTGTTGGGTGAAAGTTAAAAATTAACTCATTCACTGCCGTGGACAGGCAGCTTGTACCAAGAGTATCAGACTGGGATGGCTGGCAGTGAATGCGTGAGTAAGATTTCTTGTTTTCTGTAACTCAAATGAAAGCATTGTATAATAGTGAGATGAAAGAATCATTATGCTCTGTCACAGTTTCATTGCAGACCTCAGTAAGGTTTTGTAAAGATAAGCACCTGACACTTGTACTGTGCTGGGTGCATCCACCCATACTCCCTGGTCTTGATTTTCATATACACTGCAGGAACAACATATCCCACACTTTGCAACTACCGTAACCTACTTGGTCTGTAGCCTTCAGGTGGGGCCCATGTAGCAAAGTGTTTTTTTATTATACAAAATTAGCTGGAAATACTTTTTATTTTATTTTATTTTTTTCTGTTCTTCAAATGGTTTAATGGTCCCTTTTTTTCAGTAAAAACTAAATTAATCTCCCGCTATTTGAGCATTTGTTTACATACTCTTATCGATGAAGAAAGACAGACAAACTAGTAGTTACCGCCAGAGGTGGGCATTTTACTCAATTTTGCTGGTCCTTCATCTGTCAGCGGACAAGATACCCCTCCGTCATTCGTCAGTCCGTCATTTTTCATGACGAGCAGAATTGTAATCGTCAGTTAAGTCCATCAGTCAGTCCGTCAGAAGTTCGTTGGTACGTCAGTTGGCCCCCTCCTAAAAACATCGGAAAATGGGCATCCGTCAGTGACTGATGGCAATTACACTGATGGTTGCATCATTCATCATTCCATCTTTTTTAAAAGGTGTCCCATCATTCGTCAATTGCCAGCAAATTGGGCATCCGTCAGTGAAGGTCCGTCAGTCTGACGGAATGCCCACCCTCTGGTTACCAGATAGTCGCTGCAATGAAATCCCATCCATCCTTCTCAATAAGCTTAGAAGCGCTCTTCATGTCAGCCCACTCCCGCCTGCCAGCACATGTGAAATGGTGAGAATGTTGAATAGACCATCAGAAGCCACTCTGCCCAACAGATGGGGAAAATGCATCTTTGAATTGCGCCCTCATAAAATCTGTTTTCCCAGCTTTCCATTGCACTTGAGTTTTTAGTTCAAGCAGATTGGTGCATTATATTTCTTGGCATTTTCATTTACTTGGATCAGAAAGCACAGCAGACTGTTTTTTCCCCTTCTTCAACCCATAGAAGCCATTTGTCCATAGCTGGAAAAGAGGTTACGTTGTGTGCTTAACGCTGAAAAAAAATAGATACAATTATCGGTTGCACATGCTCGAAATGTATTAAACTGTCCGAATTTCCCCCTCCTTGAAAATAATAGAATAATATATGCTATTTTAACACATTTTAATTATGTTCAAATTAGTTGTACACATTTTAATAAGGTGCAACTGATGCATAACAGTGCATATGTTCAAATGAGTAAATTCAAATGCCTTTTTTTTTTTCTTCCCCCAGTGTGTTGTTTTGACTATAGCATAGCCATATCAGGTCTCAGCTCTCTGTGTCTACACCTCTTGCCATACTTGCTGTCTCACACAATAGCACAAGATAGTTCTATTACACCCCTCTTGACCGCCAGTGGCGGTGCTTCAAGCACCGGTCATTTCAGTTTCACACATGTGCAGGGTCAATCACTATACCAACAAAGTGTCCCAGTTTGACTGACACCTGATTGAAGATGCTTGAGCTTGCTGGGGTCAACGCTAAGCCGCTGTGACAGTTTCAGAGAAAATGACCTAAGCCAAATTGTACATGTTGTTACTGGTGAATAAATTGTTTTGGTTTAAAATGGTAACTTAATCTTTGAGCCTCAAAGATGGCGTATGTGCTTTTATCATGAATCTTTCTTCCGAACGGATGTTTTTATGTTTAAAGTATTGTCCCTGCACCCTGGCAATATACTTCAAGTGCCAGTTTACCTTTGGGGCCACATAAATGATAACAGATACTCAACAAAGGCTTTGAGACCAAAATTTACATTTGGTAAAGGTGAAGAGAGGATTATTGCACTCATACATGGACCAAATTTATGATAAAGAAGATGAAAAGGAAAAAGAAAAGGTCAGTGCCGATTTAAAATGAGGAGAAGATGAGGGAGCAGCTTAGACTTGTCTTTGTAGAATGAATTCTGTCGTAGAGCAGCGGTTGTACCTGTCTGGCCACACAGAGGAACAGAAAAAAAATCATTTCATTGATCATCAGTCTGGATAGGTTTTATTGCCTCATTACATATGTCAAACCGCTTGTCTTGATCATTAGTAAAAGTAATCCCACAATGATGCAGAAATGAGTAAAAAAAATATTCCGTTTTTTCAAAAGCTTCATCAGAAAAGGAAAAAGGCCAAATGGTGCAACAGAAAAGATTCTGCAACTTCCATGAAAAAGCTGCATTTAAAAGACAATATCATCACTCCCAGCTAAAATACAGGTATATCACTACAGGTGATTCTTTCGAATCAAACCCGCGTTGCTTACCCGTAATACTGTATGTGGAGACAGGTTTGCAAATGAGAAAATGAAGCCTTCAAAACTAATTAAAACTAATTGATTCTGATCAACCAGTCGGCACCAGTCAGCTTCCCCCCGAGGCCCGGTAGGACTCCTTCAGCTTGATGAGATCTTTCGCCGCTAGTGTCTACCAACGGGTTCGGAGATTGCCGCCACAACAGGCATCAACGCCCTTACCACTTCACAATGGCGGCGCGGAACATGGACCACTCTGACTGAATGTTGCCCGCCTCCCTCGCGACGTGGTCGATGTTCTGCCGGAGGTGGGAGTTGAAACTCCTCCTGACAGGGATTCTGCCAGACGTTCCGAGCAGATCCTCACAATGCATTTGGCTCTGACGCTCTCTTCACTTGAGTGTCCAATACATGCGGCCCCTAGTCTAGCATGGAACTGTAGCCTCAGGTGTCCTGGTGCCATGTGGAAACACTTAGGCAGGGTTTCACCAAGAAAAGTTGCTAAGCCTGGTGCTAGATAAGCCCACTGGCGGCTCACCATTTTAGTTAGTATACTCTATTTACATTGTTTATTGGCAGAGTTGGGCATATTACAAAATATTGGTGGTCCGTTTATCGCCTTCCACCAACAGTCAGGGTGCTCTTCCGCCGTCCATTTATCCGCCATTTCGTCTGGCCGGGCCAAATAGTAATCGCCTATAGGCCGGTCTGACTATCATTTTAAACGGGCTTCCATTAACGTTTCCGACTACAAGCTTCAGCAAACTACCACTAGCACACTTGGAAAGAAAGACGTTGAAGTGAGGAAAGATCTTGATATAACAAGAGAGCCTGCAACCGGCTGGATGTTGATGTCAAGGAAATCTAACTCGCAGGAGCTATACAGCAATGCAACAAACAGTTAACTCTCTGGGGGTTTTCTGGCAATTGCTCTTTCATCTGTAGCTTTTGTCACCTCTGCTCCATCACACTCACTTATCAGCCAAGAGACAAATGTGGATGAGTGGAAGAAATTGAAGGTGAGAGGAAAACAACTGAACAGGGATGATGGACAATACTGCATCTCCACTCCATCAGCATGATCTTGAAACAGAAATCAGAACACACACAAGAACATTTTGAAATTGAGGTTCTTTGAGGTGGAGTTGTGGCTCCACGCATGAAAATCCTGATAACTTATTTTTTTCATAATTGTTCCTATTTAACGCGTACTTAATTTGCCTTTCTGCTCCTAGAGTGAGTTTCCCCACATGGCCCAGTTTTCCAGCCTCTCCCCGATCCCAGGCTTCTCCTTGTGGCTCCAAGGTCTCCTCAGCCAATACCGGAAAGAAGGCCGTGGCTTGGACCTCCTATCTGAGCAGGAGTGGCAGGAAGTGGAGCAAGTCACTGACTTATCCCCAGACACCAGTGCCATAGATGCCCTTCGCAAGTTGATAGCCACCAGCGAATGGTTGCGTTCGGAACGTCTCTCTTTTATCCTGGAACCTGTCCTGATGCGACTCTGTGCCTGGTATCTCTATGGGGAGAAGAGGCGAGGTTATGCACTTAACCCAGTGGCCAACTTCCACCTTCAAAATGGCGCTACCTTGTGGCGGCTTAACTGGCACGCTGACACGAGCCCAAAGGGTGTGTCAAACTCCTGCGGCATTATGGTGAACTATCGTTACTTCTTGAATGAGACATCAAAAAACAGTGCACTTTACCTGCAGAACAAAATCATCATGGCATCGGATCAAGTTCTCGGATTGGTGTCGCAATTTCAGAAGAACAGTAAACTCTGAAAAAGAGACCATGTGCACGTTTGCATATGACCACATACGTACTGTGTACAGTAAAAGCAACACCGTGATGAAAAAAAAAAAAAATCTTGTGTGACAGCTTTGTGAGCATTACAAGACATCATCTGATAGTTTGCCCATATGTTATTTCAAGTACACCTGTCGGTTAGGTTTTGCATCTGGGTGGCTTGATGATGAGAGACTGCAGATAATGAAGCACCCTGCACCTTTATACGATTAGCATGTTCCAGAATAACTGTGTGTAATGGTGAAGTAGCAATGAGGCTGTGCAGCTACTGGAGTAAATGATCCTTACTTTTAGTTGCACTCTCTTAGAAAACAATAAGAGTGCATACAGTTTCTTTTTATGTCTCCAAACACCTGCTGTTATACTTCACATACTTCACTTTTTTCACAAATGAATTCAAACTGGTAATATCATACAAAAAACCGACAAGGGATATTTGTGTTTATGTTACACTTTATGGATCACCTCAAATGTTCTTAGTGCTAAATGTCATGGCAGCATTTGATACTTTATTATCCTGTCACTGTTAAACTTAATGTCTGAAATTGAAGTAGGAAAAGTAATCTGTCCACATAAATCATTTTTTGACAGTATAGTATGTCAGACCATGACAAACATTAACCAATATGTTTGATTAAATTTACTACAATGTATTGTGACCTTCATAGTTTCTCTCCTGAAGCATTAGGAAGGACCCACTTGATGTATTTCCTCCTTTTTTCTTTCAATAATTTTGCTGACACACACAGAACCAAGATCCCCCAGAGGGCCATCGGTGATGTTCTAACAGTTCTGTGCAGGTGCCAAGGAGGGCTCATATCAGCCCACACCCAATTGTTATGAAATAATACATCACAGCAAGTTTACTGTGAAATTACATTTTATGTCTCCAAGGAGCCAAACTTTTTTTTTTTTTCTTTCTTTACCATGCTTTTCCTCCTCCCATTTCTCTCTGTGCTGCTGCTCTATGTGCTGAAACTAATGGAGTGAGAAATAAAATTAAAGTAAATGGTTAGATTGATGGCGTTCAGTTGTGAAGTGAGGAGGAGAATAAAGAGCCATAAAAAGGACTGTTGGTTAAAGGATGCCCTTGAGAGACTTGTTTGTCTCTTCAAACACCCGTGGTGCTTCATGTATGTGTGCTGGGGATGCAAAGAAGACTGTCACGCCATTTTATGATTGAGGGGGATGAACTGCAGGGTTACCATGGAAAAAGCAGTCCCATATTCAGAAACTTCTGTGAGTGTTTGAGTCAACTTTGCCCATAGGGGTCCAACATAATGACCACAGAACAGTTTTTGAAGAAATTAACCGTAGCTTCAAATTATGTAATTAATCATTGGAAAAATCCTATAATGCTGTAGAGTTAAATTGTAAACGTTTTTTTTAAGTTGTCATTCTGGCATTTCCCATAGGACCAAGAAGACAAATAGCTTGTTCACCAAATGGCTACAGCACTGAAATTTGATATATCGACACATCTCGTCGCTCTAAATTAAATTATAAAAGCCTCCTCGATCCTCACTGGAGGCATTTTACCAATGTGAGTTAATAGGTGCAGTGCACGTGATAGAGTTTAAATTATTTTCACGTTCCATGCAACTTGGTTTCATGTTAAAGTTCATTTCAAAAATACATATTGAAAAAAAGCGATCAGAGTGCTCAATTTTAAGTATGGATCCTCAAGCTAAAGTATTGATATCTGCAATTAATTCATATATACTGTATAATATATTTATTAATCCATAATTTAGAAGGTTGTATTGTCATCCAATCAGAATTTTTGCAATGTGTTGCCAAGGGCAAAGAGCTTTCTGCCTTGGCAGAACTAGACTGCTGGCTCTGGTCCCGCCCACCAAAACAAATTTGATTGGATGAAGAACGATCATAGCAGAGAAAAATAAAACTTTTTTTTTTTTTTTACTGTTTTTCTATATAATTATAATTAAAGTGTAGTATATCGACTGCCTGTACAGTAAAAATTATACATATCTGTTTGAACTTGTAATTAATGTAAGGCTGTGTGTGTGTGTGTGGGGGGTATATTCTTTAGCTGTTATTCATCAATGTCAATCAATTAATTACTTACTTGTCTATTCCACCCCAAAATTATGTTTCTTATTATGCTGACATTAATTGCACATTCCCATATTAACCTTGATCAGACGGTTAAAAAAAATATTATTTACCATATCTAGCTCTGGCTTTACCTGATGGACAACAAATTTCCCCTAGTTTTGTTGAGCCTTCCTTATGTCTCCACCACTGATAGCAAGTTTGCTTGAGGTCAGTCAGTCCACCATGGACTCTGGAAAAAGTGCGCTGGCGAACAGTGCAGTGCACTTGATAGATTGCTATTTTCTGTCACTTTTTCGACCCATGTGTTTTCTGCTTTCGAGTCCTCTGTATTTTTGTAATCATGTCTGCGAAGGACTAGTGCTTCTGCCGGTCGTATTGCTGCTCGAAGGAATGTTACCGTGTCATTCACGCTGCTTTGTTTGTCCATCGCTATCGAGTTTGGCAAGCGGAATTTCCTCGACCAATAAGATAAGCGGATTCGGTATCGTCATACTCGTGTAAAAATATGCTGTCAGCTCATTGGTCATAGAGCAGAGAGGTCCTAGGACCATTACCGTAAATTGTCATATAAAAACAATTGTTGTTCATTAATTCCATTGACATTTTACGGACTATTTTTGACTCTCACGATATTACGGGACAAAGTGCGTCCCTTTACAACTCAATACGTACTTATATTTCTAAATACGGGACGATTCCGTTTGTCAAGGGATGGTTGGCAACCCTAGTCACCGTCCATTCCATTCGAGACACTTTTGAAACTGACTTTTGAAATTGACTGCGTTAAAACCAACTTCTATCCAGCAAGCTCTGACCTGTCTGAGTCATTTAATTGTTGGCCAAAAAAAACTATTAGTGGGACGACCGTTGAGGTATATTGTGACCAGTTAACTCCGTGAAATCGTTTGGCCAACAAGTTTGAGAGCGGTGAGGACTCTACTGTGCCGTGTCTCTTCTCACATTAAAAATTTAATTTTGCAAAATAATCCACATTTTCATTTAATGTACCTGTAATCGTATTCCTTTTTTTCTGCAAGGATAGTGGAATACAATTGCAGTTTTTTTTTGTATCCTGAATATGTAACGCCAGTCTACATGTATTTCATTTCTCCCAGTGCCTGTGCACGCATGACGTACGTGCACACTCGACAATCTCGCAATGTATCGCCACCGACGAAATGGTGCCCCCTAACGGAAGATGGTGCTCTACGCACCGTGCATGCTCTGCGTATTGGGAGCGACGGGTCTGCCTACACCCAATATATATATTATCCTGGATTACACACACAAAACAGGCTGGACGTGTTTCTGTCAGTCAGTGAAATTGCATAATGCTTGGTATTACATGTGTTGAACCAATAGATGGCAGACTATGCCTGTGCAATGTTACTGCACATGAAAAGTGTTGTGCAGTTAATTAAGGTGGCTCCGTGGTATCGCACAAGAGAAGAGTGATCTTGCTTTTTAAAAGAACCCAACACAACACGTAAATCAGTACAGTTAGATACAATATGTTTGATACAGCTCTTGTATTGAATATCACTCGATTTTACACGTGGATCCAATATTATTGCTGGGAGGCTTTGAAATGGATCTTTAATGTTGTTCTTCAAATAACTATCTACAATAGATACATTGTTTTCTCTCACCATAAACACAATACTTCAACTCTTTTCCAGTTGACTGTAGCTGATCTCGATCTCATGAAAAATTAAAGTACAAAACATTGGAACAGAGCACAAACTACAGTAATGTGAGCTTTGCCAAATACAGTACAGTATGTCTTCTAATACTGCGGACTGGGAATAACAGAAAAATGTAGAGATGAGACATCATGTTTGTGAGACTCTATACATATATGTGAGCATGTTTACATGCAAATGCAACAATCAAAAGAATGCAAAATGGATTTGACATCTCAGCTTGAGTTGTGTGGGTGTATTGTTCTTTGGGCCAGCATCCATGCAATACAACTACTGGTATAGTTCTTGTTTGCTCATGGCTCATTAATCACCTCTCAGAGCTGTGCACCCTTGCTTTTAAATGTAAAGTGGATAAAGTATCCGATGTGTTGTTATAAAAATTCAGATCAATCAGAAAATTATTAGTGTGATCAATCAGAAAATTATTAGTGTGTGTATGTTTTTAAACATACAACACATTTGAGAAAATCTAAACACACTGCTGCTTTGGCTTGAGCCACTTTAATGATGGTGACTTTTGTACTTGTGACATTTGAAAACTGTAGACATGGTAGAACTTAATGTATTTGATGAAGAATGTTACATTTTCCCTTGGCAGGGATGGAGTGGGTGGGGGGGATTCCAAAGATTGGCTGAACCTGGAATCTACTGGACGAGTATATGTATGAGTAATTTAGTAAAGGAAAGGTGGAGGACGTTTCTTTGCGTGTGATAATAATTAATTCTTCTCGGTTGGTTGTCGCTGCCCCACTGTCATGCATCTCACCTCACACCATCACCATTCTCCGCCCTCTTCATGTCCTGCTAAGCTCACCTTGCCTCCACAGCCTTGCAAATTAGTCCTCCCTTTTTCTCAAAGGGCTTCACACTTTGGGAGCAATCATGACAAACAGACACATTCTCAGCCTTATACACATTGAAGACTACTTTTATTATGCTTGTTATTGCCTATAGGGGGCAGTGGTGTTCCACTCCTTCATATACCGTTTGCCCACTACTTCTCTGTTATGTTCTCTCTCACTTCTCCACAACTTACCTTATTCCTCATGTTATCTGGTGATACCTGTCCTTGTGTTTCTTCCATTGGATTCTCCCATGTGTCCATGCCATTATTTTTCTCACTTCACTTCTGTTACCATCTCAATCCTCAGGTGAGTGTGACTTCAAGATTGAGAAAGCTGCCACATCTGGCTTGGAGGCTGTAATTAGAAATCATTTTAACTGCTGATGGTATCCCCTCTTCAACTATTCCAATTAGTCACTATCAGCTGACCCAATGTCTTGTATCATTTTAAATTATTAAATTGGGGGAAAAAGGTTAACAGACAAACGTAATATTGGCAACATATGGAGACAATCTTCTGCAGGCTTGATACAGGTCATTAATAACTTGAAATGAGAGTACAGTATCTCTTCTCACACACTTAATGGATGTACAGGTACATTACAATTTGGGGTTTTGTTCCTTATTTGATATCAGGTAAATATTTAACCATGGCTAGGCTCCTCCACTCCTACGCACCTTCCCACAGCCTCAGGTCTGCGGATCAGGCGCTGCTCGAGGTGCCGAGGACCAAGCGGAGCCTCAGAGGGGATCGAGCCTTTTCTGTCGCTGGTCCTTCCCTCTGGAATGACCTCCCATTGGTTGTTAGGCAAGCCCCCTCTCTGTCCATTTTTAAAACCCAGTTGAAGACACATTTCTTTTCTCTGGCTTTTGATCAGACCTGGATTTTTCGTCTCTTTTCTGGTGTCGATTGTATATAGTGTTTTCTGTCAATTTATTGGCTTTATTTATTTATATTTCATTTATATTTCATATATTATTTATGTCTATATTTATTAATACATGTACCACAGCCTTTTATTGTTTTTGTTTTATTTATTGTATTGTAAAGTGCTTTGTTACAGCCTTAGCTGTTATGAAATGCGCTATATAAATAAAATTGTATTGTCTTGTATTGTATACATGTCATCAACATTCACTCACACTGCTTCATTGTCTGCTGTTAGTCAGCCTGCTCGCAGATACGGACTGAAGGGTGGAACTGCTGTTAAAACCCGTTAAACAGCTTTGTTTGCATGTGTCCCATCGGTTCATAAGCACACACAACTCTTTCTCATTTATTAATGAGCTGCAACAGTGTATAGAAGTGCTAATAACAGCCATGTAGCATTAATGCTTGCCAGAGCAACCTTGCCCATTGGCTAACAGCTATCTTCTACGGTGCTCCTTATGTACTATTGCATTGCTTGTTTGTGCACCGTTGGTTCTGCTAACATTAGTTAAGCCCAACAGGAATTTAAAGACATTCACATTAAATTCACCAAATTTGCTCTGGTTTATGCAATCCACGGAAGCTACATGAGGAGCAGCCTTTGTTGAAAATTGCTTTGTTTATACAAACGCGTCAATTTATCATATGAGATTTTTTTACTTGGGCTTTTATTTATGTGAGTATTGATTTGATCAGTTGGAAAACAACCTGTGTTGAGCCAAGGTACCTATGTTTCATGACAAAAATCTCAAGAGTAACCAGCAAACAAAAATGTGAAAAAGGATGAATAGTCTACTGAAATAATGATATTGTCTACTCCCAAATTATGGAAATACTGACTGTGAAATTTGGGCTTTTTTATTGAACACGTAGTTGATATATTTGCTAGGTGAAGGAGATAAGAAAGCTATCTCATTATTATGCCACTACAGATAGTACTGTATGTGACTGTCACTGCGAAATGTAAACCTAACATCTGTAAGTCATGATTCCCAATACTGAGTTTCTGAATGGTCTGAATGGAATAGCCAGTGAAGTTCTCTCCAGTGAAGGATTCTCATTACTCCATACAGGGATCCTGGTGGAAAATATGCACTAATAACAGTGTTTTCAGCGAAAACCCAACAGAAGTTGTCAGTAACAGTCGCAACGCAAGATGGCTGCCCTCCGACTTCAGCCGCGACAGGCCATTGTAAGTCCAGGTTATTTTTACACGTCTGTGGCGCAGCCAACCGCCCTCAGCTTTTTATTGGAGGCAGTGAGGCACACACTCACAGAGCTATTCTGCAGAAAAAATGAATCGTGCGTTGATTCCTCCTGCCCACGTTGATCGCAGACTATTTGTGCATTGATTAAATGAAATAATTTCCTCTTCATGTAGCTGAATTTGTAGTGCGATGGTGCTTTGATTAAAATGTGGGTGCAATTAATCTAGGGCTCCAACTATGTTTGGGGAAACCCTTGTTCAATTTCGGCTCATTGGTGATGTCGGTTCTATTTTTAGTTTCACACAAGGTTTTGTGTGCATGCAAGGACAGAGCTATTAGGACAAGTGGTATAGAAAATGGATGGGTAAAAAATGGATGTAAATAACGTTTGAGCATGAGTCATCAGTACCAACCGTAGGCGGATGAAAATCATCAACACTAGTTTAGTACCACATATAAGGACTTTCTTTATTTCAAAATTAGTAATGGTTTTACAAGTCATAAAAAAAAAAATCGAAACCTCCTCCCAAAACGCCACCCCGTTTCACACATTAATATACATCACACTCACCACAGAGAGGTGGAAGTGGTTCTTTCGTGGAAGAACCACATGCTTGAATTTCTCTATTGAATGCATGCATTTAATCCATCATTATTAACTGTATATTGAACAATATACAACATTTGCCTTTCAAATGCAGACACAAAGGGGCCTAGCTCAACTTACAGTATCTGTTTGAGTTCATGTGTTCATTCATTTGAATGACTGTTAAGGTCTTATATACTAACTCATCCAATAATGCCTGTATGTACATTAATTTCTATACTAGGGCACAGTTATGCTGGAACAAAAACAACGGTCTCTAAAATGCTTCTACAAATATGGACCTTTCTGTGTGGAATTTGCATGTTCACATTTTCTACAGGTCCTTCGATTTCCTCCTACATCTCAAAAACATGCATTTTAACTTCAGAGATGGGCATTCTGTCCATGGGACGAAATGGTCCATCTGTCCGTCCTGGACGGATGCACATTTTGTGGACGGTGGACGCAGGACAATATCTTTTTTTAAAAAAGGATGGACTAAGCAAGTCTGTACCAGAAATCATCCCTAAACAGGTCAAGTACCGAAGGACGTGTTGTGTTGGATTCTTTAAAAAATAAAGCCCAATGTTCTCTTTTGCAATTCCACGGAACCATCTTTATTAACTGCCTGCACAACACTGTGCAGCTAGAATCCTTTTTTTTCTTTTATATGTGTGTGCCCTGCAGCAGCATTGTACTCACAGGCATAGTCCGCCCTCTAGTGGTACTGGTTCAACACGTAAGACAGGACGCCCATTTGGGGGACGCAGGACGCGGGATAATATATATATATACACATTTGTTTAAAAGGCAAGTCCGTCCCCGTAATCGTCCCTAACCAGGTCAAGCACCGAAGAACGTGTTGTGTTGGGTTCTTTCAAAAGTAAAGACCAAGATTATTTCTGCGATACCACGGAACTGCCTTTATTAACTGCCTGCACAACACTGTGGAGTCCTTTTTTTTCTTTTTCACGTCGTAGCATCTTCTATGGATTAAGCCATTATTCAGTAAACCCGCATTGATTAACAACCAAAACTCTGTGTGTTTATGCACGTGGTGGACATCGAAGCAGGAAGCGAACGCTTGCTCCCTCTATCGCTCTTGCGAACGGAGTTCAGCTTGCTGCTGCGATTTGACGCGATTTGTATATCATCCGATTAGTCGACTAACAAA
The DNA here is from genome assembly GCF_054856515.1 of Filicampus tigris. Lineage (NCBI taxonomy): Eukaryota > Metazoa > Chordata > Actinopteri > Syngnathiformes > Syngnathidae > Filicampus > Filicampus tigris. The sequence goes on from NC_141220.1 coordinate 13,172,194, forward strand.
ATAATCGTTTGTGGCAGCCCTAGTAGCTACCAAACAAATGAGTGTCTGTGAGGGGTGGGAAGGTCATCATGACCAAATTATTAATCATCTAGCGCTTTCTTTAATCAGCACATATGCCAACATCTTTTCCATATCCACTTCATCTCAGCCATTCCCATCACCCTCCCAGATCATTGATCTCAGACTTAAGCATACAGCTACGTGTGACTGATGAGCTAAGCCAATGATCATTATGAAGTCAGCGTTTTTGCCACGTAATGAAATCTTCTCAAAGCATCTGGAATTTTTTTTTTCTTGACTTTTGCCCTCTGTACATATTAATTTAAGATTAATTCACCTGTATGACTTAATGTGCAACATAATTATTGGATGTTTTCCTCCAAGTGAATGGGTGAAATAAAGTCAATGTATAGCTTCGATTTTGCTGCATGATCAAACAATGTGCCATAGTCTATTCAAGCATCGGGTGTCTAGTGGTATTAGGTACACCTAACATCCAATACAGGTACTGTGTCTAAAATTGCTATGGCAACAAAGACAAACATCTGCACAGCAACAACAATCCCAAAGGCAAAATCCAAATACTGTAATTGAACACCGGAGAACAGGAGCAATTGTACCTCTACAACGGTTAGAGGACACATTTTTTGGAAGAAGAGTGTTGTGCCGGCAATTAATGAAGGCGGCTCCGTAGAAGAGAACATGCAGTAGTCTTGCTTTTTTAAAACAATCCAACATAACACGTTCAATCGGTACTTGACCCGGTTAGGAACGAATAGGGGGACGGATGAAAACCCACTTCCGTCCTTGCTTAGTCCGTCCTTTTTAAAAGACTTCTTGTCCTCCGTCCATCCGTCCACAAATCCGTCCGTCCCTGCGACGGAATGCCCAGCTCTGCTTTTGGGTGTTGCCACATGGCTGTGGCAGCACACTCCTAAGTTTTGCTTGAACACTTTATTCGTCTTGGGTGACACGCAGCACACGGATGGCAAAAACTAAACTGGACACTTATTCACCGTAGAGCAGGGGCGGAGCCATGGGTGGGCCTACACAGACCACCCATTTTGACAGACTGCCCACCCAGTGAGATTCATGAAAAAAATATATACTTTAAATTTCTTTTAATACAGTATTATTAAATTATTTTTTAATTTGTGTTTCGTGCATTTTTTATTTTATTGAATATTAAGAACGGCATAATTGTGGTTGCCTAAGGAAGAACCTCACATTATTCAGTTTGTCATTTTATTTGAAATACAATGTGTCGGGACAGGAGGATTGTGCTCAGTGGGAGAAATATTCAGGCCCACCCTGATTTTTCCAGGCCCACCCATTAGCCACGTTCTGGCTCCGCCCCAGCCGTAGAGACGTAAAGACGAAGCAATGCTATGATTAATACTGTGCTAAATGAAGAGCAAGGATATAGGTTCATCATGACTTCTTATGAAGTGTAAAATTTTACTGTTACACCAATTAATGGGTTAATTTTTCCATACATGTAAATGAACAAAGAATAAGGGTGATTTGGGGAAAAAAAAACATACACTTTTTGTCATATTGGACAATGCTGTCAGTATGCCCTGAAAGTAAATATTAGCTACAATGAATGTGCGCTACATTCAGTGCACGTCTCGTGCACATTAGTGAGAAGCCTGGCTTTGGTCAGTGAGGGGGAGAAGCATTATTGAAGTGAGGATTCATTAAAATCTTGCTAGTAGTTTTAACACTGCAAACTCCCATTTTAACTACATGGTAAAACAAAAACAATCGAAAGCACCACACAAAAATAGAAAGAAGCCTTTAATGACGGAGGTGTATTGTTTCGTGCAAGTGTTAAAAAAGCAGACAGATACTTGCCAATAGAAAGTTTTTAGTTTCTTAATGTAGCGGTTGGCAAAAACTCAATGATACTGACCCTTAAACAGGACAGTGGTTAAGCTTTGAGGGTGCACGTAACCTAAGTAAATAGTCTTTTCTTTAACTTGTATAGTGCTTTTCCACCTATTAAGGCACTCAAAGCGCTTCACACTGAGTTCATATTCACCTACTGATGGCGCAGCATCAGGAGCAACTAGGGGTTTAGGGTCTCAAGGACACTTCAACATGGTCACAAGGGCTGGGTTTTGAACCCACAACCTCAGGGTTGGGAAACGACCACTCTACCACTGAGCCATGTCGCCCCATAACAAATACAAATTATCAAATGAAAAACTACAATGAAAAAAGGTCACCACAAATGAGAAGAATGACTGGAAAGATTTGGGCAGAACATAGCAGAAGAAAGGTAGAAACAAACTAAAACTACAACATGGATACTAACCTATACAAGGGCTACTGAATTTGACAGTCAGACAATTTTGTAGTTTACTGTTTTAATTGATTAATATGTTGCTTTTACTATTAATAGTATACTATTAATAATACTATTAATATATGCTGTATATACTTTTGTACAAACTAACATTTTGCCAAACTGGAGAGTACTACCATTACTTTATGTGTCAGTATGCTTTATGCCAGAGAGAAAGAGGAGGGTAAAAGAAACGTCTGAACAGCTGCAAACAGTATCCCCCCGCATTTTAACATGATTTTGTTTTACTCACTGGTTGTAGAAACAACCCACAGACCCAGTGGGATTTTGGCATCATTACCAGTCACCAATCCTTGTCAGAAGTGTCTCAGTTGTTTGCAATCAGTAAAACATTGTGTGTTGGTCACATGCAGTTAGTTCTTACAATGTTTTCAAGCAGGTGTTCCACCTTTATAAAGTACTACTGTATGCTGCTTATTGTAGTTAATCGCAAGATGATGAAACAACCATAACACAACTCTGTAATGTACAACAGGCAACAGCAACTATTAATCTTAAGAACAGGCTAAAGTTCAGTGTGAGCATATTGATCTGTCTGTGCCACCATTCAATCTCACTATGGCATGAGGTGGGCACTTGTTAGATAGTCAAATGTCACTGACAAGTGAACCAATTTCCAAAGTGTGTGCAGCAATGCATGCATTGACAGGAATTGAAGTTTACTGCAAAGCTCTAATTTTAATCCCGAAATTGAAAGAAAAGTTTAAAAGCATCAACCTCTTCCTGCAAGCTCTGAACTGTAACAAATTTATTTCTAATGGTTATTTGCAGAGCTGGGCATTTTACAAAAATTTGCCGGTCTGTGTATCGCCGTCTGTCTGCAGCGTGGGTGCCCCTCCGCCGTCCGTCTATTCACCTTTTTGTCAAGGCGGACCAGATAGTAATCACCTATAGGTTGGTCCGACTATAACATAGTCTGTCTTTTGACTTTAGTTTCATGTTTTTCCTTTTGTTCCTTTGTCTGTCTCTCTTTAAGTTATTGAGTCCACCTGTGTTTATCATCCTGGTCCCTTGTGTTAGCCAACCAGCTTCCTCCTACCCTCTGTGTCTTGTCCAGGTGTTCCTCGTTGTATCGTCAACTCTGTATTTAGTTCTCCGCTTTCTTTCAGTCATTGTTGGTTTGTCACTTGTCAAAGTCCAGTCCCAGTCCCAGTTCCAGTCCTAATCCTAGTCCTTATTTAGTTTGTTTGGGTCCTTGTTGTTTTTGGACTTCAACATTTTTGTTGTCCCAGTGCCTTGCTAGCCTTTTTGTTTTTCTTAAATTAAATACTTAATGGTGCACTTTGTTTTTGCCTCCTGCATTTGGGTCCTCCCCCACGATAATCATGACACACTATCATTTTAAACGGACTTTCGTTAGCGTTTCCGTCGACAAACTTCACCACTACGACCCGACCAGCCCCCCACCCCCCGCCCGCTTTCCAGCCATAAAAAATTCTCTTTTGTTTGCCGTCTATAGTTTATTGCCCCCAAAATGGCCTTCCCTCATAGGCGGATAGACGGACCGGTCCTTCAGATGGGCGGAATGCCCAGCTCTGGTTATTTGTATCTACTGTACTTTCATTTATTACTGTTCAAGTTTTCTTTAATAGTACCCAAATGTACATGTGTTATGCAGACACGTTTAACGCGTAAGATGCATAGACAAGAGAGGCAGTGAGAGAAAGTAGTCTAATCAAAACAAGTGTTTTAGCACCCTTGCCTACCAGCTTTCTCATTTTCAGACCCACATGCTGGCAGGAAATTTAATCAATGCACATTTCTGAGTCACTGTGGCACAAGGCTACTGGAGGCCACGCATCTATCTTTCTTGTCACGTTGGATTGCTCTTCTGGGTGAACCCCGAGGCATATCCAGGCCAGATGGGATATGTAATCCCTGCAGCATGCTTTGGTTTTGCCTTGAGGTCTCCTCGGTTGGATGTGGCCAGAATAGCTCCACAGGGAGGCATGCGTGAAGCTGATTCTTTTGAAGGGAGCAAGCTGGAGCTTTCCAACAAGTTGTTTCTGGATTTTAGAGCGTCACAATTTATGTTGAAATGCCAGGATTGCAAAGGAAACAATTTTTGGTTTCTTTTTTTCTCCAATTTATTTATGTGTCAATTCACAAGAGTTCGCATATAGTTCAAGATTGTAATGCAGCCTTTCTCCTTCTGTCATAGCTGCACTGTGCTCTGAACGCATGTGGAACTGTTACAGACGAAGACTTTCGAGGGCCCCTTTCATATTTTGTCACAAACACACACATTTAATCTACAAAAGTGTTTTCACAGCATCAAATTGCCAATTCAGGTAGAATGTTGTGGAGAAGAAATAGCACTACAGAAATGTACACTAATTTACAACCACTAAAGAACAGGAAAGAACACAATCCATAAACTCACTTCTCAGTACAGTGTTCCCTCGGTTCTTCGCACTTCAGCTTTCGTGCCATCGATGCATCACAGATTTTTCAGAAGCATTCATAACAAATTAAAAACGAAACAACACAGCCGTATCAGGAGCTATATTGCAGAAAGATGCATTGTTTCAAAGATATGAGTTGCATTCGGAGGCTTTGTACTTACCCGCAGGCACTCATAAAAGGCGGTGACTGGTTCCCAGCGCGAGATCGACCAAAGTGGATTTACTTTCTCCACACACTGTACTGTACGAGAGCTGACTGGGTGCACATCATTGCAGCCTCTCGCTTAGTCTCGTTCACTATTCAAATGTGCCGTTGATTTAGTCAGAGTCAAGCTGGATATTTGCTCTAATAAGGTTTTGTAAAAATCGTACAGTACAACAGCTGTGTTTATAAGCTGCACTCACGGCCGGCCAGTGGCACGGACGACTTAGGACATCGCCAAATAAAGTGTTTGTTAGTTTTGTCTTAGGTTGTCTTAAAACAGCTTACCTTAACTACAATTCCGCGTTGCATTTTATCTGAAGGACATTATTGATGTTATTGTGCAAAGATAAAGTTAATGCATGGTGCCTATCCGGCGGCCATGCTTCTTCTTCGTTTTTGAAATGAAGTAGGAGGAGTAGAAGAAGAAAAATCATGCGAAGAAGAAGCGGCCGTTTTACTTTCACTTTTCACGACGACGACAAGCGTTTTAAAGTGCAGGATTGGATGAATTACACTATGGCATTCTAGTTAAGGTAAGTCAATTTTATGATAAAAATTAAAACTTTAACGTAGTTTTTATCGAACGTTCCTCCATGATCGCCAGTTGCTGCGGGCGGTCGAAGCTAAATTCTGATTAAATCCTGCAGCTTGGTATTTATATTCTTCATTTTGCATTTTTATTGTTAAATTTATTGCTTAACAAGTATTTAGAAGTGTAGGAACCATGTCGACGTAACAGAGCCGCAAATCCCACCAAAATAAAACTGTACAATAAATATAAAATAAAATAATAATCATAATCGTAAGTCAGACTCTACACTGCGGGTTTCTACTTTGCGGGTTCTGTCCCCCCATTAACCGCAATGAATGAGGGATCACTGCATATAATAAACCACTTAAATATAGATATGACCTGGGGCGCACAATGCACATAACTGGTACGCAGGCACACATGCGCAACAGAAATCACTGATGCGTACTGTCATTTGCGTCACGACGCAAATTTGCGTACCTGTTAACACTAGTGATGCAGTGGAACAAATCATCTTTGATTGGTAAGGATCAAGCATGGGTAGATTCGCAGAATAGTTGGTGAAATAAACTGTGCACGTTCACAATAACACAACGTGATTAGTCTGCATTCAGCAGAGGACGTTTTGCAAACATACTCAACGAACACACAGCCTCCACAAAGGCTAACTTCAAAATAAAGCTTAATACATTGAGTCCTTAATGCCAATGCAATAGCCTTAGTTGACTTTTACTTTGAAGTTGTCCCGCGTAACGGCTAAGTTCCGTTTTCGACGTCTCTCGACAGTTTTAATACTTGCTACTCAGTACTACTCACACCAACACAACGCTGTCTCGAAATCATTTTCAGTCACTAATTTAGGACACGAACAAACCGCTGGTTAATTACGATGTCATTGTATGATACGGCACACGTCTCCGGCGTTAGTGGCTAGCAGCTGTTATCATTAGCTGGTAGTACAACAGCTGCCTCTTGGCTTACTTTTTTTTTTTAAACTTCTTTTTCTATATTGTGGACCTAAATTACTTTGTAATGTGCTGTCCATGTTTTAAGAAAGGTGCCTTAAATTGCATTTCAAATCTTTTTCATTATGAAAATAAAAATAAAACTTTGTCTTCATTTAATTTATAACAACACGTTTGCCTTATAATTGTATGAAAACATTCAGCTCAAAATGTCTGACAGGATACCTTGAAATGTATACACTGTACCACTTACATACTTAAATTGTGTTCTTAAATCCTAAACGGCCATATTAGGAGTTGATTTGTTATTTTTATGGTCAAAAGCATTTTATAAAATAAATGAAGCGATCCGGTGGATCACTAGTGAATACCAAAGACAATCTCCTTGTACTCATGCGAGTACCGCATGAAAAAAATTATGTGCACCCCTGGATGTGAGATTTCATTTTCACTGTAAAGCAACTCCTCAAGGCCTGTATCACTATATCCTGTCAATTTTCCTCCAATATTTTCTGAAAGTAAGATTATGTACAATATGTGATGTTTACTAATTTACCATACTATCGCACTGGGAAAATAATTGCATTCCTGAAATTTTACTTCCAGATTTGTTTTGGCTCATGTTTTGAAACAGAAATTACATGATCAAAATAGCATGGACAAATCTCCAAAGCCCTTGGCAATTATTCACAACAGAATTAAGAGTACCTGGATAATGCCAGAGAAGTCTGTCTTGCCCAAACAGCAGCACTTGGCACTTTGCTCTCTTCTTCTATGTCATCATAAATGCCTTGTTTTGTATGATGTGGTTTAACGCTGAGGTGTTTCGTAATGTTTGTTGTGTTGCCATAACATTGGCTTTCCACAAATATCACAAACCACATCTTGGCTGTTTGTGTAACTGAAATAGCTCCACACATGACGCCGTTTACACTCTGCCATAATGCCATTTTCATTCAGCGTTTAACTGATAATGAGTGACAGACTGACTGAGCTTCATCACCTGCCGCTAAGTGAGATACCACCCCAGGGGAAAGAAAAAGTACTTCTCACCTGCTTATCTGTTAATCATTTAAATTACTTCAAATGACTGAATAATTGATTTTTGGAGCAGTAGCATAGATGACATATGATTGGTGGGTTTTGTAAACCCATGGGCCGTCTTGTGGTCAAACTTTTTTAATGTTATGTTGCCGCGGTTGACCCTCGCAGCAGCAGTATCCCTGACTTCTTTCGCGGGCACGGCTGCTGCTTCGCCCGCTGACAGTTGTGAGCTCCCAGCCGCTAACGCAGGCAATGCTAACCGGACAATTACTGCCTTCTTTCTGGATCAGTTCTGTGGATTTTCTTCAGGTATGGCTTCTGCTTTGCACGCCGACAGCAGTGAGCTTCAACGAGTAAAGCTAGCCTCACTTGTCTTCCTCTCAGTGAGTGCTGGGACTTCTGGTCGCCACCGGCAACAAGAAGTAGGCCTAGTAGTTTTTTTCTTTTCCTTTATTTATTTTGTTTTGACACAAACAGGCATCCCTGGGTGTGAATGGTGCTATATAAATGTCATTATTATTATTATCAAAGAAATATAAGCATGCATAAGAGAAAAAAAAAAGAGCACCCCATTTATGTACTAATTTCCTCATTCTCTTATAGTGACTTCATATGGAGAGCCTTATTGTTGTGATATTTTCAGAGGTTGACGTGGGCATAAGTAGAGATGTTCCACATACATTTTGGTGCCGATTGAGTCCAGTTTTTGGATATTATATGTATGTTCAGTGATTTAGATTGTAGTTCCTCTGCTGATGTCACACCAAATTATGGGGGGAGAAAGGGAGGTGTGTGTCCATATTGGACAGCAGAAAGAGACGTTTTAACAGTAGTGAGTTATTTGCTGATCTTTCCCAAACAAATTGATCAAATTGAAAATGTAACATAAATTCATTTACCTGATCAAAAATTGCATAAAGATAGTTTTGAGTGGAAAAATAGGTTGTTCTAGCCGCATAGTCCCTATAAGGCTCATGGTCATGCTCGAAAACCTTCTAGTGTTGCTAAATAAAGCAATTCTGCATGGAAGAGTGGGCCAGAATATCCTCAGAGATGTAATAGACTTATTGCCTGTTACAGAAAAAGTTTCATTTCAGTTGATGCTGATACTGGTGGCCCAACCAGTTATTAGGTTTAGGGGGCAAGTATTTGATCACACAGGCCCTGGGTAGCTGTTTTTTCCATTATTAAATAAAATCACCATTTCAAACTGCATTTTATGTTTACTTGGGTTGTCTTTGTCTGATATCTACGTTTGATGATCTTAAACATAAGTGTATGGGTCACGATTTCTACAAATTTTAAGATGTTGTATTAAACAATAAAATATCCATGCTGCAATTAACGCTTTCTCGAATTGATACACATTAACCAAGTATTTCCCTGATTTAGCATTATGCTTTGCAAATCTTCCGGGCAGGGCAAAATCGTGGAGATGGCAAATATGACATCATTGAGCCACGTCTCTGACTTGGTGGCTGTGAAGTGTGCTCATCGTGGTTTTTCATCAATATAAATGAGCGACCAATACTTACCGAGAGCTTGTCATTGCCATTTTCAGAGTCTGAAGACAACGCGGCTGGGCCAGTGACGTCACGCATGCACTGGGTCAAACGGCCAATAGGAGGATCTACCTGGTGAAAATTTTGAGTTTTCGGCATCTTTTTTGAGGCATTTTCATTACGTTTTTACCAAAGTAATCATCGGAATCTCACTATTTGTACTTGTACTGCTTCTTACATTTTTTTTTTAGGGTAACTTTTTTCTTGTCTCTTACACTTTAAAGCAGACATGTCCAAAGTCCGGCCCGGGGGCCAAATTCGGCCCATGTTCAAATTTCTACCAGCCCACAGCCTCTAGCATAGAATGAATAATGAGTGGCCCGTCAATAGTGTTGACAACAGTACAAAATACGCGGAAAAAAAAAGAAAAATTATATTTGACCACCATGTGGCAGCAGACCTGTGGTTGCCCTCTCAGGTCAGAAGCATGCTCCGCCTCTCAGAACACCCCATCTCAAAGTCGTGTTCGGTGTCATAGTGAACACCTTGCAAGCACATGACCTTTTGCGTGGCCCTTTCCAGACCATTTCTAAAATGGAGACTGTAGTGAAGAAAAAGAAAGTTGACAGAGAGGGCCGTTGCTTCCAGGACAAGTGGAAATTGTCATATTTTTCTTCAGTGGCTTTTTCAAGGAATTGATTATCAAGCGCCACTACCAGATGAAACATGCAAACTACAATAAGGTGACAAATGCCGTGAAAAATTAAAGCAACTTGAAGCTGAATGGTCGGCCCCCACACATTCTCACCTCACCAAATATGGCCCTCTTTGCAAAAAACGCATTTGTGCGTTTCGGCTTTAATGGGTTAAAGAGGGTAAACTATGCAAAAAAGTAAGAATATGAGAAGAGTGTAAATACTTTCTCACAGCATTGCATAGTAATGGACATTTTTTCAAAATGTGAACTGATGCAGCCACTTGGCTTCTCCTGTTCTACTGCATTGTGAGATACGCTAAGGCATGAACATGGACACACACTGATGCTGCCTCTCACTCATGTTGCACCTTCATTACAGCCAATAACAGGACACAGATTGGAAAGAATGATTAACTTGCAACTTCGGTGAACAATGCAGTCCGTATTAACCAAGGGCATTATGTAAGAATGCTTCCTAATATGTTCCTCGGGAAATATCTTATTTCAGCTTCAGCCAATTTCTCCCATTCCCTTGCAGAGCTCATTTAGTTGCTATCTCTACCATTGTTTTAACCCATCAATGCTGTTAGCCTTATCCCTCTCCATGTCCCATCTGGCCCCACTTTATCTTGTTCTCTCAGGCAAAGTACAGATGCAAGTCAAGTTGTTTCTAGCAGTGGTGTCTCTTGATGAAAACTCAAGGGAAATGTGCTGAGAATTGCTATCATTTTGTAAAGATTGGGCTATTCTTTCCTTTTTGTGTTCAACGCAGCCAGGCCCAGCTGTTTGCTCAATTCGGAACAAATGGATTTCCCTCCTGTGTTTTTCTTCACTCTCTCCATCTCCTTTGTGGGGGCCATGTGTACAGTTGTAATTACTTGGCTCTGGCTTATCAGAGCAATTGGAATGGAAATGGCACAATGGGTTAATTTCCAGATGATTTATAGGATTTTTAAAAGGATGCTCATAGAGGAACTATGCCTGCTCAGGCATGCTTTTAGACCATGTTTTCTGGCTTTATTAAACAATAAAAATATGTCAATATAATGAATGAAAAATTGGTTTTCTTTTTTTTTATAGAATCAACAGTTTTTAAATCTTTAATTTACATTGAGTAAACGGTGTACATATTACTGCTGATTTTATATATATATATATATATATATATATATATATATATATATATATATATATATATATATATATATATAATATACAAGAGATAAATAGATATAGATATATACATATACATAGATATACTGTGTATAGAGATATAAATAAATATAAATATAAATAGATAGATAGATAAAGGAAGTCTTCGATTTATGAACGAGTTCTGTTCCTACACTGGCGATGTCAAGACAAAATTTACATCAAAATACCTAGTATAAAAACACGAAAACATACATTAAAATAAACACATAAGATGCTGTACTTACCATTACTGCTGAGAGGTTGATGGAGAAGAAGGAGAGGTAAACAAGCTCAGAGATGCAGCACAAAAGCACACTTTTACAGGGTGGAGGGAACCGGCTGCTTCATTCATGTGGTGAGTGACATGAATATCGAGTGTTTTATTGACAGTTGAAAGTAACAAGTGGAAATGACGTTCATTTGAGTCATGACGCCTTGCGTCGCCGTTCACAGTGGATTATTCAAATGCCGGAGCAACTCTATCCACTCATTCATATAAACGGGTTATTCCAAGTGTGTCGGAAATCAGAATTTTGACCTTAATTGACTTCATATAAATGTTGTCACTATGGCGCTAAAGACAAAATTTGAGGACTTCCTGTAGACATATAGACAGAGATGGGCATCTTACTAAAAACTGCCTGTTATCTTACTAAAAACTGCCTGTTATTCGTCATCCGTCTGCAGCGTGGGTACCCTTCCGTTGTCTGTCATTCGCCTTTTTTCCGGGGGGAAAATGGTAATACGCGTCTATAGGCCGGTTCGCCTCTAATTTTAAACGGGCGCCTATCGGCGAGTCCGAATACATTTTCACTAGCATATTCTTATAATTACTTATATTTGTCAGACATAGGGAAAGAGACTTTAATTGTACATATTTTCTCAAATTGTGGATACACAAATACACGTATTTAAAAAGCTCTGTCCCTCGTCCAAGAACCAGCAGGTGATTCGTAAATAAGTTTACTGCAATGATATTATGAGGTGCATGCAGCATCCTTCCTAATTTCAAACAGGCAAGGAAAAAATACTTATTTATCAAAAGAAACTTCCTTAACTCTCATTTTACTGCATTAATGCCACAATATGTTCTTCTCTTGAGCTCATAAACACCATATGTCTCCGTGCAGAGGATCAAAAAGCCAACAGAAGACATAAAAGAAACGAACACACAAAATAAGCACAGGCATGCTTTTCCAGAAGTATGCTGAGGATGTGTTTTAGTGTACAGTGTTTGTGTTTTGTTGGAGGCATCCTGTAGGACAGCAGCTCAGCAGTCCAGCCAGTCCAAGGACAACAAGGGGTTGTTAAGTAAATCTACACACAGCTATTGTTGCCTTCTGCTCGGCTCCCCTTGAGTGTGCCACAAGTCCCCTGTGTGATATTGATTGTTTTCAAGTAACAGGCGGCGAAAATGGCCATCTCATTATTTTTAATGGGCATTCGAGATGGGCTTCATTGCCATGCTGTGCCGTCATTTATAAAACCAGGAGGAAGAAATGAATCAGACAAACTGGCTGAGGTACGCTGGGAATAAACTTCACCAACAGAGGTGTGACAAAGGTGTGTTCTGACTCATTGTTGTATCCATAAGAATGTACATTGATGTATGTTTTCTTTGGCGCCAACATGTTGACAAAGAGGGAGCATACGGAAGCGAAATTAAAGATAAAGGAAGCAAGTGAGAGAGAGCTGTCACCTGAAGCAAAAGTACGTTTGCATCTGGACTCTGTAACCCAGGCAGCTTGAGCACATGCTAATTGCATTCGTTTTTCAATCTACATTAGCCAGTTGGCTGGTGTGTCCTTCTCCGTTCCAACATTGTGATTAGGTACAGATACAGTTGCTTCTACAACCTTGGAGATGCCAGCAGCTCCCCAACAAAATGGGATTTTTTCCCAGCGTTTTTCATCTCGATGATTTTTAATTAAGCCTCCTCCCAGTTCTCCCCTGTCGCTGCTCTAATCAGACCACGAGAGCGCTTGGCTTTTTCCTGCTTGTTGTGTAAAAGACCTCACAGCACAGCATCCTTACCACTAAAATGCCTTTTGAAAATTTTGTTGAACTTAATTTTATGTATTTTTCGTTTTACAGTGAGAGACCCTTGGCACTTATTGAGATTAGATACTTTTATTGTTTGATGAAGTGGTGGGATAGTCATGTCATTAATCATGATAGTGATGTTATTGTTTTGGTATGGATGCACAAAGGCTCCATGGTTTAAGCCACCACTTGTCGGGGAGTTCTCTCTCTTTAAAAATAGATTTATACCATTATAGCTGTGGAAAGATCATGTAATTGGTCTCATTAAAAATTCATCAATAAAAGAGCTGTATAAACAAATCTCGTGTCATAAAGAATGTGTTGGCGATAGCAGTAGTTGTTTCACAACTTTTACACAGCATAGTGTAGAGAGGTTCTACAAAGCACTCTAAACTATAAATACAACAGTTAACTTAGTGTTGGATTAACACCTTTCTGACCGTGTCGGTCAAAAAAGTAATATACTGTATTTGTAAAGTCAATACACATCTAGTATTGGAGTTCATTATGCTATGCAGATGTACCTAATCTTGTGGCCAGTGGGTGACAATGGAGCAGGGACATGGGTCAATGGGGGAATATCTCTGGAAAAAAATATGATGGCACATATTATTTTATCAATTACAAAATGTAATAGTGCTCACCAGGAAGGAAAAAGAGTTCAGAAAAATTAAGGGTTATAAGAGTAATGACAACACACTGAAGAAGCAAAGTCTCCAAGGTGGTTTAAAAGCTCCACGGTGGCAGGGGCCCCGGGGGTTGATGAGATAATGTTGCACTGAGTTCCTCAAGGCTCTGGTTTTCATGGGGCTGTCTTGTATGAGAAGTGGGACAAGAGTGTGTGTTCCATAACTCATCAGCCTCCCTGGTAATTTGGGGGTTCTGGAGAGGATCATCCATCGGAAAGACAAACCTTGGAGTTGGGAAGCAACGTGGTTGTCTTCTTGACTGTGGAGAAGTCGACCAGCTTTACGCAGTCAGTTCAGGAGGGACCATTCAGATTCATAATAAGGTTCAGATAGCTTTACAAATCCCAATGGGGCAATTAAGAATATGCGTGGAAAATAAAGAGAAAGAAAGAGCGAGAGAGGGAACTCTCATGCTTTTCTTTCTATCGGTCTACACGTGCTACCACACTGTACATGTGTACTTGGTGAAAGTGTTTGACCACCCCCCAAGGGATTCCTGCGCATGGTGCTCCGGAAGTATGGGGATCCCTGATACAACCCGTGTCAGAATTTGGTCTGCATTACTGGCACTAATTCAGATTTGTTTCCAGTGAGCTTTGGACACCATCAACAGACTCTGTTGTGCTTACAGGTACGTAATTTTAGCTGCAGAGTTGAGAGGGTCAGGTTTGGTCACCTCAGTGTTGAGTTTCTGAGTTTTGCAGATGCATGCTTGATAGGCTGTGATTTTCAGCTCTCACTGGAGCGGTTTGCAGCTCCATTTCCCTGTCAATCTATTCCCACCTTCCCCTATGGTCTCGAGCTGTGGGAAGTGAAAGAACAATGAGAACAAGTGGCTAAAATTAGTTTTCTCTGCAGGGTATCTGAGCACTCCATTAGAGAGAGGGTGATTAGTTCAGTCATCCAGGATGGGTCAGAGCAGATCCGTCACCAGACCTCAGTCTTTAAGGGGGGCAAAAGAAATGCATAGAGGAACAGTACAACTTGTACAGATTATTTGAGAAACAATATCTTACTAATCATGTCTGGCTTCAGACAGGACCTCTGACAATTTACGATGTTGCTCAATGCACTAAAAACATTGTTGTCGTTTTTGTTTCATGTGGTATACTCTAACATAAAGTTGTACTGGCTTACTAAGTGAGCACAACAAGTACAACACTTTACTGGTTCAGTCTCTTTTATTTCAACCAAAATACCTCCAAATAATAATGGAGGATTTATTTTTGCCACTAAATCCGTTGAGTTATGTCATGTGCACCGACGTGCCACGGTAAACACGAAATGGGGTTTGTGAGTGGTTGGCCTAAGTGTTGCATTTGAATGAACAGGCAGTCCTCAAATTACGACGTCCGAGACCTACGACGTTTCGACTTTACGACGCCCATGCCTCTTCCTCTTCTATTTTGTCCCCAGCACCATAGTGAGTATTTGGGTTAACGTCAAAATTCAGATTTCTGAAACATTCTGAACACCCTGTTTACATGAATGAGCGGACAGAGTTGCTCCGGCATTTGAATGAGCCACTGTGACGTCGACACACGGAGTCGTGACTCAAATCGACGTCATTTCCGTGTGTTACTTTTAACTGTCAATAAAACACTCGATAGTCATGTCACACACCACAGGAATGAAGCAGCCGGTTCTTCTCCATCCACCTCTCAGCAGTAATGCTAATTACAGCATCTTATGCTTTTTATTCTAATATATTTTCTTTTTTTTTTATACCAAGCATTTTTATGTAAATTTCGACTATAACGGTGAAATCCGACATACGGGGAAATTCAGGTTACATCGCCAGTGTAGGAACGGAACTCGTTCCTAAATTGAGGACTTCCTGTACATGCAGTTTCAAGCAGGCAAAACCTATATTGTTGATTTCAAGATATGAATATCTTGAAGGGTCATATCTAGATATAGTTACTAGAATGATAAATCGTTCGGCCACATAGCAAATATGACCAGGTGCAGTTTAAAGGGTCAACAGAGGGACAGCAAGGGCACACAAACAATACACAAGAGAAGTGTTTGTCTTTGTTTGCGGATTTTCCTAAAGGAAGACATAAAATGGGCCAATAAAAAGTGTCCACAACATAGGTTAAGACACTTTCACTTAACAAGCTATACTAAACAGTGTGAATGGGAGATATGTAAAAAGAATACACATTATACAATATTGGTGGAACAAGTCCTCAATTCACATCCAGTAAAATGTTGCTGTAAGTTCAGATTTTGCCATGTTTTTGTACGAAGCTACTAAGAGTGGGTTGCAAGGTTTCAGATGTTAAAAGTAAAATCCGCAAACCAATGGAGGTGAACTCGGTAGACAACTGGTTAGCACGTCCGCCTCACAGTGCAGAGGTTTAGGGTTCGAATCTGGGCTCCGACCTTCCTGTGTGGGGTTTGCATGTTCTCACTGTGCCTGTATGGGTATTCTCCAGTTTCCCCACACATTTCAAAATTGCGCATAGTATGTTAATTAGCACTCTAAATTGTACCTAGGTGTTATTGTGAGTGTGAATGTTATGTTCTTTGTCTATGTGTGCTCTGTGATTGGCTGGCAACCAATTCCGGGTGTACCCCGCCCACTGCCCAAAGACAGCTGGGATAGGCTCCAGCACGCCTGTGACACTTGTGAGGGTGAGCAGCTTGGATAATATTCGTATGTTGGGGGTTATCAAAGTATCATCTCGTTTACAAACAGCAGTGTGGGTTGGTTAGTAATGTGTGTGTGTGTGTGTGTGTGTGTGTGTGAGCGTGCATGCGCATCTGTGTAAAATCATCAACACAGTCCATAAAATGTAATTGCGCACAAGAAACATAATTTGTTTGCCCTGAACTCTATTAAAACAATGATGACACTGTCCTGTTCTCTCATAAAATTCAAGGTAACTTGAAAATTTCTCAAATGATTGAAGGTAAATGTGAAGAGGTGACCATTTTGATGTCTGCATAGCTACAATAGCTGAGGTCCGGAGCTTTACATTTAGAGTGGCCCTGATGCAAACATCTTTGTACTTATTAAATTTTGGTGGTCAAAGGTGAGACTGACAAACGGATGGACGGACAGAAAGACAGTAGATAGATAGATAGATAGATCGATAGATAGATAGATAGTGACATGAAAAAGTATTTGCTGTCTTCTCAAATTAATATTTTTTTGCAAAGATTCCCCACTTTAATGTTGTGTAATGATGTAGATCATCAAACAAATGTAAATTCCAGGCAACCCAAGTAAGCATAAAATGCAATTTTGAAATGGTGATTTTTTTTTTAATTTCTTTTTTAAGGAAATAAAAACTATTCAAAGCTATACAGGTCCCTGTGTGGAAAACGTACTAATCACCATATCTAATAACTGTTTTGGACCACCCTCAGCATCAACAACTAAAATAAATTTTTTTCGATGAGTGGCAATGAGACTTTCACATCTCTGTGAAGATATTTTTCCCACTCTTTCTTGCACAATTGCTTTAATGTAGCAATGCTGGAGGGTGTTCGGGCATGAATGGCCTTTTAAAGGTCATACCACAGCATTTCAATCAGATTCAAGTCTGTACTTTGTCGCGGCCATTCCATAACCTTCATTTTGTTTGGTGTTTTTTAAAGCTATTCAGAAGTTGACTTGCTTGCATGTTTTGGATCATTGGTCTGCTGCGGAACACAAAGCGCTTCAGCTTGAGATCACAAAGTGATGGCCGAACATTACCCCTTGGGATTTTCTGGTAAATAGCAGAATTCCATCAATTACAGCAAGTCGTCGAGCTCCTGAAAGATAAAAGCAGCCCCAGACTATCACACTACCCCCTAACATGTTTGACTGTTGGAATCAGGGGTGTGGTGGACATGGGGAATTTGGGGAAAACTCACTTTCGCTCGTACGTTCATTCAAACGTATTTGCCAGTCAAAAATGTTTACTCATTGGCGGTTCCACGCTTCTGTACATTTGCTCTGTTTCTGAGAAAAGTTTGTTACTTAGAACTGTTTTTTTTTTTTTTTTTTTTTTTTTGGTTGGGAGCTGGTGTCCCAGCTTTCTGAGTTTGTGTATGCAAGTGTGTGCGTGTGCCTCTGATTTAATTTTTTTCTGGTTTGATGCACTGGAGTGACTCAGTAGCTGTTTCCCCATCTTCACCAACTGCCCTACTCCAACCTCAGACCTTTGCTCCTTGTTGCCACCCTGTCATCTTCCCTACGCTCGCAGCGAGCCTGCTCACTGCAATTGACATGCCCATCCGGACTCAGCTCTTGGACCTCCTGCACAACTGCATACCTACGGACAACGGCTCTCCCTCCATGTACTCCCTCCTGTCATACATGAACATCCCCCACTTGTTTGTTCACTCTCGTTTCTCTATTTGGGTCCTCCTGCGACTGGAATCTTAACATGTTAATGTGAATATTCTTCATCCAATGGGCTTTGTTGTCATTTTATATATGGGGTTATCTTTCAATGCAATGATTTTTTTTGTATGAAAAGAAACTGAGGTTATTTATTGGATGTGTTGACTCCCTGTTTTAATTAAAAAGTGTAAATAAAAGGTTTTTTTTTTAAAGTAAAAGCTCTCTCTCTCACTCACTCCCTCTCTCTCTCTCGCTAAGTCTTTTTTGGTTTATTCAGCAGTAATACATGTGCATTTGTTAACCGAACAAGCAACCTTTTTAATTGCATATTAGTGTTTCATTGATTATTACAATTCACTTTGTCTTGGATGCCTGTTGAATATCTATATCCGAACAAACAGGAAGCTTAAGATGAAAGGGGCAACAAATGAATTTAAATGCTTAGTAATTCTGTGCGGAATAAAAAAGCCATTTTCAGAACTGAAACAACACCGGGTCAAACTAGGCAAAGCCGGGTCAGCCCACTGGCCACCAGCTTTTTTCGCCCTCCTCTCCTTCTTCTCCATCCACCTCTCAGCAGTAGTGCTAAATACAACATCTTATGCTTTTTTCATTTTAATGTATTTTCATTTTTTTTATACAAAGTATTTTGACGTAAATTTGGCCCTTAATGGTGAAATCCGACATGCGCGGAAATTCATGTTACATCTCCAGTGTAGGAATGGAAGTCGTTTGTAACTTGAGGACTTCCTGTATTGTATTACTAGAATATGAGTTAAGCAGCAAAATCAACCCATTTTTAGCCATTTTCAGAAAAATGTTCAGGTCTTTTGTGTTGGAGACTAGAAAAAAAGAGTTAGGAAGATGAAGCATGGCAGAGGTTATGGAGGAGATGGGGGAAGGCAAGAAATGAATAAGGATGATAAAAGACAGAGGCAAAGCAAAGTGCATCCCCCAGGCTTGACACATGTTTCAGTGTCTCCAGTTCAGTGGCCCCTTTAGGAAGTTAGGGTCATGTAGCAGCCCAAATCGATGAGCTGAGAAGGGACTGAGAGGCTCCATACTAATACCTGCTCCATGGTAATACCGCCTGTTCCATCCCTGCTGGGGAATGTCATCCATCAAACTGCTGCTGCCACCAGAATTGAGTGGCGCTGCAAGAGATGGCTGAAGATTGTTTTACCATCCTTCCTCTACATCCGAGAGCTGGTTTTAATAATGGTCATAAGGAAGTTTTAAGTTGCTCCATTGTGTCTCCGTCTCTGCAGAAAGAGAGAGAACATTTTGCGGGTCTTGTAGGCAATGACACTACAACAGGGCAGTAAACCCAGACAAATGTTTTGGGCCCCAAGCTAAAGGGGGCCCCGAGAGATGGCTGACATTGGCCCATTGCAACAGCGTGTCACCGGAGGGAATCCTCTGCACACGGCCATCTACTAGCGGGCTTGTTGGAATGCACCTACACTTCAACAAAATGAGGTGTACATATCGCTCAGGGCGCGCAAAAAGAAAAGAAAAAAACAAGAAGAGGTTAAGAAGTAACATGATAGTGGTATGGGGGAAAGTGTATATGTAACAGGAGAAAAGTAGTGATTACAGTTTGTCCCAGTCTCAACAAATACAGTATGAGAAAAAGTTGCTCACATTATTCACCAACATTATTTAAATAGCAGACCAGTTTATAAACTACGTGAGACGGAACAATACTCATCTGTTTTTTCCAATTATAGTAGAATAATGCTTAGGCATTTACAGAGCTGGGCACTTGACCCTTTTTTGCCGGTCCGTCCTCCGTCCGCGACCTGGATACCCTTCCGGCCTTGTCACTCCGTCCTTATTCATAAAAATGCTCGCCCTGTGACCCCCGTCCCTTTAAAACGGTTACGTCCTTACGTCCGTCCCCACCCATCAAAAAAAAAAGAAAAAAAAGCTTGTTACACATGGTATGTTTTGACTTTCTTTCTTTAGTTTTTTTTTACAGCTGTTGAACTTTACCAAGACGGCAATTTGTTTGCATTAGCTTTGGTACAGTGTCGCCCACTTGATCCTTTTTTTGTTTTGCCAGTCAATGTTTTCTACCAAGCAAAGCCTCACCCCTCTGCCACGTGCGCGAATGAAGCGGCTACGGCAGTCAGGTTTTAAATTTCCCCAGATCACACACTAGCGCTTCTACTTCTTCCCATTCTTTTTATTCATCTCATTCTTCTCATTCTTCCTTTTCATCTCCCATCCATGCAGACCGAACGTGGGCAGTGCACAGCGTTTCCGCCGGGGCGTTCTCAATGCAAGTATGTACACCCAGTTGAGTGACTAGTGGTGCGTTTGAAGTGTTCTGAGGCTATTTTTGTCATTCGCCCATTTCACCGAGTAGGTTGAGATGAAGTTTTGCCGCCTTGCGACAACGTCACACTTATGAGGGTCAATTAGTGAGTCGGACTAAAATCCAGCTCCGCCCTGACTTAGTCCATGTCGGCCCCCGCCCCCCGTCCCAAAAATGGGCGTGGGATAGAGGGACGGATGGTTACGCCCCCGGGACAGACTGCCCAGCTCTGGGCATTTATAATGCATAATACAATACAATACAATTTTATTCATATAGCGCATTTCATAAGGTGGTGAATATGCTGAATCCTGGACCCCAGAGCAGACGTGATCATTAAACCAAAAGAGAAAAATCCCAAGTACAAAGCTGAAACACAAAATGAAAAACTACTCAGACAGAACAAGAAATAACAAAAAGAGATGGACAGAGAAGTGGTGGAAGAAAGACTACTATGAGACACTGGTGACAAGAAATAGAATAAGTCAGGGTCAAACTTCCTCTTCTACTGCATCAAAACATCCCGCTGAAGATTATTGACAGCAAGTGGCACCGCCCACCAGTGCTCCCGAGGTGACTGTAAATAAAAAATGAAATGGTAGAACAATAGGCAGTAAAACACTGTCAGCTTTTTCTGTCCAAAATTGCACTATTTGTGTTTGAATAGAAAGATGCGGTATACTAAGAGATGGGCAATTCAGGAAGTAAAACCCTGCCACAGTTTGGCTTTAGCCACAGGTGCTTCTACTTAACCGACAGGTAAATGAGCTCCCTGAGTGGACCTGGATTTCCCATCTCTGGATGTACTGTGTCTCCTTGAATTTTCTGGTAAAGACTAAATGGTACATTAAACAAAACATTAACATGAAGCTGTGAAGTCGTTACTGCCAGTTGCTTTTGTAATTATTGCATACACATCTGAAATGTCAGTGTTTGCGGCAGAAACAATTTGCATGGGCATTTTAATGTAGGCTAAGAAAATATATTTTGCTCTATTCTTTTGCTTGCTTTCTTTGTTGGAAGTTTGTAAGTTTATATTCTAGTTGTTTATTTTCTAATATATTTACTTTGAGGGGTTGTGGTTCTGCAGTCCTTCTTGCCTCGGGCCCCCAGAGGATGTAGAAACGCCCTTGCTTGTGGGACAAAGGATTGTAACTCATCTATTACATTGTGGTTGCCCAAACCGCAACAACTCAGCCTTGATACATCATCGTACTTTGTACTTATTGATCGGCTCCTGTTCTGACAAGGAATGCTAAATGAGATTTCTCACCCTCATGAGAAAAAACACCTGTCTGGCCACAGTGTGTGCCCCCACTTAGGTTTAGTTCAATGAATAATTTGGCTCACTGAAGGCATTTTCCAAGTCAAAAGATGTTTGGGTTTTGGAAGTCCTTTGATATACAGTATAAATAGTGTTAAGTAAGTTCAAATAAGTTTGAACTTGAACTCCAAAATAGCATAGACCCCTTTCCGTTCTGCGTCGTCAAGACACGCATTTTGTTGTTGTCTCGGACTTGGTTCAGACTCCTTGACTCAGACTTGTTTCGGACTCTCAAAATATTTTTATCGATTCAACCATTACCACTATGTCTTTATTTCTGAAAATTAGCGTCCTCCTTGAAATGAAGTTTTTCAGGTTATCAAAATAGGCGTCTGATTGGTTAACATGACCTTGAGCGCCAAAGCACGCAGTCTTATTCTTTCAAGTCAGGTCAACCAACAGAGGGGTAAAATTCTTTGTACCAGCTATCGAGAGCTGGCGTTAGCCATAATGTCTTAAAATATATATATATATTTGGACATTTGGAACTCTGTTACTGAGCATAGCATAGCTGAGTTTATGTGGTTTGTAGAGTAAATGATTCTACTTTCCAATAACCATTGACTGATTCATTGAACGTGTAAGATGGAATACATTTATGATCAGACTCCAACCGTCAACCAATGTACAAAATTGTGTACTCTATTGAATACCTGCCAAAAAGAAAAATCGAAATCTTTCACTGAAAGTTTTGGTCTATTAGAACAGTGTATTGACGACCATGCCGGTCCTCCAAAACACCAAGACAACAGGTGAATCAACATGAATAACTATCAGTGTAAGTAATGCCTCTTTAGCAAGCTTCAGCATAGTTAATTACTGTAAATTGTCAGAGGAGCAGCTGACAGATTTGAGGTGAGATGCCTCTACTGTGTTTTCAACATAATGCAGAAATTGATAAAATAACTAATAAAACACGAGGGTTTGTAACTGTAGGAACAAATAGCATTTAAAAGTTTAAGTGATTCAAAGATGACAGACATCTTTCTTCCATTGCCAATATACAAGAATAATTTATAAAATACTAACTCTAACACATGTACAACTCTCAGACAAAATGTGATGGTGGATTAAGTCACACCTCATGTCAATTAACTTGCCACATGTACAAAGAACATAAGACATTTAATAACTTTGGAAGTAATGTAAAGTGCTCTCGACTCTCAGACCATGTGAGGCACATGTCAGCTCTAAGCAATATGTTTGATTCCCTGCAGTCACGGTATGACGTGATTAGCTGTTCCTGTAAATGGCAGGCTAAAACAGCTGCCCATCATTTGCTGGACGTTAATAATGTCGCTAACTACTTAATGCTAATCATGGCACAGCCTGACAGTCGTAATGAAATTCATTTTGGTTCAATCCGTGTTTGGTCCAGCAATTCCATCATGTTTTATTGAATCAATCAGTCGAAAAAAAAATATATATATACTTTTGTGAAAGCTCCACCATAAATGGAAAAACAAAAAAAAAACAAAAAAATATTTTATATATATATATATATATATATATATATATATATATATATATATATATATATATATATATATATATATATATATATAAAGTGACAAAAATCAAGACTGCATCCACAATATTCTTCCTGTCACCTCACTCCCAATAGTCAGACTTCTTCCCTTCAAGCAATTCCTAAGTACTCATCTCTTCAGGACTATAACCATTGCTTCTACACTCTACGTGAGATGGATTAAATTCACAGTATTTCTACAATTACAAATATATCTTTTCCATGGTGTATAACTACACCGTATTTGGGACAACTCATTTAGCTGTCATTTACATATCATATTCTAGAAATGTGTTACAGGACCTTTGTTTTGTAATTTGCATCCTGTAGAGATTTAGAGCTCACAAAATGGAAACACATTCCAGGACGCGTCTAATCTGAGTTAATTCCGCCGAATATAATGCAACCTGTCTTTATTCGTTCAAACTACTGTAAATCCCTTGTAAATGGAATACAGACTGTTAGAAGATCTACATAATTAAAAGTCGTAAGTAATGCGGTGAAGTGGTACCTGGATTACAGTTTTTTCCCATTGCTTGAATACGTTTTGCAAAATTTGGCTCACTGTGTCTAACAGGTAACTAAACCATTCACATCTATGTCAAATTCAAACTCTGCTTTCAAAACCGAACATTTCTTTGACAAAATGATAGCCACTTACATCATATGAGTACACTCTCAGACCAGCAGCAACACACTAGTCTACTTTATATAAAGCACAACAGTCTTTCGTTTTCACTTTTTTATTGACTTCCACAGAAGGCACTTTTTCACAACAGCCATTACTTTGCAGTAGTGTCTTTTCCAGTGGAGTCAATTCAATTAAGGCAAAAATAAAACAAACTGCGCTACTGTAAACACAAAAAACACAACTCTGTGCAAGTGGTCTTTTGAATCAAGCCGTCTGTTGCGGTCTGGCCACAAGATCTCGTCAACATCACGAACAATGTGTTCTCTAGCTAAGCGTCGGGGAAAATATCCCCTTGTGTGCCGAATCCATCCCTGGATTGACCTTACCTGAATGTCTCCGCAGGCCCGTTCCATTGCCTCTTCGACCACTTCCTCCTCTCTCTCTCTGTCCTCCACCACACTGCCTCCATGCTCGCAAAGTTGTCAAAATGGCTTAACTGAGTTTTTTTTTTGTAGCAGGCTGATTGGTGTTCAATTTTGTAAGTAAGTATTTTTAAGTGTGTGTCTAAGTACGTTCAACTAAACAATGTGTGTTATATTTTGAATAGATGTGTTTTCTCACTGGTGCCCTGAGATTACATTTTTTAAAACCGGTTTATGAATGAAATAGTGTGTAGTGTACAGGAGCAAGTGTGTTGCAAAAAAAGAGCAAGGGTGTTCCAGAATTTCAACTAAAGTGCAAAGCAACACTCTTGTTTAAGATCTGGTCACACTTTAAGGAATAGTGACAACAACTTCAACAACTAAAAGTTATGTTACTTTGGTTTAACTCTTTCAAGCACAGTGGTCACAATAATGGACAGTTGTTTAAAAGTTGCTTTCGCCTATATTAATTCATCTAAAAAAAATCTTTATATTATAAATCATATCATCAAATCATAATTCATGCATGAAAGGGTTAAGCATGTGTCTATAGTGTTCAACCAATGGAGAAAACAAAACAAAACAACAACCCATTTATCATAAAACATGATGATTTTCAATTAGCTCTTCCACTCATATTTTACTCACAGAAACCAAGTGTGGGTTGAATTCGAAACCAAGTTGTTAGCATTTTGGGATTTGACATTGCTTGTTTTTTTTTCTCTGATGAATATTTAATTTTTTTTCTGATGAATATTTAAGTTTTTTCTCTGATGAATATTTAAGTGAAGATAATGATAAGTGATTCACGAGAGTTAAAGGCGGGTGAAGCATAAATACAACTTGCTTGATGCAGAAGAGAAATTTTAAACATTACTTGTTTCCCCCCGGTTAAATCATATCAAAGTCGTTGCTGGTGCAAGCGTATTAACAATTTCGCCTAACAGGCCTCCATGACAACCAAGCCTGTTTGATTTGCATCACGAGGAAAAAAACACAGGAGTCTGACCACATAAATACTGAATGAGACTTTCATCAAATCATCTCGCTACTGTTGGTAGTTCTGATGCCTCAATTAAGATGGCAGGGTTGCTGCAATGTGGGAGAACGTGGCTGTGCAGGGATTGTAAATAACAAAATTACTTCTGTATTTACAGTAACATGGAAAGGTCAGGCTATGCTAATAAAAACCTTCATGTCTTACAAGATAACCAACGCACCGAGGTTGACTTCATACATTGGCTTCTATTTGTAATCATAAAAATGGCCTGGGGACATTAAATTGCATCACATACTAAGCTTTGTGCTCACTTAGAATTCAAACAGTGTGATGTTGCATGATAAGAGCCCTGCAACCATCCTTTTGATATTCTTTGCTTTGTGCAGCAAAGCCCACCGCTGACTTCTTGACAAGTTGACCAAGCTCCAGTAATGACTTGAACATGAGAGGCTTTAGTCCCACACAGAATTAGCTTGATAAACATTAATTACATGTAATTCTGGAGAGTACGGGCGTCTGGCGCTAAAATGCTATTCTGGCAGCTGCTGAATTGATGTTAAATCCTCAGAGGCACTAAATTATTCTTTACACTACAGGCAGGCTGTCTCGTACCAAAGAATCATGGAACGAAGCTTCCTGAACTTTGGCTGTTTCCCACATGCAGCTGAGAACAACTTTTCACCTGTGAAGTTTTTTTCACCACAGTTAACACATAAGGCGCCTGGCAACTACACAGTGTTGATTTTAAAGCCATGCTTATGAGAGAAGGTTTTATAATTGAGGCAAGAGTTTTACCGTCATTCTATAATATAATATACATGATGTGCACATCACATGCAGGCAGATTGTCGACTGTTGGAATAAAACACTGACATCCCCAATCTTTTATGACCTCACTCACACAACAAAATCTTCTGTTTGACACCATTTTGTAAAATAAAAAAAATAAAAAAAAGCACCGTGTGGAAGTGACATTGAAATGTATCAATAACAAACTAAGTGGAGTGGAAGGGAAGAATCTTCTTGGCAGTTATCAAAACTGGTGATGATTTGTAGAATGTTAGTGAAAGTTTAAAACAAATAGTGTACAATGCACACAGTGATCGGAAGGAACTTAAACGGCAAAGTCACGAACTGCGTATCACAGTAAAGCCGGGTACACACAAAGACAATCGGGCTGTTTTTGTCCCAATTTTCCTGCTTCTCAACCAAGGACATCAAAGGCCTGATTGTCTTACGTTGTCCTGCCAAGATTATGCTTTGGTCTGAGGTGTGGTAAGAGTTGGGCTGGCAATCTCTTAAATAGTAAATATGTTCACTGTTCAGTATTTACGACTAAAAATATTGATGTGTGTGCGCTAAGATGACCTCCTCTAGCTGTTTGACTTTACTAAATTATCCATAGGTGTGGATTTGAGTATTTATGGTTGTTTTTCCATTTGTGCCCTGCGAATGGCTGGTGACCAGTCCATCTGTACCATATGAATGTGTGCTCATAAAACTTTATTTATTTGTTTTTTATGGCACAAAAATGAAGTTACACTCATTTTTACGCCGAGTGCACGTGCGCCAGTCTACCAAAACAGGGCCACAGGTGTTTACAAACAGCAATCCTTTTTTATTTATTGTAAAAAACAATTACATCAGTTTGTTATGGTTTCATTGAGGGACATTTAGATTCATCCAGTCATCAATGTATTTTAGACAATGACACAACACCTTAATTGAACTGTTGTCATTTGGGGACATTGATAGATATAGCTGTGTGTCATCTGCATTGCCATGATAGGCAACATTGGCGTTCTGAAGAATTTCACCCAAGGGTAGCATATACAGACAAGGTCCTAGGACTGACACTTGAAGGACCCCACATGCCATGGTCATTGGATCAAATTCAAAACTAACCCTTTCCTCCAAGCAGGGCCTAAACTATTTTAGGACGATTCCACTGTATGTTTCCACCCTGTTCAACAGAAAATTATCATCAACTGTATCAAACTTTGCATTGGGATCCACTCAGACTTGAACTGACATCTATCCTGAGTCAGTGTTCAATCTTCAGTGTTCAATCTATAATTACGTACTTTAATAAGAGCCAATTCCATAATGTGATGAGGCTCGGAACATGATTGAAATATACCTCAAAATCCATCTGGGTTCAAAAAATTGCTAAGTTGATTAAAACACTCTTTTGACAATCTCGGTTGAGAAGGGGAGGTTTGAGATTGGTCTGTAATTAACAAAAAGGAAGCATACAACGTTCTTTTTTTAATTTTGAAGTGGCTTGATGACAGGCAATTTCAGGGATTTAGGAAACTCACCTGCCTGAAGTGAGCAATTGATTATATTTCCTATAATCAGTGGCGTGCGCTGCCTTTCAGACATAGGCCTTACATAGCACAAGATTCTTAAAGAAAAAAAAAAGTTACACTGGGCTTGCAATCCTGTGTCAGAATGCGTTGGGAAGTTTACACTGATATAGCAACACAAAGAGCTGAAATCTGATTTGACAAAAAGAAAAAAAAGTATTCGTGATAACCCACAAACAACGGTAAACTGCGCTGCCAAGACACGTGATATTAAATGAAGACAAAAGGCTTTTGAAAATAAATGCATACAGTATTTTACAAATTCACAGAAAGTTTTAAATGCATGTCAGTACTTTTAATAATGTTTAGGCCAGGAGAGAAGGCTTTGAAAGCCTTGACGGCACATCACTGGTTATAACTCAGTTAGCACTTTTTTCACTATAGTACAAATACTACAAATGTTTTGTTTATTATTTTCACAGTTGCCTCATGCACTGCTGCTCAGTCGGCCATCGTCAAAAATGGGATGGCGATCGATAATAGATGAATGTTCATGTTTGAAATGGCATGAGGGGGCGTAAACTTCGAGAAAGTCCGTCCGCTGCATCCCAGTCCCCCCACCCCGTGCCCGTTAACCCCAAAAATTTGGAGGGCATCGAAACCGGCCTTTCGCATCTAGTGTGTAATGAGGGAGGCATATACAGTTGAGGACACAACTGTTTATTAGCCCCTCAAAAAAATGTCATTGTTTTTAAAGTATTTCCCAAGTACTTTTAAACAGAGCAACACATTTTTGACACATCATTTTTAGACATTGTAGTTTTATATAGAAGGCACAAATGATTTATATTAGTACACCACAAGGGTTTTGGATCAAACCCACAACCTTCGGGTTGGGGGATGACCACGCTACCATTGAGCCATGCCGGCCCATTGTAAGATTTTAGGGAGACAGAAAATGCATCTGATTAGCCTTTCGGCCTATGGTTGATTATATTGTTGGTGTAATTGCTGCTAATATCTGCCAATGGCCCGTTCATCATTTGACACAGTTTGAGGGTGTTACTTAACCTTGCTAAGATGCTGAGATGAATGGGAGTGAACATGAAATTTGAGTGGTCATTACAGATGAGGATCTTCTGTTAATAGGTGCTAAATGATCATCTCGGAGGGAATTAATGAATTTGAATGGCTCTGTGGGAAATGGCGGCTGGATGATATTAGTATCATTATTATTGGCTATTATGGTTGCTATTGACATTTCCAGAAATAACTGGCGGGGGGGCTGTAAGGAGAAAATCCTCAATTCTGGCAAAGCTGTAGATCAGCTGGTTATAATTAGGATGTGAAATTAAAATAATTTATGCATGGTTTTGTTTTGAAGGTACAGTGAGTCAGATGAAATGTCAACATGCCTTCAAGTCATTTACTTTTATACTCCACATCATAACCGTATCCTTCTTGCTGGGACTTATCTTGTCCTTGCTTGGAACATCAACACATTGACGCATTTATTTTGAACTCTTGTCAGGTAATTTTGAGTGAGTTTAGTGAGCATATTGTGTACCTTTTTAGTGTTTGTTAAGCATACAAATAAATTGCACAGAGGCAGCATGTGGCAATTTTCAGTAACGGGTTTATTAAATTAGTGCAAAAGACAGACATTACTCATTCAAAATGTCTTCTTTTTCTTTGAGGTTGCTTTCCAATCGAGCCCACACTCCTTCCCCTTGATGAGTGCAGGCAGGAGAGAAAAGATGAACTACGCACCACAAACACACTCTTTGTTTTCTTCTTTTACGTCTTTCTTAGGACTTGAAAAACAGATGAAGAGCGAACAGGGGAGCAAAATTTGAACCTAAGCACATGAGCATTGAAAACTCAAAGACCTCTCACTTTGCAATTCAACACAATAAAAAAAATATAGAAAACACCAGCAAAGATGTTACGATGAAAAAGTCAACACCAACACCAATGGCATTAGAACTAGTGCTCAAGTTCACTGGGGGTGGGGGGCGGAGTGGCGAGGGGAGCAGTTCTCTTTTCGTCACTGTCTGTGTGGGGAACCAATTAAACTACATAAGTTAATCAATACTGAATATCGTATTTATACAATGGTAAAAAATAAAATATTGATGTAATAGTACTTTTTAAGGTACACCATTATACACCGATTCCACTCCATTACAACTAATGCAATAAAAACAGGTAAATTGAAGAAACAACTCCAGAGTTTTTCCGACTTTAAAGGCTTATTGGCTACCACCTTGTCCTAAGAGACCACAAGCACTGCAGACAAAGAAACAGGCAGCTTCTCTCCTCTGAAACAGAGAAACTAGATCAAACACAGTCTGTTGAGAATAGAAAAGAACACATCAAAAAGCCAACACTCTACGCCCACCACGACGGTCTCAGCCCTTGCCGTGTTTGTTGGCATGGGGCTTATGTAGGGGAGCTGGTGTGAAAAACATTCAGGATGGCAGACCAACTCTGCAAAGGGCCGAATAGTGAATTCACTTTGAAAATGATACTGTAGTGTTTTTCCACCATTAATACATACATTTACTACAGCGCTTTTCCCGTTTAATGTCGCAGGCATGTCGATGTAGAATGAGAGGTGGTGCGCATCCTGGACTAGTCGCCTGTCAATCACAAACCCGGCATTTAGGGACAGACTACCATTTATACGCACATTCACACCTAAAGACAACTGAGGCTTCTTTGAACCTAACATAATTGTTTTTGCGCTGTGGGAGGACGCTGGAATATGCAGAGAGAACCCACACAAGCACGGCGAGAACATGCAAACTGCACACACAAAGGCTTACCAACTGTGTTGTCCTCTAGCAGTTTTTATCAAGACTGCCATTGAGACATTAATTTATCATGTTTATTATTGTGGTAGAACTGTCAGCTTTTTATTTTTTTCTTTTTTTTGCATTTTCCTTTCCTCGAGCTCAACGAGATAACTAAAATGATGGCATGATGCAGCAGTTCCACACGATTAAACACAACATCTTTGAATATTGTTATCTTTGTAATGATGGAATTAGTCATAATTTTTCATGTTAATCATCACTGTAGATGGTCCAGCCTATGTAAAGTTTGGGATTGTATAAACTCAAGTATGTCTGGCAGATGTTTGCCATGAGGATGCAAAGCAGTCATTAAAACAATGGAAATTAATCGACTTTATCAGCAGTCGTGGAACATTGATTCAGCAGAATATTGATTATGTGATGGGGTTCAATGTGAACTCAAATCAAATCAGGTCACTTGATGCTGGAACATGCTAAGACAGAACACATTGGAACCAGACTCAAAAAGTAATCATGACACATTCTACTGAAATAGACTTTACAGGCTGACGGTCACACACTGTTTTTGACACTGCAAAAAGTAAGAACCGGAAAGTGTCAAAAATAAGGATTAAATAATCAATGGCGTGCGGGGTAAGTATGGACCGATGAGAAAATGTTAAAGTCAGTCAGACAAAGTAAAGATGATGTGATATTATGTGGGAAAGAGCAATGCGCCAAGGAAAGTAGCGATGAAGAAAAGCAGACAAGTGTAGCGAGAAGATAAGTGATTTTTACACAGCTGTTGAGCTTGTGGGGATTGTGTCTATTGTCATGTATAATTTTTCATGGTGTGAAGACTCCTTCTCCTTCTCTTTCGTCCTCTCTGCCAAGCCAGCGTTGTTTGCGGGAGATAAGTTGTTGCTTTCCGGTGTTGCAAACAGGACCATTTTGCAGAAGCTACAGGCCTGGTGAGACAAGACATGAAGGCAAAAGGTTGAATAGCATGAAATTGCGGCAAGGACAAGGACACAGGAGGTAAACCAAGGTCAGCAGGGAATCAGGTAAATTACATACACCAGGTATCCATGTCGTTTCATTAAATATTCAGTGAGGACACAACAGATGAGAGAGGTTCAGTCTTAGAAAAATACTCCTTTGCACTTAGAAAATGTACTGTATGCATTCTATTCTGCGAATTATAACAAATTCTGCTGTAGTGAGAGGATAAGAAATGTCACCTTGTTCTTGTTTCTTTCACTCGCTCTGACATTCTGCATTATCATTTTGCAGAGACAGACTTGTTTAGAGGGGGGTTCTTATATATATATATATATATATATATATATATATATATATATATATATATATATATATATATACTCTGAAGAGGGCATTGTCTAGCCGTCACTAAGTTCCCGGCCGACCCACGTGGTTCCAGTCAGTCCCTAGTCGGTGACAGCCAATCGGCATCAAGAACATATTTTCATGTCACACGCAGGTGCCGCACAAGCAGATAGGCAGCCAAATAAAGAACAAATATCAAATAAAGACAACAGACATGCACAGTGTGGTGATTGGTGAAATAAAAACAATATGGGTCATGTCATTGCGTCTGTGGGACTGAAAGGTATAGAACACCGTATTATTTTTTAGTTTTCCTTTACTTGGCTGCGTGCCAGGAGTGCTGCACCTGCGTGTGACGTGGTACTGCTAAGTCCGCTCTTGACGCCGTTTGGTTGACTCGGACCGACTGGTCGGGCCTGAAATACAGACGAGAACTCACAGACGGACTGAAGCACTGATGAATGAACACCGTTTTCTCTTTTTTCCAAACTCGGTACCCTTACCACTACAGAGGCCTGGGTACTTGAGGGTTCTGCGCAGGATCTTAGCTGTGTGTGGGGGGGGTGTGCGGGTGTGTGTGTGTGTGTGCGCGTGTGTGCGCGTGTTGCGCGTGTTGGGTGGTGTTCTGTGGTAGTATGACAATTTGTCACAGCAGATGGAATTACAGCACAAGATGTAATAGAACCAAGACAGTCATAGCTATAGACAGAGCGGGCCGACTCACACACACGCACACCCCCACACTGAAGTATGATTTGAAATATGAGGCTTTATCGATCATTTCTCGTCTTCTGTGTGTGACATGTTGGAAGATGGCTGATCTTGAATGAAGTATTTGCTCGCTCCAGCTCACAGCTTTATTCTGCCCTCTCCAGCACTTGGGGCTTCCAAGGAAAGCCATGGAACTCATTAGGTGTGGTGCCAACCGCAGTCGGATTGTGCAGGTGTACCTTATGTTTTGTACTTTTTTTTTTTCTTCTTGTGCTTTTCCTCTAGTGATTAAATACGCCGAAGAGATTATCAGGTCGCATGCGCATGTAAATGTGCACACTCCACTATATTTGATTGTACTGCAACACAACACTCTTGTATGACTGTGATAGTGCAGAGGTACTACACCATTGCATGCACAATTTAATGTACTGATGTAGAAATACTTGTCAAGAGGAGAACAGGTTTCACTTTACAGGCTTACAGCTAAGCCTTTTTGGGACTGCTCATTAAGCGAAGTGCATGTGGTACAATATGGTGTAAAACAGACTGTGTAAGCGGGAGGCAATTTGACATAGCCAGCGTCTTTCGGTTTTTAATGGCCTACTGTCAAATGATGTGTCTTGTGATTCTGTTCAAAGCACAGTATTTCTCTTAACATTGGGGGTCACAGTCCTGCTGAGCCTTGTTTCAAAGGTTGGCAGTTCGCTATCGTTTAGTTGAACTCATTGCGTACCTACAGTACATTATTAACATGACATCTCTTGTCTTTTGTGGTGGTTCTATAGTCAAGGCAAGTCAAATTTATTTATAAAGCCCTTAATCACAAACGACTTTTCAAAGGGCTTCACAGGCCCACAGTTGACAAATATTAACAACATCCCCTTATCTACCCCGCTTCCAGGATAACCAGGCTGCGAGGGATACAGAGTGGGCGACATTTAACACATAATGTGGTGCTAAACAATGTGAACTAGAGCAGCGTGAGAGTCCAATTAATAAGATGAAGTGCTGCAGAAAGACACCTCCGGAGAAGTGGGGTTTCTAGATCAATTTTACTGAGGGGTCCTGGCTGGGGCATAGGATTTTGTCAAAGGGGGCACATTCAACCCGCTGACATTTGTTCATCTTACCACATCACAAAACCAAGCAATCCTGCAACACTAAGCCTGTTATATATGTGTTATTTATAAATTGGGTTGCTGAGACGCTGTACATTCCTCTCCATGGTTCAAAATGGTGACAAAGAAGGATTTCTGCACCATATAGACGAATAGAAAGGAGGCAAAAATTGTGATAGCTCCAGATGATGGTGTTGAGAGATCTGAAGGGAAGAAACTTGAGACTGAGAGTGCTACAGAGGGAAAGCCAGAGGACGTGACACCGGCAGCCATCGACCATCGTTTCTTTTTGCTGTTGTCGACAACAAGTAATGGATATCACTCTTGGAATGGTCCCTTGTTAGAAAATCAGCTTTAATGACTCCGCAATTACCTCCCAGTTTACCCCTGTGCTCATTAAAGTATCTGCAGTCGATTTAATGCAGGTGTGTCCGTTTTCGGAACACTGAAGCTAAAAATGTATTAAAACGACTCTGCACTATTTGAGCCATTATAAGTAGAGCTGCAGTGGAAAAGTGGCAAAACATGTTTTATGGCTTCGTGTTTATGGGATTACCTTACATAAATATGTCCTTATTCATACAAACTGCAGAAACTGGTGACACGATAGATGTTCTAGTGTTGTGACAGGTTCTTACTGATGAGACATGATTGAGCGATTCTAACCTCATAACTGAGAACTCTGTGGTCCCAATTAAATGATCTCAGAGGAACCAGTCAGTATGAGGACTGGCAGTAGCCACTCATCAATCAAGCTTTCATTAGGGAGAAACTACAGAGAAGACGCTTATGAGGTAAAGTGTCACAGACTGAAAGCCTTATTGCATGCAACATTGTGTGGCAAGAATTAAAAGTCATTGTTCACAGACGCTTTCCTTTCAAATTGAGGCTTGGAAAAAAATATGCACATTTTTATTAAGTGAGCCATGCTTGCAGGAAATGGCCTGATAAACCTCACAGCTGGCATTGTTGCCGAAGGGCCGTTTGAAAAGGGCTGAATTAAGTATGGCAACCTGGTGATTTCACTTTATGACTTCCCCATTGTTCTTTATACCCACTTAACCAGTATTTACACATAACATTAAAATTAATATCAATTTGAATATTTTGAAGATACTTATATTAAAAAAAATGAACTAGGAACAAGCTGTAGAAAGTATGGAACTTTCATATGGGACAATATTTTTTTATTACGGAAACTGATGTACTGTACTGTAATTCATTAAAAAACAACAACAACAAAAAACACGTACCATTTTTTCCAAGATTCCAATGCTTAGTTCATAATTCAAAAGTATGGCTTCAATGCATTCACTCACCATTTGTTTGTTAAGGTGAGAATCTGGGCCACATTAGTGACCCAGGTCACAGGTTGCTAAAGCAACCACGCTCATCAATGGAAGGCGGACGGTGTGAACAGCGGCTGTCACATAATTAAATGTAATCATCTTTTCATTCTTTTTTACAGCATATTTCACTATCTCAGGACACTTATTTTGACTGGCAGAAGATGGCTGCAGTAGTCCCCCCAAACCTTTTGTGTTTTTTAAGACTATTCTAAAAAGCAAGAAAATGAATGATTTTCACTGTTCTCCATTTAGAATGAGGTCAAAGGTATTAGCTTTCTCATCCAATAAAGACACTATTATAGGAATAGTGTAGTATGATCTGCCACCATGTTCTAGTTCATTAGCGAATCATGTTCCATCATATTTGATGTGTGCATATCCACAGAAACAAGGTGATTTTTTTTCAGTATTTCAACTCAATGATCAGTCTTCACAGCATGATCTGAGAGCAAACACTCCAATATAGTGTATCCATCCAAAGAAACTGAAAACCATGAAAAGATTCATCTTTCCAAGAGTAAATAAGCCTGTAAACACACTCTCTCTTTCAAGATGGAAAGGGGATTCGTGTAGAGCTGTAGAAGAACAAAAATCGCTGTCGTAGTGAAGTGGAGGATCAGCGAAGACAAACAGCGTGGACTAAATACCCCGGGGATCCAAGGTAAATTAGAGACATTGTGTTTTTGCAGTACTCAGGGGTAAATTGTTTGGTTTTACGACACCATCACAATCCCGCTCTCCTTTTCTCTTGCCATTTCAATATTCTGTGACTCTTGCTGAAATGACAAAGAAAAGCAGAAGCAATCAAGTTTTCTGCAGTGCACCACAGCTTCAGACCAATTTACTGCTACAGCCTGTAATCCTGCATGGACAAGATTGAAGTTTGAGCTTCTAGACCTAAATCGAGTAAAAGTAGGGGAATTCTGTGCACTACATAAGGGAACTGTGTGTGTGTGTGGGGGGGGGGGGGGGGGCGTTGGGGGGGGAACACGTGTGTGTAAGAAACTTCACTTCACAAGTTAAATTATCTTATAGGCATGATTAGTTAAAGTCCAAGCCACCAATCTGTCAAAACTATTTATAGGCTATACTGTCTGTGCTTTCACATTGGCTTCAGCCATACATCTTCAGCTTTAATGGTGTGTTACTTTGCAACACCCGAAAAGCTGTTGAGGAGAGATAATACGTGACCATAAGTAACTAAAACAACATCAGTTTACATGTGCTGTGATAGAGGACAGTGCAGTCCACTTTGTTGCCTTAATATGAAATATCTTGAGAGGATACGACCAAAATACTATCACTTTGGCCACAATTTGTTTGGATTCCTCAACTTGTCGCCAGACAATCGTAGGGCACGCATACACAAATAAGGATTCACACGCAATTTCACACTTCAGAACAATTTCAAGTCTTTAATTAACCTGAGAAGCATGTTTTTGTACTTGGAGAAAACCCACACAAGCTCAGTTAGAACACGCAAACTTAACAGAGGAAAGCCTGCGCCCAAATTGGAACCCCTAACCACATTGTTTGACTCCATTTATCTAAACGTATTTGTCAGGCATATGCCCTCGGAACTACCGGAACTACCGAGGGCATATGCCTCGGAACTACCGAGGGCATATGCCTGACAAATACGTTTATCTCTTTTAATGTAATGACTGTTTTTTTCTCAAAGTCCAAACACTGCTCTATATACTTGTATGTATATGGATAGACTGTACTACACTGTTCTAGTGCCATAAAAGGAGAAAAAAAAGATTTTAATCTCCACACATTCATCTCCTTTTCTCATCCCTTCCCTCTGGCTCTTTCCATTTCCCTTTCTCTCATCTCTCTGTGTCAGGGTCAGAGTTCAGCTTGGAGATAAGGGAATAGAAATAGGATCCTGTGTGGCTCTCTATCATGTTCTCAGATTCAACACTGTAGTGATCAGTCACCTATATCTGTGGCCCAGTGCCGCTGTCTGTGATGAGCTCGGGCAGAAGTCATCTCTCCTGGTGCCCGCTGAGCTTGTGTGCAGAGCTTTTCTGTGTTTGACCTGGAGTCGTTGTCACTCATAACCGACTGTGGCATTGTGAAAAGGGGACACGAGCACTTACTTTTTGCAGTCACATCCAAGCTAACGCAACATCTGCGATCGATCAGCTTGTTGGACAGTGCAAATTAAAGGACATGTGCGCACGCTCAGGGTCAGAGGGGAAAGAATGTGTCATCTGTAGTAGCTATTTGGTTAATGAATGCCACGGTAGATCAGTGCGATATTTGCATGACTGCAGATATCTTTGAGATTAAAAAGAAATGGCAAATAATAATGCAAATGTCACCAATTACCACACTTTCGAAATGCAGAGGCACCTACTGTCATTACAACTGCAAATAAGAGCATTCCTTTAAAGTAGACTCCGACCCGTTTGCTCAGGTTGTCATAAAACTTAGACGCAAGATTTTAACAATCTTGACAACTCCAGATCGGCCTCTAACTTTAAAGTAAAAATGTAGAAAAACTACTCAGCTCAACAACTTCTTTGCAAATAATTAATATTTCCATAAGGTATCAGTCTGGTTTTAGGGTAAACTACATCACCAAGATTGTCCTTGTCAAATTATTAAATCAATTTAGAAGTAATCTTGATTACCATAAATGAATGGTGTTGGTTCTGCTGAATCTTAGTGCCACTTTTGATACGGTAGAGCACACTGTCCTTTTAAAGAGACTAAAATATCTGGTTGGCCTCTCTGGTTCTGTACACAATTGTTTTTTATCCTACCTCACTGACAGAAGTTTTATGGTTGGAGTTGAGATACATGCTCCGCTAAAGTCTATGAAAAAACATGGTGTGCCTCAGGGTTGAATTTTAAGTCCTTAAAGAGGAAGTCAACCCAAACATATTCTTTTCAAGAATATCTTGTATGCAAGCTCACTAGTTGTATCAAGGCACTCTGATAAATATTGCGTTTGTGGAATAAGAGTTCATGGACCCGCTTTTAGCCATCTCTGGGGGCGGCCATTTTGTCACTTCTGTCGTCTAAAAATGACATCACAACTGCTCAGTGCTCAGGTAGCGACCTGTCACGGCTGATCTGTTTTCTGAAGCTGAGCCGTGATTAGTCATTACCTGAGCCCTGAGCAGTTGTGATGTCATTTTCAGTCGACAGAAGTAACAAAATGGCCGCCCCCTGAGATGGCTAAAAACAGGTAAATGGGCTGTCACTTATATAGTGCTTTTCAGCCTTGGGTACTCGAAGCGCTTTACACTGTACCTCATCTACCTACTGATGACGCAGCATCAGAAGCAACTGGGGGTTCAGTATCTTGCTCAAGGATACTTCGACATGGTAACATTGGCCGGGGATCGATCCCACAACCTCCGGGTTGGGAAACGACCACTCTACCACTGAGCCATGCCGCCCCAGGTGGATTTTGCCGCTTAACTCATACTCCACAAACGCAATATTAATCAGAATGCATGTGTTTCAACTAGTGGGCCTGCTGGGAACATATTCTTGAAAAAAAAAAAATGTTTGGGTTGATTTCCGCCCTTTAATGTTCAGTTTATATATAATACCTCTTAGCAGTGTCATCAGGAGACACAAAGTCGACAGGAACTTCCACAACTATGCTGATGATTTGCACCTGTACATCTATGTATCTCCTGATAACACCAGTCTGTTCTTTTTAATTGTGTCTTTGTCATCAAATTCCAGATGGCTGAGAACTTTCTCCATCTTGTCCAGGAAAAAACATTTTATTCATTGGTCCTGAGGCCCGGAGAGAAACCTTTAACTACATTTTGTACACTTTCTCTAAATCCCTCACCACAGGTGAAATGGCCAAAGCTATCAAGCGTGGTGGTGTTCCACTGCAGACACATATTTCATGATGGGCAACTTAAAAAAAATGTATCTGGGCGTTATTTTACAATCTGAATTCAGTCTTTATCACACGTTAAAATTATAACTATGTTATCACTTGAAGAATATGACCTGAGTCGACCCCTTTCACGAAGACAGATTAATTTTAATGCCCTGCATGCTCTCTGATCTTCCTAAAAAGAGTTTCTCATGTTTGCAATTACAGAAATTGTCCTGACAAAGACCACAAGGCAGGGGCATATTACACCGATTTTAAAATCTAAATGAGCTTCCTGTGTGATTCAGTATTGATTTAAAGGCTCTATTACTGCGTCTGTCAGCAACTTGTGGCCCACGTGGACAAAATTGGCCCGTCAGCAATTTTATCTGGCCCGCCAGATGACGTTGATTAAAAAAAGCATGTATGGAAATAACAGTCGACATACTTTTTCAACAGGTTTTAAAATACAGATTTGTCACATACGGTAGTCACTTTGTTAAATTTGATGGGAAATGTTTTCAATTCAGAACAGTCAACACAGTGACTGAGTGTTTAGCACAGCCTCACAGTTCTAAGAGTGGGGTTTGAATTCGGGCTTCCTGTGTGGAGTTAACTTCCTGCTTGCATGGCTTTTCTTTGGCTGCTCCGATTTCTTCGCCATTCCAAAAGGTTAGGTTAAGTGAATACTGCAAATTGTCCATGTGAGTCTGCGGACTGTGATGTGAATGGAATGTAGCCAATCAAAGAATCCCTCTTATTTATGAACAAGGAGGCAGCAGTAAATAAAACAAAATATGCCCTACCCATGGTTTTCTTTTTCTTTTCTTTTTTTTTCAGAAAAACAGGTTCCCCAGACAACAACAACTACTTTTCAGAGCAAGTCTTTCTGACATTGCCACCTTACAACGCTCCCGCCTCCGGTCGTCTTCGAAACCACTCAGCAACTATTGCCGTATATCCAAAAATGCCTGCTTGTCTTTGTGAGATCGCATTTCATCACGCGTGTTAGAATAACTGTACATAAGCTATTCCATATTTACCCATAAGTATTTTAAGGCATTTACAGAAATATTCAGTATTATAAACGTGTTTGAATCATCTAAGTCGAAGTTGCTTGTGAAGAAAGTGGAATGTGAGAAGGACGCAGCTACAGAATAGGAACGATGCTCTTATCGAAGAGCATCCTGCGGTTGGATGCTGAGTCCTTGAGACAGAATATAACAATAACAACAAACTTTCACACACACGCACACACGCGCCTGCATGCTGTCACTCTCCTCATCATCACCTTGATCATGCAGATCAAGTCCCTCCTTAACCAGTAAGCTCTCTCTTTCACGGATTTCCTCAAGTATCCCTCGTGTTAATAATTTTCTGTTCGTAATTCAATCTTCTCCTGAGCTTCTCCTCTACACATCTTTAAACTGTAGATTCCGTTTCTTCAGATATTGAAGGTTATGGTCATATTTTCATTTGCTCAATGTAGTTTTTCTACCCCTTTTCCTACCCCTTCCAAATACGTCTGTTCATTTTACTCATTTGCTATCTTGTGCGGTTAATATTACTGTTACGCGACGGAGACAACTTGACATGCGTCAGTCAAGAGTAGAGTCACAGATGGATGTAACAGACAGATCCAGTCACTTTTCAAAATAAAATGTTTTTCAGCCTTGGATAATAAATCAACCGGAAGTACTGCGCTTTTTTTTTTCTTCTTTCATCTGCCCGGTCCAAAGTGGCCCGCGGCCCGGTACCGGTCCGTGGCCCGGTGGTTGGGGACCCCTGCATTATGCAATGGATTAAAGTGCTTCCCCAGTGCTTCAATCCAGCCTAATGAATCATCTTTCACCGTCCATACTTCAATAGAATGAGAGGCCATTAACGCTGCGCTGAAGGAGACAAAGACAATGTAAAACAACTAAAAGAAATGAAACTTGATTTTTCAGGCTCTCATCTTTCATCTAAAACGGAGCTCCGTAAATTGGCAGAGATGTATGATATGTGCTCCCGCTGTTAAACAGCGATGAGTCTGACTCATTCGAAGCACTACTTATAAAGACACCGGTCGGAGTAGAGATATACACATCATGAAAACAGACTTCTTGAAATATGTACAGTAGTCGATATTGTTAATTTCGTCCAGCATTTTCGATTTGTTACCATGTAGCTTTTATTTGTCTTGGGGATTTTTAATTAATTAATTTATTTTTAGATTTCCCTGAACTAATGCCTTCCTTATCTGCTTCAATAAAATGCGTCTGCCTATGTTCTTTTCCTGCACACCACCACAACAAACTCTCCGACCCAAAACTTGACAATTGGTCTCCTCACACACACACACACCAAATGTATTGATCTGCATTGATAGCCAAATCGTTCCAAACCATGAGAATGATCAGTGGTGAACTTCTAGATACTGCAGTCCACATGAGTAAATGATATTATGAGAATGTTCTGATTACTAAAGAAACAGCATGATAAAGAGAAAACAGCCAGGGAACCAACTCTGAAATTAGTACTAAGGAGCTGGCATAGAAGACAAGTAGTGCGACAGATGGAGGATCAATACAACAAGACTGCAAGATGGAAAAGAGTGCTCAAAGAGACATGGCTGTGATTTTCCTCAATGATCTTCATTGCGGACTGCAAATCAGAAAAGCAATGATGGGAGAACTACTCCTACACCTTCCTTCAGGGCGAAAATCACAGTCTTCTTTTTGCTTGTTTTGGTGTCTACTTTCTCTGGTACTCTCTTTTAAATATTCACATTATGGCTTTCTTCTTTTCACCGTTGCCTTTACTTTCCTCACCTCTGGCATATAAATTGAAAGCCACAACAAGCCTCGAGAGGGATAGACAGAATGTACAGCTCCCCTAAATTCTTAAAGATTTTTCTTATCAAAATAGCTGTTGGACATTTATTTAGTGAATGGGGCAGGCTGAATTATTGATGCTGTTGCTAATGGCCTCGTGAGACTTATTGGAAATAAGTTTGTGATCCACCAGCAAAAACAAGAGGAGCTTTTGAAAGAGATGTATTTATTTAGTTAAAAAAGAATGTGTGAGCCATGAATATGTACTTCAGTAGCGTGAGCGTGACAAACATTCTCACATTTGTATTCTGAAGGTTATTACTGTGAAGTTGGTTCATATATAATTTATAGCCAAATTTATTTAACATTCTATTCAGAAACACTGGTGAATCTAAATCAAGGCTGTTGACAAGGTATTCAGATTTATGAAGCGACAAAGAATGTCATCTGTAATAACTTCAAGTTTGATATTTGATCAGGATAATTAAAAGTATGTTTCAAAGTACTAAGGGAAACATTACCATCTGGTTCTCTGTCTGTGCTTTGATACTTACAGGGTAGGCCAAGAATGAGTGTTGCAAGCATGACGAGAAGGCTGGCGTGGTGTGAGTGGGCAGAGCTGCAGAGCATCTTGTTCTTCTTGCAGACGCAGACCTGAACTTTGACATCCGAGTTGTTGGACAAAGGAGGAACACCTGAATCAGTGATGAGCAATGGCAGATGATAGTTGGCTTTTTTCAGACTGTGCAGCAACATGATTTGGGAGTGTGTGGCTAATGACAGAGAGAGACAGAGAAGAACGAGAGAGAGAGAGAAAGAAAGAGAGAGGTTTAATAAAGTCAATATAAACATCATCACCTCAAAGTATATTCTCGATACGTTTGAATGAACACAAAAAACGGCAGCATATTTTTCAAAGCAGAAATACGTAAGTGGTTTAGTGAACAAAAAAGGGCAGCGATGCCTCAGTTTGTAAAGACTTGGCTGAGGTACTTAATGCTCGCAGGCCCAAGATCCATTGCAAACCATAAATATGGAAATTGGTATTAAGGGTTGGTAAGATGCCATCTTAACGCTGTTCAGGTCCCTTCCAATTTCCATATTTTGGTTTACAGCAGGAATATACAGTACCTTCAAATGTTTGGTTAAGTCATGTGACTTGGCTTGCCCCCTATTCTTTGGGCGAAAGACGGGGTACACCGAGAGAGAGGTGAATTAGAGCGAGGCTGTGTACGTCTGAATAAAGGCGTAACAAAACACTGTCCTGCCGTGTTGGCAAGGAAGACGCCAGAAGAAATACATAAAGTCAAACCTATATTGTAACCCGCCATACCACGGCCTCTCTCACGACTATCACCAGGGCAGGGAGACTCAGTCGTGCATGTGTCAACCGAGCAATTCATGAATTGAATGTGGGAGGAAACTGGAGTACCCAGAGAAAACCCACGCAAACACGGAGAAAACATGCAAACTCCACACAGGAAGGCCGGGGCCGCACTTGAACCCACAACCTCTGCACTCTGAGGCGGACATGCTTACCAGTCGATCACTGTGCCGCCCTCTATCTCTCTCTCTCTCTGTATTTTAGATATTTTTTTTATTTTATATATATTCATTTAAAACATGGGTTTGCTCCTGAACTTGCCCTCTCACCTACAACAGGAGCCTATCAGGTTATGCCAAACACAATGACAGACTATCAGTGTCCACTTCAGGGTGTGACACTGACCATGGTTTTTTCCACCCCCAACAACTCAAGCACATGCCCCACGCATCAAAACAGATCTCGTCATCATACAGATAAGGATAAGGGATATATGCCAGTGAATATCGTTACAACGTTATATCGTTATTCAATTATGTGTTAGCATGAATCTAACGGTCTTTTAAGCAAAGTTTTATGGTTGTTAAAAAAATGTAATTCTCTTTGTTAATCTTTGGTTTGACAGTAAACCTCAGCCAGGAGTGAAATGAAACAGCCTGAAGCCCCTAGTTTTTTGAAGAATAGTTCTCCATCAGCCAAACTCCTTCATGTTGTGATGTGAATTACTAATAATAAATAGTAATAATAATTTAAAAAACTAGCCTACCTACGGCTTGTATCTCGAAAAACGTGTAAGTCAGCTCACTTGTACCTTAAGGCACCACTGTATTTAGATTATTCAATACAATTTTCTTTTCTTGGACAAAATGCAGAGGATGCTTTGCTGCAGAGTCTTCAAAACTCAACTAAATTTTAAGTGATGCAATGTGCATGTGATTTCACATGGATTGTCAACAAACGTATGCACGCATTCATGCGATATACTTAAATACTGATATTCTTAGTATAAGTTCAAATGAAGACACACAAAGGCACACAGACAAATTAGTGACTGAGGAATATCTGTGCCCCCCTACACCAGCTGTCAGTCACAAGTATTACCTGTGGGCAACTTTTAGCTCTGCTCTGTCGCTCAAACACACAAAGACAGCGCTGTCGGCCATGAAACCCTGAATCAATGTCTTGGTTGTCTGCCTACACACACGCACACGCACACCCCTACACACACCCTTTTCCTCTTCAGATCATTTGACTCTTCATCCTCAGTGCAGATCTATACTTGTTTTTAGTGTGGAATCCTATGAGCACTGCCTAGATTAAAAATAAACTTATTGAACCATTCCGAATTGAAGATGTGCAATTTTGTTTTGCATTCTCAACTTTAAACTATTTAAAAGTGTTGATCAGAGTTGAATGTAATCCTTTTAAAATGTAGCTGTGATGTAGTAACCACTGTGTATCACATATATAC
Organism: Filicampus tigris; assembly: GCF_054856515.1. Lineage (NCBI taxonomy): Eukaryota > Metazoa > Chordata > Actinopteri > Syngnathiformes > Syngnathidae > Filicampus > Filicampus tigris. The sequence goes on from NC_141220.1 coordinate 13,216,510, forward strand.
AATGTATACAGTAGTATATTTAATACACCTTGCAAAATTATAAAATACTTACAGTTGACCCTGGTGACGTTCCAGGTTTTATCTAGTCCCGGTTGTTTTCCCAGCTCTATCTTGAAAGGTGCCCCGTTGGGTGGTAGGTCCTTGTCCCGTCCACCAACTATGACCACATTCATATCATGTGCGTCTTCACACACCTGTGCTACTGACGGTACCACAAATGGGGCATTATCATTGTAATCCTCCAGGTGAATGACCAATGTGCCAGTACCTGTCGCAGGGGGGCTGCCTGTACAAGCACAAAAAGAACATTTCTTGATCACTTTGTGAGTCAAATTCGACAGTTCATCTTTTTAGCTCCTTGGAGTTTTCCCTCTGCTCTTGTATTGCTACTGGGGTATGTAAGCAAAGGACAGTAAGCAAAATCAAAACAAATGTAAGGTTAACTTATTGTAGAAAATTATTGTAAATACTGTTTATCAGTCGAGATCAACAAAGGCACCTTTGTTACATTCAAGTAAGTACATGCACATGCATTGATATTCTTAAAGGTTCTCTTGGTAACTTCATATCGTGTCAGTTTACAACTATCAATTGCAGGTGTTATGCAAAAGAGTGTTCTATTTATCTTAGAATCTGCTTTTGTGTTGCACATGCCTTATAATTTATTATGGAATTCTGCTCTTTTATTTTGCTGCTTGGTTTTTACTGAGATGAGATTTTAAGGCATCTAAAAAGGCTTTAGAGGTCAATCTCCAATTAACACCTATAGACAAGATCTGTAATTGGAAAATGGACTCCTCCACCTTTCCTGGTTAAACATATTTGCAGACAATTTTGAAGACGGTGTAGGTGTAACAAGACTAAAAGCAATAAATGCCAAGTCGTGTAATGTGTTCTGGGGACAATGTGCAAAAGTGCACGCAAGAAAGGTTTCTGGCTTGCTTTCATGATTGGCTGTGAATACATTTCCCGAGAAAGATTGTATTAATGAAGTCCAATGACATTTGGAAAAAAGAAAATCAAAAGAAAGAGGGCAGCTGTTGAGCTGAATGCCAAATATGCCCATCCACGTGGATTTTACAATAGACTGCTCTTTAAATCTTACTCATTTCCCCTGGAAGACATTTTGCAGTTAAATATGATGTGTGTGTGTGTGTGTGTGTGTGTGTCTTTTGAGCAGAACACATCGGTTCATTTCCGGTAAATGGTAAATGGGCTGTCACTTGTACAGCGCTTTTCGGTACTCAAAGCACTTCACACTGTATCTCATTTACCTACTGATGATTTGGAGCTGCTGGGTGTTCAGTATCTTGCTGAAGGATACATCGACATGGTCACAATGGGTGGGGATCGAACCCGCAACCTCTGGGCTGTGAGACAACCACTCTACCACTGACCCATGCCGCTCCCATAAATTCCTGTGTGAACCCATGCATTATTTGTCACTCAATCATCCCTGAAAGAAATATAACAACCGGCCTGTGACATTATGAGATATAGTAGTTTACCTGCTACCCGGAGACTTTTCAGGTAACCATGACAACTAAACCACCATGGGATCATATCTCCATAAACACGTTTTTTTTAAAACTGAATATTTGTAGAAAATGAGCCAGGCAACATCAGAGGGCCTAATACTGAATACTATCAAGTGTCATTTGTGACAAACTATGCTGACACTGAATGCGTATGAAGAAGTGGTTAAGGGTTGCCAGTTGAAGGTGTAACCTAAGAATGACAAATAACCAGAGCTGGGCATTTTACTAAAAATTGAGCGTCCATTATTTGTCATCCATCAGCAGCGTGGGTACCCTTCCGTTGTTCGTCATTTGCCTTTTTTTCCAGGGGGAAAATTTAGTAACCGCTTATAGGCCGGTCTGCCTCTGATTTTAAATGGGCTACCGTCGGTGTTTCTAAACCAAAAAAGAAAAAAAATCAGCGTACTGATTGGATGGTTGATTCTCCGAAGAGGGCCACAAATCAGGAGTAAGCAGTGCAGGGCAGTGCAGAGCTCTATATAAGACATGTCGACATGAGCATTCCCAGTCCCAAGCGGAGCGCTCATTGAAGACAGGCTTCAACATTTCCAGATTGTGGTACTCGTTACACACAAAAGGCGCATACAGGTGACGGGGAACAATAGTGAATTGTTTTTGCTTGGGGAACACCGCCCCCCGAAGCCCCCCTCCAGCCGATATTTGAACAGAAAGAGTGACTTACTGCTTTGCACATCCTAGTCCATCACTCAAATCTGTCCCCCAAGTAACAACAACTCATTATTGTTCCTCGCCGCGCTCACCGCGGCCATCGAAGCCTCGCTGCGAAAAATAGACTAATGACGGAATACGGACGAATAACGGATTGAATAAAGGGGCTTCCGACGATGCATAGTCCGGCTATTTTCATCTTTCATTTATCACCTAAAAAATGGGCGGCCGTCATTGACCGGTCCGTCACATAGACGGAATGCCCATCTCTGCAAATAACTTTACTGACTATCAGTTCAACATTTGCGATTAACCCACACAAGAGAAAAAACGAGGCAACTAAAGTGAGACTTAAAATGCATCAAATCCCATGTGTGCAAAGATGTTAATTTTTGCCATGTTATATTCAAAGGAGTCGTTCATGTGCATGTTTAGCTCTGAACAAAGCTTGTCTTCTCAAATGAATAATGGTGTACTGGACACTCAATCACTCAGGCATCACTCAAACTTGTCTGCTGCCTTCTGTAACTCACCACAACGTCAGAAATGTTTGGATTACGCACACGTTCCCAGAGAGCATATGATTCATGGACACTTGCAACTGTCAAGCTGGCTATTCATGGAGAGCACTAAGAGATTTTATGTTAGATAAAATGTAAAGAAGGCTACGGGTACATTGAAGAAAGTGTGAAAGTATTGCAGTGATGCAAAAATGACGACTCTGGGGTTGATGACTAATGTCTCCTAACAAATCTATCTGGATGAGGTTGCATTTTTACAAGAAAATAATCTGAGCCCAGAGACGCAAAGAAGACCTGCAACATAACTCTATACCAGGGATCGGCAACCTATTCTAAGAGTCATTTCGACTGTTTCCTGCGGAGGAAGAAGGAGACAAATGTAAAAACGCTGGGAGCCACAAAAACCTTTTGCCATCTGAACTGACGTGAGGAGAACACTGCACCCTGTTTTCTATACTGTAAATTGTGTATAAATTGTATCCAATTTGTATGCGCGCCTTACTCCCCTAAGTGTTATGCTAAGTTAATAGGATGTTAACAAGTATGAATAAAATGTGCATTATGGTCACTTTAATTGGGTGAGTGATGCATGTGTGATGTCAGTGTGGTCTAACTTACATATTGTATCTTAATTGTAAGGGGCAATTCTGAAATATTTTGGAGCTGGAGCACTCACTGGCCAAAATGAGGACTTGTACAGCCACCACAGACAGGGTCCTGGAGTCTGATGAGGAGTCACTTACCTCAGCCACATGTTCCTTGCAGGACTCCTCAGGGGTGTGTGTGTAGGGGTGTGCGTGTGTGTTGCTAGTGTATCTGTGCATTTAATTTTGTTTTACTCTAAATGTCATGAATAATATGTATACTAATGACAAAAAACATTTTTATTAGAAATGCCTCAATTAGAAATCTCACCAAATCATGTTTCCTGAGGATGAGCCTGCTGACCCTGCTAATTGGCATTCAATCTGACTGACAGAATTCGGACACAGCGGGTTATTAAAGGACCAAGTGAGCTACCTGCAGATTTTGCTTTCCCCATGAATGAGTAGAATGGGAGATGACGTCGTCAACAGTATTTCAAAATGGCATTGGTTTTCCCATAAGATGGTTAGTCTACTCTGAGAAAAATACAGCCTTTTCTGCTTCTGCCGCAAACTCTTTTCTAAGAGGACAATTCATCTAACAAGATCAGGCATTTTTTAAATTTACGGTCATTTACAGTGGTCCCTCGCTATATCGCGGTTCATCTTTCACGGACTCGCTATATTGCAGATTTTTTTACAGTGCTATATTGTATGATGTTTTTTACAGTGTGTCCTAATTCACTGACTGTATTTTTTCCAGTGCAATTCAGCATGCTGTTTTTAACAGCGGTCAACTCCCCCACATGCACTTTGCATTGTTTTCTGCATCCTGATTGGCTATGGTACTGTAGACCAATTTGAATACAACTCCTCCGTGCCATGTCTTGCACAGAAGGTACTAAATTTGATTAACAGTACAGTACTTAGGGAAAAAAGAGACAAGAGGATACCGTTAGCGCATGGTGGTGAACATTTTGCTAAGTTCGCAGCTCCAGCCGTGGTGGCTAACACCTTGGCCGGGCGATCCGCTCACATGCACCTTTCCCGGACACATTTCTCAGAGGGAGGACGGTCAAAGGAAGTGTCACGGCGAGTCACAATTGATCATTTCTTATGTTTCCGACCTCATATGTGGTTCATTAAAATTTAATTTGTTAGTTAAAAAATGTGTTATCATTATTTGTATGAAAATGTTTACATGTTTATTTATTAAACAAATGTTTGGGCCATTTTCCTGTTATGACCATTTATTAACAATGTTCATGGGTCAATGTGACCTGCTCTAACGTTTAATCATCAAAAATCAAAATCAAATAACGCAATGTTTTTAATATTATGAAAATAAAATTTAAAAAATGTCCAGAAGACAAAGTTAAATCCTTTTTTCCTCACTTGAATTTCTAAACTGATCAATTTCAACTCACAACATAATAAGAGGGTTAAAAAAGGGTTTGACCTATATTTTGGTATAAAATAATATGAAAAATATTAATAATTAGTCTATAATAATAATAACAATATTAAATATTAATAATAATTATTATTAATTACTTATTCTTCTTACTAAGGTTTGCAGTTTGAGCGTGTTTAAACATGAGAGAAATGTGAGAAAATGTTAATGGTGAGGTTTACAGCCTTAAAACATACAGTCTAATAAAAAAAAGTTTCCTATTGCGTGAATTTCACCTATCGCAGATTATTTTTCGAACGTAACCCATGCGAAAAACGAGGGGCCGCTGTACAGCCGATCGCCCCTGTTAATTAGACAATTCTACAGAGAAAACATGCATAGTAATCCGAGAATGAACAAACACTCCACAAGCTGTTAATAAAATAGTAAGGGGTTAATATAGCACAGCAAAGAGGCATTTGTAGGAAATACAATTGAAGACATTATCGTTGGGAGTGACAGAAACTATATAGCCATATCTGTCGGAGTTATGTCACATGCAAGCAAGCAAGTGTTTTTCTCTCATCTTTTTTTCTCTGATCTTTTTGACGGCCAATTGTCAAGTGTAAACTTATGGAAATGTTGTTTGAGATTTGTAACGTGCATGTTTACTTGATCAATACAAAAACTCTGAAGTCTTGGATTAATGTGAGTGGTTCGATGTCTTGTTACTAAATTCCAGAGTTATTGCTATTGAAATTACTCTTACTGTTCATATAAATGCCATACATGAATGATATTGTGCATCTTGGATTAAATATGTTTGTTTGACATAGGGTCATGGGATGTATTGAATATACTCAATATTTTGCACATGGGATGTATGAAATTATGATACTGTGACAATCAAGTATAAATCCTCACGTAATGTAATGTAAAGACATTGGTAGGTAATACTGGAGATTTGCTTCTTTCACTGTCTGCTGCTGTGCCTCTCACAGCAAGAAGCACACTCCCCCACCCATCCAGAAAACTAGTGCACGCATACGTACATTTGCAACGGGATAGGAGGGCAAGTGCATAGAGAGGAAAAAAAGTTAAGAGAGCAGGCGAGTGTATGAGGCATTAATTGAAAATGGAGACAGACGACTTGGTTGCAAAGAATCGCAGCTGGCTTTATCATCTTGCAGTGGTTTGGATTTTGCCACTAAGAAAATACGGTTAACTAAAAAATATGCTGCAGAAACATTGCTGCCAAAGATAGCATTACCACAAATTTGTTTCACAGTTCACATCTACACCGCATAAAACCTCAAAGGAAATGGCTTCTTCGTTTGCCAATTCAGTCCCACATTAGTCCAAAATGGACAGAGATTATGGCAGCGGTGATGAAAACACATCACCTGAACTCATGGCCCTGGTTAGTGTTGTGGATAACCCAAGATTCAAAAATCTCATTAAGACACTTGACCCAAAGTATGATTTGACTGGTCGCTTTTTGTTTTCATTTTCAAAAAATGCACAACCAGACTCATACATTTTAGTAAGAAATAAATCTAGCCCACCAGCTAATAAATGTGACCCACTTCTCCACAACAACAGATCTGTGGTCACATGCTTGGACTTGCCCCTCTGGTATGCTCACAAAACTACATTTACTTTGCCTTTCTAAAATGATAAAGTAGAGAAAGTGCACTTTGAAAAAAATAACCTGACAATGTTTTGTTAAAATTGATTGTGATTTCCCCTTTTAAAAATCCAACAGTAGGTTCTGTTTGTATCAATATACTGGTGTCATTTTGTGCATGGACGGGTTGAATTTGAGATTTATATAGTGATTTAAAGACGAAAACAAAATATTGAGACATACATTGTCTGTCATGATATAGCCTAAAATAAATATATGCAGCCCTATATTGACTTATTTTTTGTCCTTTTGCTGATCCTCCAGAGTGTAACGTTGTCACTGTGTATGTGTCTGTGCATGTAATTTTTTTCCCCTGCACTAATTCAATGTTTAAATTAGACAAATTAATGAAATGAAACATCAATTAATTTGAACGAATAAGAATTTTGCATTTTCCTTTAACTCTTGCTTTGCCCTATTTCTGAATGACAGTGCAGGGCTTACTACACTAGTTCCCTGTTGGATTTGTAATATGCAGTAATTATCTTACATGTGATTAATAGCTCTCTGAGAAGCGGTCCGTCATGGTATTAGTAAAACAGTTAATCCCATTGTCGCAATAATTTAAATATTAAGGAATCCAATCACCTTGTCGTGTCCTGCATGTGGGTAGCTGGTAAAAATGACTCAAAATTACACTCTTTGAATGGACGTTTATTCTCTATAGGTTTCTATTCCCCCTTTTAAAAATTCATTATTCGTTCAAATGGTAAATTTATTTATACACTGTTCATGATTGAACATGCTAGATTTACATAGGTCAGAAGTATGCACATGTACAATCAGCATCTTATGAATGGAAAAGGAGGGAATCGGGGCTTTTTCCACATTTTATCTCAACAGTAAGTTCGAAGCGCAGCAATGTTAAAGATGAATACACATAACCACACTGCATCAGCATGCAGTACAAAGCACAGAAAAACACCATCACTGTAAATGATGAACAAAGTTAAGATGCAATACATCGACATGACGACAAGTGACTCCAAGTGAAGACATTACAAAGTGCACAATTGGACCACTGGGGTATATATTCTGATGGATAAAAATACTGTGGCACAAGTAAATATCAGAGAACAAATTGTCTTTTTCTGCATTTACATCGGTCCTGAAAATGAATATCCATCCAACCATTTCATATACCACAACAGTGGTGCGGTTAGGATGGAGCCCATCCCAGCCGACCAGGGGGCACACACCAGATTGGTTGCAAGATAATGACAATTAAAATAAGACATCCAACCATTCCATTTTTTTTTTACACTGCTTGTCGTCATTTGTACAGAGGGCATTGAGATACATGTTAGCATTGATGCATCCATCCATTTTCAATTCATGTCATCTCGTTCAAGGTGCGGGGCAGCTGGAGCCTAACCCAGCTGACTTTGGGCAAAATGTGGACGACTCCCTGGACTCACCAGTCAATTTCAGGTAACATACAGTAGTTATAGGCGGCACGGTGGTCGACTGGTTAGCACGTCCGCCTCACAGTTCAGAGGTCGTGGGTTCGATCCCGGCTCCGGCCTCCCTGTGTGGAGTTTGCATGTTCTCCCCGTGCCTGCGTGGGTTTTCTCCGGGCACTCCGGTTTCCTCCCACATTCCAAAAACATGCATGGTAAGTTGATTGGATACTCTAAATTGCCCCTAGGTGTGATTGTGAGTGCGGATGTTTGTCTCTGTGTGCCCTGCGATTAGCTGGCAACCAGTTCAGGGTGTCCCCCGCCTACTGCCCAAAGACAGCTGGGATAGGCTCCAGCACGCCCCGCGACCCTTGTGAGGAGAAGCGGTACAGATAATGGATGGATGGATACAGTAGTTATAGAGAAAGGTTGTTTTTTTCTGCTCACATTCACTCTTCCACTGAATGGGAATTGAGTGGCTGCCTCAAGTGAAGTGAGAAAAACGCCATAAATCAATTTAAAGTATTACACCATTTTTAATTCTCTGGATAAATCTGCACCCGTCTGTAAAAAAAAAGATTATATTTTAGAGAGGGCCATTGGTAACAAGGAAACTGCTGGAGATTGTGGATTATAACTAAAATCCATTATAATTCTAGCCACATATCCTCAGTGTTTATGTTATTCTTGTCAAAAAGTAGTGATTCAAAATGAAAGCATGTCTATAACAAGTACAATTGTAGACAAGCCTATACTGCGTTGTGAAAACGCTCTTAATTGTCACTCCCAACCTAAAAGTGATACGGATGTGAATTGCTTCCTCTTCAGCCACCAAATGTTTATAAATGGCCTCTAGGTGCAAGAAACCCTGTGCTGCAACTTAAGAATGAGCAATTTTTTCCAGAGGCCGACTCCTTCAACCGCTGTATCTTTCTTTCTGTTGTATTTGCCTCCAACTGTTGACACCTGCCCGTGTGTGGCAATTACATCAACCTGCAGTTCCCCTCGAATGTCCGAAGATGAGAGGCGTAAGCAGACTCAATGGTCCCTGGGGTGTTCAGGGATAATCCACATCTTGAGGCTACAAAGTGAGATTTCCTTCCCATTCCTCCATGGTTTCTTACTTAAATCCTGCAATGCCCTCACATTTTTGGCTTTGGGCTATTACCGTTGCTTCTAGATTTTTTTCTTTTTGTTGAAGTACAATGGAAACGACATTATGACCGGTCAATGTTTGAAACGAACCAATTTCTGCCCCTGCAAGGTTAGACATGGTTGTAGGGGAAGAAATGATTACAGTCCATTCCAAATGTGCCAATTCCGTAATCCTCTCTTATCAGGAAGCAACACTTTGCCTATATGACAAGAGAGCCTCCCCAGAGACCGCCCAGGGTGACACTCAGAGAGCGTCCTCAAGAAACTGATTGCCACAAGGTCAACCAATTGGAACCCGAGGTGTTGGACTAAATGAGTCCAGTCTATGTCTAACGTCAATCGTTAATCTTAATGTTGTGCATTCATAAAGCAAGACCATGAGTATCACAACCCCAAATAACCGGACCTCTGTACGTACTTGGATATACATATCTAGAACATCAAACACTCTGGTCCAGGGACTCCATTACTCCCTGAGTTCAGTTAAAATGTCTGACACACTGAGCAAATTTATCAGAAGACAGTTTATTGCTGCCAAAGACAGTGAACCTGTCAGTAATGAAAAAAAAAGCTGTTTAGCCAGGATACAAGCAGTGTATGACACCTAGTCTGAACATTTCAATAAAGAAGAAAAAAAGAGTAAACCTCTAGTGTGCAACCAATAAATGCAACAAGTAAACCCACACAAGGCAAAATGCAAAATGCACAAAGAAAGGTCCACACAAAGTCGTGTGAGTAGGGTTGCCAACTCCCTGAAAAAAAAATAAGGGACACCTCATTGGCCGAGATGGCCAACCTGACTGCCTTCAACCTTCCTTGCGTGACTTGTATATTTTGTTTGTTTGTTTATTTATTTATTTTTGTGTGTGGAACCATTTTTAACTATTTAAACCTGAGTTGACGGCACGTCTGCCTCACAGTGCAGAGGCCGTGGGTTCGAATCCGGCCCTGTCCTTCCTGTGTGAAGTTGGCATGTTCTTCTCGTGCCTGTGTGGGTTTTCTCCGGGTACTCCGGTTTCCTCCCATATTCGAAAAACATGAATGGTAGGTTGATTGAATGCTCTAAATTGTCCCTAGCTATGATTATGAGCGCGAATGGTTGTTTGTTCGTGTGTGCCCTGTGATTGGCTGTTCGGGTATACCCGGCCTGCTGCCCGTAGACAGCTGGGATGGGCTACTTTTGGATAATGGATGGATGGATGAACAAATGAAAAAGTTATTATCCAGAAAAATACTTTACTACAAACTAACACATTTACTTATCAAAATAAATACCTCTCGAACTTTTAGAAACCTTTCCTACTCAAAACTGTATAAATTAATACAAAACAATAAATAATAAGCAGAACATTCATAACTTAATGAAGAGCGCAATACCACATTATGTGGAGACAGACTATTTTTTCCATTTATATTTCTTCTGAGATCTTGCTGCAACGAGGAGCGGTTTGTCTTTGACTACTGCAGAGTAAAATTATGAGCAAGACATGTCATGTCAAGCTCACAATGATCTTACCTTTAATCAGTCCATCAGAACATTTGTTTCGCGTATTTATCCACTTATTCTTCATAAAAGATAAGAATAATGTAAACAAGTTTTTACTGTATATATTTATAGTTAAAGTAGTATATCGACTGACTGTAAAGTAAAAATTATGCATATCTCTTTGAACTTGTAATTAATGTAAGGCTGTGTGTGAATTATTTCATTATTCATCAATGCATTAGATATCTATTTAAAATACTTGTTGATCAATTGTACTTATTTATTCCACCCCAAAATGATATGTTTGTCCATACAATGCTGACATTCATTGCACATTCCTATTCTAACCTTGATTAGAGGTTTGAAAAAAACATCATTCTTTACACACCATATCTAGCACTGGCATTACTTGGTGGACAACAAATGTGTCTGGGGTCAAATTCTTACACTTTTTTCGATCTATGTGTTGTTTTACCTCTTTCCAGTCCTCTCTGTATTTTTACTACTAAGAGCTTGTGCCGCCATAGCAGAATCGGAGGGCGGCTCCAGAGCTTGCGACAGTACCTCGACCAATAAGATAAGCGGAATCTGTATCGTCATGAATCTGTATGACTGTGCTGTCAGCTCATTGGTCACAGTGCAGGGGATGTCCTACGACCGTTACCGTAAGTTGTCATATCTAGGAAACTGTTGTTCATTAATTTCATTGACATTTTATGGACTATTTTTGACTCTCACGATATAACGGGACAAAGTGCGTCCCTTTACAACTCAATACGGGACGTGTACTTAAGTTCCTGAATACGGGACAATTTCGTTTTCCAAAGGACGGTTGGCAACCCTACGTGTGAGGCAGATGCAGTTGGTAGCCGGCAGACCGATTTTCAAAGTTCTTAGAGACATGGGTGATGCAATATATAAACCAATGAGCAGTTTAATCTGTGAAAAAGAATTTGCACACTTACTTTGGAAACTGACAGAGTTGCAGTTCCTTCTGAAATGTTACAGCGATTCATTTTTAACAAACCAGGCTTACGCTAATTTATCTAACTAAACTACTTTCATTAATTATTGTCTAAACCACCCTACAACACGACACACACTCCTTAGGTTCATAAGATACCCTGTTTAATTCTCATTCTAGAATGCAATTTTAATTAGAGTATCTTTTAAAATGCTCACCTATGAGACAAATGATCAAACCTGTCTGAGGTTGATACCAATGATCTTAACCAGGGGTCGGCTACCCGCGGCTCCGGAGCGGCATGCGGCTCTTTCATCCTTACGTTGCGGCTCCGCGTGGCTTGGGGAAAATAAATTAGAAGTGTCCGATTGAAGTGCATGTTATTTGTCTCAAAAATGTGTATCATGTCTTCTTATTAAGTCCAAGTTTCTGGCAACTTTCATATGTGGGAGATCGGATACCGATCAGATTTTTTGCAATGCGACTGCAGTCTGAACCACGCCATGTTGCATATAGACATTGACTTCATCTTAAGCCCAAAATGCGCTCCGCGTTGTGGAGAGGCTAAAGTGCTGGCAGCCGGGGAGAACGACTCTGCAAAGTTGTTTTGAATAACAGTATTGACTCTATATTTGACTTTAATTTAAATCCCACTTGAAACAGCATAAAGTGGACGTGTTATGGTGATAGTAGTAATTCAGCCATGGCTCGATTGGCTCAATTTTTACACCCAGTTATGTCGTGACATCATCTTTACTGATGTCTCCATGGAATGAGATCAAAAAGCTTCACCTCATTATTTGCCCCAAATACTGTATTTCTACCTCCTACCAAATCGCTTCACTGTAGAAATGCCCCAACACACTGCACTACATTTACTTCCGCAAACACAACGTTGTGACAGGGTCGACTCTTCTTCTGTGCAAGCGGGTCACTTTTGGGACTCACACACACACACCAAAGAGACCGGCGTCGCATTTATAAATCAATAAAATATGAACTCTTACACAAAACTCTTATTTATTTATTTAAAAAGACGGCATTATGCAGTCCTGTGTAAAGATGAAAGTGACTTCCCAGCCCTGATTTGCAGACGCTGCATGTGCGCAAAGGTTTAGGAGCAGAAGTCCCATTAACCAGGTAAAATAAATATTCAGGCAGTTATTTTGCAAATAGTTATTTATTAAATATTTTTTTATTTGTTGAGTGAAAGTCTACACGATCCAAAAGCCAGGATGATGGCTCATGGCACTTTTGTTTGCTTAGATGGATAATTTAAGTTCCGCTTTTTAATTCATTTGAAAGAGACCTTCAACTCTGTGATTTTCTTTTTTTTGTAAGAGTTCAAAATGTGTTCATTTCATAAATAAAATGTAATTTTCTGAAACATGAATAAGACTGCATGATATATATATATATATATATATATATGTATATTTTGACTTCATTTCAGAAGTCAAAAAGTGTTTGCGGCTCCCAGTGTTTTCTTTTCCGTGGAAATCATGTTGAAATGGCTCTTTGAGTGAAAAAGGTTGCCGACCCCTGATCTAAACAGACCGAGGAAATAATAACCTATGCAAAAACTTCCACAGTAAAGCTAAAAACCAAAACTGTTAAACTTTAACTTAAACCCTACACGCATCATACATTGGAACACAGTGTAGTATCAGAGGCATACCAGAGAAGCATAACAGAGAGGCAACGCGACCGGAGTGTGAAGTTTCACACCTGGGAACCCACACCCCTTTGTGTTTGTGTTCCTCATACAGCTAATTATTTTAATGTTGACAATTTTTCAAATTTCTTAACCTCTTAGGAATTCAACTGAAATGCCAATGTACTCGGAGTGCAGTGTGAAAAACGCTTTGGATGCTTAGTTTGACATTCAGCGTAGTAAGTTCCAGCCCTTGTTGAAATAACCCACTTAATTATGTAGCATTGCTCTTCAGCATCCTCAGGGCTACAGCAAACCAAATCGCATAACACCAAGCTAATCTTATTGGCTGATCAGAACTGTAAATGAATCCAGCCACAGCCAATTACAGAAGACGCATGTCATTAAGAGAGATGAGTTCAGGGAGAGAAGCCGTGCCAAGGACAGGTGCCTGGCCGCCAGTCTGGCAAATTACTTTCAGAATAGATTTCGGGTTATCAGTTGCTGGTTATTAGTAAAAGTTGATAGCAAGGAGGGAGTTTGATAAATAATAAAGTGGCCTTACCCGCTAAGCCCTTTTTGCAGGAACATGATACTATAAGTGCTTTTCTTAACTGTAATGGTTCCTCACCAAACTCCACCTATTTCCATACACTCAATCACTATTAAGATATTTCTGTATGGAAGAAAAATCTCTAAAGTAATATGATTTTGCCTCATTAGAAGTGTAAGTGTATGGACCTTTGCTGTTAGTATTCTACCCGCTGGCGGCCACTACCATTGCCAATTTATTCCATACTATAACAGTGATTTCCTTTCCAGCAGCGACCTTCGTGTCACCATTAAAACAAAAGTCCCTCCTGGCCTCACAGTGAGCACATTATGAGAGATTCACCAGAAAGTTTTCAAGCATTCACGCTAGCTATGCACTCAGCCCTCGTGCGGGGAGTTATGGCAATGCTCATGAAATTAAATCAGCATTACATTATGAGTAATGCCCGGATTTTCTTAAAGCTCCCATGCCATAAAAATCAAATTTTTGTTCAATGAGTTATGCAAAACATAGGTCAAAATTAGTTCAAGACCACTCATCTCCAAAATCTTTTGGCCACGCGGCCACAAATAGTGTGCGTTTGTTGTGTCAAATGCAAAGTTCAAATTTTGTATACATTACAAATTAAGATGATTCTTCTTCAATTCCTTTTTGGGGAAACACATGTGTACTTAAGAACAGTGGACCCCAATATTTTTTGTGCCATGTGTGTGTGTGTGTGTGTGTCTGGTTTGACAAATGCAATGCTACAATAATAAATGCGAATCCAGACGTTATTTTTTCACCTATACCGAATGACTTTTCGTGGGTCGCTGATGGTGTAGTGGTACACCTGAGTTGTGTGCGGGCGGCGTGGGATCGGTTCCCACTCAGTGACTGTGTCTGTGTGTATGTCCTGTGACTGGCTGGCGACCAGTTCAGAGTGTAGTTCGCCTTTCGCCCATAGTCAGCTGGGATAGGCTCCAGCACCATCCATGTACAGGATAAACGGTGTGGGAGATGGGGAGATGAATGACTTTTTTGCCTTAGCAATGTGGTTAGCCACAAAGTATGACACTCTCAAGGCACTTACATTTGTTGACAAATCGGTTTTGAAGTCTGCATTGACTCCTGGGAATCACTTGTATCACTTGTCGCCGTAAATCCATATTTCAAGTAGGTGTTTTGGTATTGTCTGTGAAATGTACCTTTCTTTTTCTTCTTGGGTACAGGCTCTTGTGTTAAATTCTCAATGGGTAGTGGTAGTTTGTCGAAGTTGGTAGTCGGAAACGTTAACGAAAGCCAGTTTAAAATAATAGTTGGACCAATCTATAGGCGATTACTATCCTGCTACTATTTTACTTTCCGGCCAGACAAAATGGTGGACAAACGGACGGCGGAAGGTTACCCCGGCTGTAGGAGGAAGGCGATAAACGGACTTCACATTTTTAGTAAAATGCCCAGCTCTGGTTAAGAGTCAGTTATAGATAGATGTAATGGAGGGAATCTGATCACTTTTCAAAATAAAACATTTTCAGAATCGGATAACAAATAAACCAGAAGTACTGTATGTTTTTTTTTCTTTCATCTGTGCAGCCCGCCTCGGCCCAGTCCAAAGTGGCCCGCGGACCAGAATCGGGCCGCAACACGGTGATTGGGGTCGACTGCTTTAGAACTTTTCATTCACATACATTTCGTAGAGAGTGGCTTTGTCAACGCAAGCTTTCACACATGCTAAAAATACATTTCCGGGTTTTAAGCAACACATCCACAAATACACACACATTGGTCAGTCCACCTCAGGGTGCTCGCTGAGTGGCCGCAAGATTGTTGGGCATGACCATGGAGGAGAAAAAAAAAGAGCAGACGTTTTCCCCTTGGGTAGCAAGGGTGTCGCACTGCCACAGTCGCCTCAGAGTGCACCATGGTCACCCACAATTCCGCTGACAATGCAATGATGAGACTGGGCAGCCATAAGAGGTCTACATATCGACAGCTATCTATCTAAGTTATTTTTTTCATATCAAAGTTAAAGAGGAAAGAGACCCATTTGGAGAAAATCTATTTACATATTGAATATTAATGAGAAATGTAACTGTCTGACGTATTGAATATTAATGAGCAATTTAACTGTCTGACATCTAAGACATTTAAGACCAAATAAAACATCTTAAAAATGTGTGTGGGCATTACTGACTACTGTTCAGACAAGTATGCCTTTTAAGAAAATTTTGCGTTTTTTATTCAATATTGAGAGAACTGTTGAGAACTGTGGACCCCTGCATAGTTACAGTTTGACATTCCAAAATTGATTTATTCACTGATGTTTGTGTAGCCACCTATATTTGTGGAAAAACACAACTTTTCACCATTTTCTGTCACATGTAAAAAAAGTCTAAACATACGTATTTTTATTATGACAAAACACCGTCTACGGTATGTACTGTATATTACTTGCTTTTTAATAAAGACAAATGAACAGTTACTGTCAGCCATAAACCAAAAAGTGATAAAGTGGTTGTCCACTCAACCAAACCTTCATGGCAGAAGGTGGCTGTGTGTAGGAGGAAATTCCGCAATAGTGTCCAAATGTGTTCCACTAAGGGTGACATACAGAAAAATTGAAGGATTCAAAGACCATTTCGAAATTTACACATCACCTCACTTGGTAGGATTTTTCCGTTTCATTATCCTAACCGCTTGTCCTCACAAGGGTCGCGGGCGTGCTGGAGCCTATCCCAGCTATCTTTGGGCAGCAGGCGGGGTACGTCCTGAACTGGTTGCCAACCAATTGCAGAGCACACAGAGACAAACATCTGCACTCACAATGACACCTAGGGGCAATTTAGAGTGTCCAATCAACCTACCAAGCATGTTTTTGGAATGTGGGAGGAAACCGGAGTACCCGGAGAAAACCCACGCAGGCACGCGGAGAACATGCAAACTCCACACAGGAACGCCGGGGGCAGAATCAAACCCACGACCTCTGAACTGTGAGACGGACATGCTAACTAGTCAACCACCCAGCCTGATTAGTTTTTAAAATGATTTCTAACTTTATCAATTATCACACTTCGAGCAACTTAGACCACATGAAAAATGTTTTTTTTCCAGCCATAATGTGAGGCACAAGTTGAAAAATTTAATGAAATCCAATATAAATTATATATGACTCTGTATTTGGACTCTTTCATAGGTATTGATTCAAAACATATTTAGAACTTTATTTGTATTTTATTCTGTGGTGTATTAATTGCATTGTATCTGGGTGGTTTTGAGCTTTTGTTTATTTTTTTTCTGTTGTTGCTACATTAGAGTGACAAAGACAACCGCAATGTCCGTGTACAAGGTTACTTTAGTGCCCATAAAGATGAGGGATGAGAATGGATTCTTAGCCTTGGTGATGTTTTTGAGACAGACTATAGATTGGTAACACCTTGGAATAGTGGGACTCAGTGTCGTTTGTGTGCAAGAATCACTTCACATCTTCAATACAGCACAGGCAGACACACCAAGGATGTTTAAACCATCCATTAGTAACTAAACCTCAGCCAGATTCTACATCATCCGTGTCACTGCAATGACAACGTGTCTCGCTAAATAGACAGACAACCTCTATCAACAGCCTTTGCCTGATTCCATCATTTCACTTTATTCTTCACAATCTCGTCTCTCTCCCTCTCCACTCTCAGGACCTTATAATACATGGAAGGATCCCATACGTGCTGAAAAAAATACTGAAACATTATCTTTCTAGTATTTTCCTAAAACAGAACATACAAGCTGAGGCTCTAGTGGGCAGATACACTTTTGCAGTCGCCGGCCACTATTAGCGTGTGATTGGTGAATAAATCAGGATTATGATTTCTCCACATAGCAGCTGGTATCAGGCGATTCTTCCTCCCTGTAACCAAGATACCCTTTATTCTCAAACATAACATGAGACTGTCGATGATGTACAAATCTTTTCTTTGGTGCTTTGCAATTTGTTGAGGAATAAAGGACTAACCCATACAGAGAAGGAGAGGAAGTGGGAGTCCAAAGTTGAGGAGGTGGCGCTGAACAGAAGAGTGAGAATTTGGGGTTAATGAGGCAGTGCAACAAGACGGGGGTGGGGGGTAAAACAGCACCCGGCTGAGAGCTTCTACGCTTTCCAGAGCGTGTCCTATTAGGTCGTCATTATCCTGGGTCACGATGCCTTGATTCTCTTCCCTAAGATAGCGTCACCCTTGCCTGCTGCTGCACAGGGTCATAATTGATTGGCTGGTCAAGAACACATTTCAGAAAGGTAGTTAACCTATTCGCCTCTGTGTCTGTCTCCATAAAGGCATTGGCAACCGCGAGATATACTGGATGACGTCAAAGTGACCCTTCGTACAATTCACGAGGTGAATATTCCAGAATTCATATCGAGAACTGCCCCTGAACAAGATCTATGGCTCACGTTTCTCCAAAGCTTAATCAATTTTCTGCCACTTTCTATGTCCAATCAATGTCTTTCTTTTGGTTTCAGTGACAAGCTATCTCATATTTCTAAGACTAGAAATTTCTAGGTTTCTTCAGTCTCTTTGAATCTGGTCTTTGGGAGAGCTCTTTTCTGGCATTCCTCATACCACGAACCATGTTAGTCAATACACTTGTTTGTGTTAATTGTGTGTGTGTGGGCGTGTGCGTGTGTGTGTGTGTTTTGCACAGCAGTGCAGAGAGAATTGAAAAAATTAAGTGTGAACGCCAGATTGTAATGTGAAAGCAATTTCATGTCCTATTCGGTTCCTTTGGTTTGTGAATGTGAATATACTGGACTTACACTTTGAGTCGTTATGCTTTACTATTTTGCTGATGGAGTTTGATGCGGGTTGATCACAGCAGGCTAAAGGGAAAACGTTAGTCCATTTATCTGCATTTAGCCTGCCAGGCTGCCGCTCTGTGTGCGGGTGACATGGCACCGACTGAAACAGGAAAATTACTCAGCCCATTACCAGGAGTGGCACACATTCCCACTTAGCACGGCAATGAGGCAGCACGGTGACAGACTTCACACACTGCGATGGACATGGGTAGAAAGACACATTAAGCTTTGCCTATGCACCCACAGACACACGCACACACACACACACACCCACACACACACACACACACACACGCACGGATATCTCTGCCAATTTTTTTCTGTCTTTTCAGAAAGGCTATGATGAAGCTATTATGTGAGACTGACCGATACAACCTCCAACACAAGCAATACATGCACACGCAAGCACACACGCACATACTTTATATGATTTTACATACATGCCAACAGTTTATGTTCTGAAAACTATTAAGATTCAACATCTTCCTCTCTTTTTGCTCACTTTTTGATTCAAAGCTGAAGGGTGAGGTGATTGGTTTATGATGAATTGCAGAGGACTCATTGCACTGTTCGATCTGATTGAGTGAATTGTATGTATAGTTAATACTTTAGTGTAAGTAGCTAGGATTTTTTTTATGGTTCGACGTGACTAAGATACAGACACAAGCATATAACCATAGAACGATAAATAAATACAAATAAGCCTGGCGAGAATTCATGCCCTTCTACCGGTCCCAACTGCGTTAGACAAGTAATTCTGCTTATTACTGGTGAGAAATGATGGCATTGACTGAAATGTGATAATCATAATATTGAGTCACCAAGGAATAGAACTAATATGAAAATGTAGATGAGTGACTACAATTTCTGGAATCAAACAACTACATAATAAAAAAATGACACTAATGAGGTGACAAAATGGGTAACAAGTAGAGGTGGGTGATATACATCGTTATCGATATCATCGTCAAATCTTGCTTTCATGATGTGTAATTTTACATTATCGAGTATTAATACTGCTTCTGACTCGAGTCAGTCGACGGCCGCAAATTATGAGGAAATGCTGAAAAGTCAGTGCGCATTGACGGCAGAGGACGAGGAAGTGATAATCATTCGCCGAATCAGCGGGCAGGACCCGATCACGTGACTCTGTCCGCACTGCAGCCAAGCTACATTTCAAGTATGGAGGAGTGTCCAGCGGGGACTAATAGCAACGCGCGAGTCCACGTCGTCCGTAGTCTGTAAATGGTTTGGAGTTGACAAGGCTGACGTCGGTGGGAATAACATTGTTAGATGTGCCAAAACGGTCACTGTAAAGAGTAATTCTGTTGCACCACGAGCCATATGGATTACGAGGAAAACTTGACGACCGCGCAAGCACACTAAACAAAATCTTAAACACGCACACACACTCAGGAAACAGTCGCCGAGTTGAACCAACAAATATAAATGCACTCACGCACATACACACTCAGTACTTTAGCGAGCAAGTCAAATGTGACATCCTGGATGATCGGTTAACATTCAGTTTACACGCTTTTAGTCTGCATCATTCATAACTAGCCTGTATTCCCGAGGCATGTTGCACACACCCAAACATGAATAAAGTCACAAGTCTATATATCACAGCGATGAATGAGTGGGAAAATGCACTTTTCGGTAAGTTGCAGCTTTGTTATTCAACTTTATTCTGAATACGGTGGCCAATGTATGAGAATAGGTGTTGTCATGACGTCTTTTTTTTCTCGCGCTGGATGACACCTCTGTCACACAAATCATGTCATCTTCCGAACCGCTTATCCTGTACAGGGAGGTGCTGGAGCCTATTCTAGCTGACAACGGGCGAAAGGCAGACTACACCCTGAACTGGTCGCCAGCCAGTCGCAGGGGACACACGGACACCGTCACTGAGCGGGAATCGATCCCACGCTGCCTGCACACAACTCAGGCGTGTGTACCACTACACCATCAGTGACTCCTGTCACACAAATCACATATCAAATACATTTATTTCCCATTCTGATTGCTGTAGTTAACACACTTTTCTCATTCTGATTGCTCTCGTAGTTGGCAGTGGTACACCAGTGCTTACTGCAGCTCAAAATGTCACATCATTGTGGAATAACAACAGAGACATTTGAATGACATAAATATTCCCAAAAATCAATGTAACTCTATACATAATTTTTTGTTCTTTTTTGTTAAAGATTGTCATAGAATATCATGTTTTGCAGAAGCTGTATTTAGCAATTTAAAAGAGATGTTGTTCACAAATGCTGTCTATCCACAATTGGTCTGTGAAGCAAGTGCAGATTTAATATCTTTTTAGTAGAAAACAGTCAAATTATCGTTATCGAGTTTTTTGAAAAAATATCGAGATATTATTTTTTTGCCCATATCGCCCCCCCTTAGTGAAAAGCATGCACTCCTAACTCTCGTGGCTGTAAAACCCAAGCATTTAAAAAGCCTTTCGGCCAGGTGGTCACCAGCGTACACACAAAGAAACGTGCCATTTTACTTCTTCAACATGCTTTTGCCCAAAATAAAAGGAATTCCAAAAGCAGAGCGAGTTACCTGACAGCACCTCTCAAGCAAGGGAATTTTGATATTATGTTATAATAGCATTTCAGGAACTGTATTTTGTTTTGCACAGTCTTATTAGCTTATAGAAGCAAAATCGATCTATATTCCATCATATTGCTTGATAAATTAATAACTCTTAATTGCATCTGTATTGATTTGTTAAAATTGTATTAGCCAACAAATGATTTGCTACTTTTGCTAATTTGAGTTTCATACACACTCCACACATCCCTGTTCAAATAACATTTTGTTTGTGATATAAAAAATGAGACCAAGACAAATGTTCACCATTAATGTGACCTATAACTGTACAACTAAATTGAAAAAAAAAAAAAAAAACGTATTGAAAAGGGCAATAGAAAATAAACAGCTAAGATAATAGGGTTGCGCAAGTGTGCACACCCTCTTGTAATTGGGGATGTGGCTGTGATCAGAATTAACTAATCACATTTTGTGCCAACACTGACTGGTATTTGGAACTATTCATAATTACCTTTGAGCCGGACGGATGCCCGTGGCTCCAGGTGAAGAAAAACTGTAGCTATGGAGTTCTGTTGGTGCTGAGCGCCATATTGTTTGTGCAAAACATACCTTTTGACATCGTGGCCAAAAGTTCACCCTTGGTGTAATCAGACTATAACATCTTTTCCCACATATGTTTGGGAGATTTCAAGTGTGTTTTTAAAAATTTGGAAGGTCGAAAATGTTCACCATAATTCCTCAAGGTATGTTTCGTGCAATCCTGTGGACTCTGATTTGTGCCCAAAAAGTAGCAAACAAAATTTCTTAAATTGCAAACAAAAATAAGACTTTATGAGATATCATCTATCTCAAGCAAAAAAAAAGGCATCTTAAAAGTAAAACTTATTACTGACAATAAAAATATTTATGTCACATTTGTTTACAGTTCTTTTCCTTTCTCACTAATGGGATTTTTGCCCTTGATGACAGCTTTCTCGTTTGAGCAGCCTGACTGATTGCGAAACGGCTTTCTCGCTTGAGCAGCCCGACATTTTGATTGCAACCTACCGCAAAAAATTCACGGATGAGCCCATTGGCTGCATTGTTTTTGAGTGACAACTCAGTGACTCCCTAAGTCATTCTTCTAGTGCCGTCAGTCTTTTGTGTCGCTGAGCACAGCACATGACAAGGATGCAATATTCAATCACTTTAATTAAGTGTATGCACCGTACCTATCATAAATGTCATCAATGTCGTAGTACGATGTTTTATATGATTTCTTTAATAGTTTGTCATCATTTAGGAATTAACTGGCATTGTCCGCAATTTGTTGCATTAGTTAATGTGGCCGGTGACAGCCGAAGTTAGTTAAATTCAATCATAACTCTGCCCTCCTCTACAAAAATGTGGTTTACTTCATTTGTAAACAATTAAGTACATCATGTTTAAAAAAACTACTTTAACTTTTAATTACTGATTAAGAAGAGTGAAGAACAGAGTTAAATAGCTTGAATAAAACTATTTCAATCTTCTGTCAAATATAACAGGGCCACCTGCACCCACATGTTCAAAGCAAACCCTGCTTGGGCCTTTCATGCAAGGACCTTTTACAGTATAATGGCAGGTTTGGTGGCAGTCGAACCAGGCACCAAAAATTGTGTGTGCACGTGTGTGGAACCACATTTGCTGTCAACTGTAGCATGGATAATATATTTTTGTCTTCCAGTGACAAATGGCACACACCAGGGGGTGGTTTAACATTTAAATCAGAAGCAGAAACATTGACTACAGCACACAGAAAAGGGGAGACTGAGAGCAGCACTGCGCATACTACGACAAAGTCACAACACAGAATTCTGTCAGTGAACTGTAATCTTCTTATACCCAAACACACAGACGTTGAATAAGAAACACTCGATTGAAGACCGTGGGAGGGTACAAAGCAGGAACAGCTGTTCTAAGAGGGAAACAAAGCTGTAGAGAATTTGCTGGAGTGTTAAAACCAGCAACTTCTGTTCGGAGTTTATATTTAAACGCCCCATCAAACTCACTGCAAGCACTCTAACAATAATGTGGCTCGGCAGGTCTTCTCGGAGGAAAGTACCGTACAGATTTTGAATTGATTAATTCAAAAATGGAAACTCATTGCTTGACAGATAGTACATGGAATGTACATATGGTGGATGAAAAATGAGCATCGTCCCATTAATCCAAAACACATACAATAAATATCTGCATTTGAACAATTTTCTGTGGGAACTCTGGTTTCCTCCCACATTCCAAAAACATGCATGGTAAGTAGATTGGACACTCTAAATTGCCCCTAGGTGTGATTGTGAGTGCGGATGTTTGTTTGTCTCTGTGTGCCCTGCGATTGGCTGGCAACCAATTCAGGGTGTCTCCCGCCTACTGCCAAGTAGGTTGGTTGTACCCTTGTGAGGACAAGCGGTATAGATAACGGATGGATGGACACAAGGTACACACGCCCGAGTTGTGTGCGGGCAGCGTGGGATCGGTTCCCGCTCAGTGACGGTGTCTTTGTGTGTGCCCTGCGACTGGCTGGCGACCGGTTCGGGTTTTGGAAGATGACACATGACACATAAAATACATACACATTCGACTCGTTCAACTGTATAGGTGTACACAATGATGTGGCGCATGAGCACATGGGCAAAAAGACAATTTCACACATCGAGGAGGGACAAAAGCTACAGCATCTCAGCTACTCCTACTGGGCATACATCTGTATGCTCTGGCAATAGAGTGAAACCTTCAGACTTCACACTCATTGTGGGAAATAACCCCTGACCTTGACATCAAAATTGTCATTACCTCACAACTTTCTTAAATCCTCTCATCCTCGCCTGTTTCCACTGCATATTGCTTTTCATTGTTGTACTGTATGTCTGTTTTCTTCATCTCCCCTTGGAAGTATATTTTCACCATTATTCAGTGTGTTTCAACACAGGGGCTTCGACAGCTGACCTGGCCTCATGCTGTCAAAGGACCAGTAAAGAATACTTAGCAGCATCATGGCTTCTCCATTTCCCCACAGCCACATAGTTTGGTCTAACCAATGACAGGGTGGCGGAGAAAAGGATGAATTTTGCTCTAGGGGGCTAAAGTTGCACACAAAATGATCTTTAAACTCATTTTCTGTGGGGTGCAATTTTGTGTGAGTGGTTGATTTTTTTCTTATTCTGGCCACTGGTATTTTTTTTGAAGATGAAAATGTTTGAAAAGGGACAAATCTGTCTTTCCTGATGTGGCCCAGAATTGTCATTTAAAGGTTAAGTTTAAAGTGAATAAAAAAAATACCCTACTATCATCCTCAGTCTTCAAACAAAGTGCATTCACAAGTCACGCTGCAACATTAAAGTACTAATGTGTTAGGTTTATAGTCATCCACATTACCTGCATGCATTCAAGTGGTATTTCACTTACTATTGTTTTTCAATCACTTCCCCAGATCGTTACCTCAGTCACTGTGTTAGCATTGGTTCAGGCAATTTAGGACCATTTTCCCTTGGGTTCACTTCCTTGTGTTATAGGTCCAGTTCCAGTGAGCTGGCTTTAATGACGGCACACAACTCGTAAGCAATCAGCCTGTCCCAGGCCACAATATAAAGAAATAATTCTGGCAAAAGGTAATCATGCACTAAATGAACCTTTTTTTTTTTTTTTTTAATGAATATCTGTTTCTGCTTAAAGTGCTTCGAGATACTGCATTGTGCTTTCAATGCAACGTTATGCTTTGTCGCAGTACGCACGGGTAGGCCGTGCTTGGCATTGCGGAAACAGAAATTGATTCTCCGGGGTCCGTGCATGACATTTCAGTTAAACTACAAGCTCTCTCCATGCCGATGATGTAGTCGGCTGTGCATGTGACGTGGGCAATTGGGAGACCACCTTGCACCCCCGATCGAGAGTCTGTGTACTTACAATTTTAGTGTAGCATCCAAAGTGTAGGGCTTCTAAAGTCATTTTTGTCACACAAAACCTCGCAAACTGCACAGACTTTATCGATCTCACACCTGAACAGTGTAACATTCAGCACATCATCACTGTGCCCCACTCTCCGGGCATGACCAATTAACCCACACTCAATCCAACAGTTAGGCGAATGCTGTAAATCGATTATTAATGCCTTGAGAGTAAGGCACAAGAAAGACATAATAGGAAGGTGACTGCTGTTATTGTCTCAGATGCTTCATTGATGTAGCGAAAGAGCCAAACCAATAACCCCCATACAAACAAGAGTAATATAAAGTGGGTTATAAATTGCACTGTATACATATTGATATCACACTACATTATAGTAATATGGCACAGCACTACCTCAAAAGACTGAAGTATCAGATGTGTACATATTTTGACTTTTGAATTTTACAGCATAAGGATCTAGTATCAGAAGTACTGATATTTCAGTGTCGAGCTACACGTCACATAAAATTGTGTATTTGTATGTTACACTCAAGCAGGGTATCGGGGAGCCTAGATTATTATTATGCAAATGTTTATTACGGAAACAGAATCATCAACAATATGGGTATTATTGGGTCGTAATATTGCCTACCTACCTACGTATGTCTCTTCTTCAAAAGAGCCCCTCTTCAGCACTTAGAAACAGTCATCCAATGCCTTTGTTTCACCTCGGCTAGATTACTGTAATACACTTTATTTTGGAGTCAGCCAGTCCTCTCTCAAATGTCTCCAGTTGGTCCAAAATGCTGCTGCCTGCCTACTAATTGGAGCTCAGAAAATAGAGCACATAACACCAATTCTGGCCTCCCTTCACTGGCTCCCAGTTCATTTTAGGGTTCAATTTAAGATTCTACTATTTGTCTATAAATCTTTAAATGGCCTCGCCCCGGCGTACCTCTCTGAGCTCCTCCATTCCTACGCACCTTCCCGCAGCCTCCGACCTGACATTTTCGGCTCTTTAGCGGGGTCTATTGTATATAGTGTTTTATGTTAATTTTTTGATTCCATTTTGTTGTATTATGACTATTTTGTTGTTTGTATGTAAAGTGCTTTGTTACAGCTTTAGCTGTAATGAAATGCGCTGTATAAATAAAATTGTATTGTATCGTATTCTCCGATACGGCACGGTGATCGACTGGTTAGCACGTCCGCCTCACAGTTCAGAGGTCGTGGGTTCGATCCTGGCTCCCTGTGTGGAGTTGCATGTTCTCCCCCTGCCTGCGTGGGTCTTCTCCGGGTACTCCGGTTTCCTCCCACATTCCAAATACATGCTTAGTAGGTTGATTGGACACTCTAAATTGCCCCTAGGTATGATTGTGAATGCGGATGTTTGTCTCTGTGTGCCCTGCGATTGGCTGGCAACCAGTTCAGGGTGTCCCCCGCCTACTGCCCAATGACAGCTGGGGTAGGCTCCAGCACGCCCCACGACCCTTGTGAGGATAAGCGGTATCAATAATGGATGGGTGTATCGTATAGTTCCCGCCAAGCAATTTGACTGGACACGAGTCATTCCGTGAGCGATACAAGAAATACAGTACAACAACACCAGGACGCTTTACTTGCCATATCACTCAGTCTCACAACCATTCATTTGGCCCACATACACAGTCAGTTGTTATCAAACATTACTGTGGGTTGTTCAAAACTAAGCATCGCAAAGTATGAAAGTTTGAAAGTATGAATGTGATTACGACGGGAAGGAGCTGTCACCGCAAACCTCCAAGTGAGTTGAATTGAATGACACATTAAGTGGACAAACAGGAGTGGACCCTTGACCACGATTCTAATGTGACTAAGAAGTGCATAATTCTCACGTCGATTGGCCTCATTTTGCATTTCCAGGCTACTTCGTGTAACTTTTACTGGCCGTGGATTGCTCACTAATGAAGTGAAAACCCAGTATGTTTTATCCATGATACATCATATGAAGTTATGTATATTCTCTACAATTGTACAGTATATTAAGAACGTATAGTATAAGACATTATGTAGACTCCTATTTTTTTTTCTTTTCAGTTTTGTCTTACCGTTGTCGATAGCAATGAACAAAGCTGTGTATTTATTGTCATGAACATATGGAGATTCACGGTCCAGAGAGGCCAATGTGTTGACAGTTCCTCGCAGTTGGTTCACAGTCAGCCAGCCTGCTGGGTCTCGTAGAATGGCATACCTTGGGAACACAGTTGAAAGCTAGAGATTACAATCGTACGGACAGTAACAATCACATTATTGTATATCATAACACTTCGACTCCGCAACAATACCAGTAAACAAGCACAGTTTTTAATGATCAATCATTCCCATCCCTAAACAAATAATAATCGTATAAAAGTGGTTTTGATTAACTGTGCAGTTAAAGGAAAGACAATAGCCCCAATTCTATGAAACAGTACAATTTGGTGCTTGCGTCATTGGTTATGTTGTGGTACACTGAATTTCCTGCATCTGGTGTGATTTCAGTTACAATACAGTCACTTGAAATATCTGGCCATGAATGGTGCTCCATCTGGCTGTGAAACCCGACTTTGAAAACAAAAATCTCTTTGACACACTCCAAAATCTTACAGAAACTCTTTCCAAAAGAGTGGAAGGATCATCATATTCCATTTTCGCTTCCTTTGGGCACAATGGGCAGGTATCCTAATACGTGTGTCTGTATACCATAATTATGTCTGTATAACTATCTACTTTCCCTCCTGAGAGTAAAATTGCCATGATTGGAAACTTTCAGAAGAGTGGGTGAGCAAGAGGCAGAGTTTCGACTTTTTTAATCAGAGAGAGAGAGAGAGAGAGAGAGAGAGAGAGATGGCCCACAGCCAATGCTAATAAACTGTTCCTATCGGAGAGCTGCAGCGTGTATGTAAGCATAAGTTACAAGGACAAGGGTTGTGCTGACTTGTGTTTGGCCACAACCACTGTGCACTTCATCTAAATTCACAGCAGGCAAAGCGTGAGGTAGAGAAAAGAGATGGAGGCGAAGCAGGGAGAGTGATGATGAGAGGAATCAAGAAGGAAGTGAGGACAAGGAGGCATCATACTAGGAATGAGGTTGTAATGAAAATACATTTTCTCCACTTTCTTTGCCCTGTAACTTGCAACCTGCTTCTATAGTGCTGCATTCTGAGCAGCCTTACCCAGGTCTAGTTTGGTGCAGCACCAACAAAGTTTACAGCCAACTCTTTTCCTAATTATTGGACAAACATAGCAGGAGCAAAAGCAACCAAAATGTTTACTGTCCATTTTAAAAGATTTTTTTTTTCTTCTCATTCTGCCATTTATATTTTCTCACAGCACCATATTCAGATGGTCCCCCATTTGTATGCTATGACCATCTTGTTTTGATTACAAAGCGGTTTGATTTTAATTGATTGCTCTGCGTTCAGTGATGTTTATCCCAGTGAAGAAAGTGATACATTCGAGTGATCAAGATGGATGGCTGACATTCACAAATGTCTTGCAATTATATTCTGTGAGAGCGTCTGGCAGCATTAATTTATTCAAAATGTTTTCTAAAAGTACATAATTCAGGTAGCATCAAGTTTCCATCATAACATATTTATGGTTACAATTCATCATATACAGACATGGAGACTACTGACAAATTGTCTGTGAATCTGCAGTTGTTTTTAGTAACCGTTTAGAAACATGCCCTGCAACGCGAACGCAGCTGCAGTAGTATAACATGTTTTTTTGAGTATGTTATTTTGTAACATGATGGCATTATTAAGAGGTGGATTAGGTCATTAAAATGCCCACTGAAAGACTAGTTCCGAAATTCACTCAGTATATATATGGAGTACAATATTTGTCATATGCAAGATTAAAAAAAAAGTCACTCAGTGTTGTGTCATAAGGTAAAGGAAACAATTCCCAAACAACTATTAAACATTCTTTCTTCTGTATGGCCTTACAACAATACTATATATGAAATTAATTGACAAAGACGAAATCGAAGGACATTTTTGCTATAATAATAGTTAGTTTTAGTTAGCTTTATAAGCATAAAATGTTGTTTCACTTAGTTTTTTTTTTTAAGTACTCTCATTTTTATTAATGAAAATATTTGAGCACAGCAAGTTTGTTTTTGTCCTCTGCTTTCTTGTTTCAATTACGAATAATAATAATTGGATTAATTTAATTAATTTTAAATTGCATTTTCTTCTAACCCATGGTGTAATATTCTGTCTTTTGAGTTTGTTTTTTGACTTTAGTTTCATGTTTTTCTTGTGTTCCCTTTGTTTGTCTCTCGTTAAGTTATTGTGTCCACCTGTGCTTGTCATCCCGGTCCCTTGTGTTAGCCAACCAGCTCCCTGCTACCCTCTGTGTCTTGTCCAAGTGTTCCTCGTTATATCGTCAACTTGTCTGTATTTAGTTTCTGCTTCCTTTCAGTGCTTGTTGGTTCGTTTTGGTTTGTCACTTGTCAATGTCAAGTCCAGTCTAGTCTAGTCCTAGTGTTTGTTTAGTTTGTTTTGGTCCTTGTTGTTTTTGGACTTCAACATTTTTGTTGTCCCAGGGCCTTGCTATCCTTTTAGATTTTTCCTTTAATTAAATACTTAATATTGCACTTTGGTTTTGACTCCTACATTTGGGTCCTCCACCACGCTAATCGTGACAGATGGTTAGACACACACCTTTATCTGACTGATGAAATGTTGCCTCATAGCCCGCACACCACAGTTCAGAGAATCCGATACAGTGTATAAACATTTATTACCCAATCACATAAGAAAGGAGGAATAGTGTCTTTATATTTAAATTGGTCCATGTATGTTTTCTAATTAGTAGTTTTTTTAGGAATGTATTTGCGACAAACATAAGACTTATCAGGGGGACCTCTTTTTTTACTTCTTTCGTAAACCATATACTGTATACCAGGTCAAAACCCCCTGGTGCCGCCAGGGATTTGGTGTCCCAGTAAATAAAATAAATAAGTAAATAAATAACTTCATGCTCCATCACATCAGTGCTGCACATTGAAAATACAATTTTCTAGGGCCCCGGTTAGACATAGGCATCTTTCTTACATATTCATTAACCTCCTAACTTTTGTTCATTTTGGAGACAGAACAGGGAAGATACTGTCTGACCATGGTAGGTCAGCCTTTGGTCAGTCATTCATAATGTTGATGTATTGCACAACAAGCGTTGTCCTTGCAGTGCAGTGAATCAGTGCCTGTCCTATTCGCTTACCTCACCTGCGGCTCTTCAACACTACCTGAGCGTCTTCAAGCCTGACACCCAAGGTTCCACTGCCCTCTTCTTTTCAGTCCCATGTCTTTTTCCTTGCATATGGCCACAGTGAGAAGTGCAAGCAGACAGGGAGCTACTGAATAATGTATGACCTGGATTCTTAAGATGTTCTCATTTTTCAAAACGAGGTTAGGAAAACAACATACATATATTTTTCTAGAAATAGAGAACGCCAAAAAGAAGCCACAATTGGACTATCAGGGCAAATGTTTCATACCAGAAAAAAAGTTAAAATAAGGTCAATTATGTACTAGATAATTTCTTTAACTACCAATACATGGTTCCATTGTCTTTGTTATAACGTTCTTGTTAGTTTCACATTTATGATATATCATGATTAGAAGGAAATAATAGCATCCATGCCATGAGAATACACATCAGAAAGAGAAAATAGAAACACACTTTTTATTCCAGCGTAATACCCATATTTGTACAGTGTTTTCAAATGATGCCCTTAACTTCTGTTCCAGCAACTAATCTCCGAAAATAGCACATCTATTAGCACCAAACTTAAGTCTCCAATTTTTCTCCATAACACATCTAATTATTAATTCCCTTCTTCATAGCTCACTGTCTTGACAATGGGAAAGCAAGGCATTTAATTTAAGCCTATTTAAAGTGTAAGTCAACTCAAACATATTTTTTCAAGAATATGTTCTATGCAGGTCCACTAGTTGAAACAAGGCATTCTGATAAATATTGCATTTGTGGAATAAGAGCATGTTCTCCCCGTGCCTGCGTGGGTTTTGTCCGGGTACTCCGGTTTCCTCCCACATTCCAAAAACAAGCATGGTAAGTTGATTGGACACTCTAAATTGCCCCTAAGTGTGATTATGAGTGTGGTTGTTTGTTTGTCTCTGTGTGCCTTGCGATTGGCTGGCAAGCAATTCAGGGTGTCCCCCGCCTACTGCCGGAAGACTGCTGGGATAGGCTCCAGCACGCCTGCGACCCTTGTGAGGAAGCGGGATGGATAATGGATGGATGGATGGAATAAGAGCTAATCCACCTGTTTTAGCCATCTCTGGGGCGGCCACTTTGTCACTTCTGTCGACTGAAAATGACATCACAACTGCGTGCCCCTTGTGAGGAAGCGGGATAGATAACGGATGGATGGATGGAATAAGAGCTAATCCACCTGTTTTAGCCATCTCTGGGGCGGCCAGTTTGTCACTTCTGTCGACTGAAAATGACATCACAACTGCGCAGGGCTCAGGTACCGACCAATCACGGCTCTCCTGTTTTCTGAAGCTGAGGCGTGATTGGTCGTTATCTGAGCCCTGAGCATTTGTGATGTCATTTTCAGTCGACAGAAGTGACAAAATGGCCACCTCCTGAGATGGCTAAAACTGGTGGATTTTGCTGCTTAACTCATATTCCACAAAGGCAATATTAATCAGAATGCCGTGTTTCAACTCGTGGGCCTGCTTGGGAACATACTCTTAAAAAAAATATGTTTGGGTTGATTTCCCCCTTTAAATAAAATTGTACTTTTTGGTTTTTTTTTCAATTTCAAGGTGCAAAACTGCCATGAAATGCATTTCCTTCATTGTCACGCACAGCTGATAACTATTGACATCATTGCCACCCGATTTTGCTTTCTACTCTCATCAAACCAATCTCATTTGCTTTTGCCAAAGTAAGATTTGCCCAAAGGTTTCTCACTCGAGAAATGACACAAATCCCTGCAAAACATAATTGTTTGGCTTACATTCTAAACATGATTAAAATGACTTGCATTTGATTTGATGGTATTATGAGTTTGCGGCATGTCAAAGAATATGTCCTCAGTCCGTTCAGCGTGTTGCTGAGCAGTCTGCCAAATTCCCAAATACACTATACAAGGCTTGTACTGCTATATGAAAATCACTCGACCGCAACTGCACTGACTGATAGAGAGCCCTTAGTGTCTAATGTTCTCTGTTATGTAAATGTATCCAAATAATTTCACTTCTTTTTGAGCATTCATTCTTTGCTGCTTTCTGACAAAAGACCACCAGTCAGACTGTCATTTAAGCTATAGCATAGGCAGAGGTGGGTTATAGGCTGTCCTCTAAGAGTAAAGACACTAAGTGTGGGCTAACTTCAATAAGATAGTCTATACGTATCTGGAAAATATACACGCAAAAATCCCAGGTGTGCGTGCTTTGCTTCTGAATGACATCGACTTTGATCCAAGGCTCAGACGGATTGTGTTCTGTGTCAAATGCGTTTAACCTGTGGCTCCCAGGGCACACGCGCACAAACAACACATGCGCACACACACCAGCAAACACCTGCACATTTATGCAGAGGCAGACACAGTCGCACAGTTAAAAGAGAACTGACTCCTCTGTGGTGTTGTTTCATTCTGTGCACGCTCCCCCATCCTGCGTGTGTCTGTCTTTTTCAGTGTCATCAAACTGTAGACAGGTCACAGCCCTGGCATGCCAAAATCTCCGGTACAAGTAAAATGTCAATGAGTGGAGGGTTAAAAAAAAAAAGCAAGTAGCTCATAAGTGAATGAAGAAATGCATTCCACAGTTGAGGGCACAAAGTAAGGTGCTTCAAATGAAATCAAATGAAATATGCGGTATGCATAACCTTCAGGAGACTGAGTGATTCATATGGAAATTATGTTTTGCTATGCTGTAGTTCAATCATACCACACCACTGACATTTGCTCAGTGTCTAGCAGTAGTTGGAAGTTTTAGATGTAAATCAGAAGCAGGAAGTTTAGCTTTTGACTTCCCCTTGTCATTATAATCCAAGGGATATTATTGCTGATCCTCATCCAACAAGTCTGCAACTTTGTTAAACAGGGATCCGGATTAGGGTAGATTTATGCTAAGTGACACAATTCAGGTTGCTTTCACATTTTGGATAAAGCCGTACAGTTCATCGCAGCGGCGTAAAGAGCAAAAGGCAAATGAAGTCGAATATCCTCGGATCAGAATAAGGGCTCTTCAAAATGTGGATAAGAATTAGATGTGAATCAGAGATCAGCCAATGTAATGTAAACTAATTACCTACAGTATACCCTGTCAATGCAAGCCTAATATCACATAAATCAGGCAGTCTGCACAACAAAACACAAAACACTACACCTAGAGGCACATAAATAACTCTTTCAGGTAAGTCTAAGTGTGTCTGTCCCGTGCTGAATTTAAGATGATATTTTGCTTCGAGGGGGACGGCATTTTTTTCTGTCAGTTTATGTATTGGTGTGATGTGTTCCTCTGCATTTCATTCATCCATAGTTATGTTTAAGAGTTACGCACCTTATAAGTTCTGCCCAGTTTGCCTCTGTTGTTTCTCTGCTTTTCTACATAATAGTCTATGTTATGTTTTTTTAAACTCCAGTCTCCCATTATTTAGAGCAAGCATCATTCTTATTGATGAAAAATGAGAAAAATCACTTCTTAACATTGTGTATGATTTTTTAAAATGTGTTTTTACTTAAAGTGCCTTTTACGTAAGGGGATCACAGGAATGTCTTTTAAGGATGTTGTGCATCCCTGGGAGTAATCGCTTTGGATCTTAAATAAGCTGTTTGAGAAATATAACTTTAGAAAAAAAAGTGGTTTTGTGGCACAACTTGCCCCGAGTGCGGGGTAAATTGTGCCGTTACGTCAGAAATCCCTGAGGTAAATTGTGCAGTTGATAACTGAAGTAAAAAATATAATTTGAATCCCACAAACGATAATGCTATATTAAAGCTTAAAGCAAGACAAATTCAATACAACAGTACTTGTTAAATGTTTAAAGTTTTAACATCATCAAAGGCCAATTTTCTTCAACAAGGCCAAGCGCCACATGAACACATGGTCAGAACAAAATGAATATTCCAAAATGTGCACCTAACTGCATCTGAATGTCTTCACAGATTTGGCCTACTACTGGACATTCCCCTTGTCAATGCTGCAGGGGGATGTGAACTTGTGCTCCCTTCTAGCTGTACCACCAAGTCTATTTTTTTCTCATCCAAATATCTTTTTATGGTCATCCTGCAGATCTTCATCTCTTTTCTAACCTGATGTACGGTCTTCCCCTGTTGCACTTATTGTACCAATTATCCCAATCTCCCCTAGTCCCCCTAATGGTCTTCTACCCCATATGTAGTTGAGTAACGAAACTCCCCCGGCCACTGTATGAAAAATACAGTGAATAATTATTCTTAGAAAAATAATAGAAAACTCTGTACAGAACCAAATTGTCTTTGCATGTTCCACCCCATCCCCGGATACATTGATTAAAAAAAATAAATAAAAAAAAGAATTGGAAAAGCTGCTATTACTGAGCACAATTTGTATTCAAAATAAGACTAATTGCTCCGAGACAATTACAAATGTATACAGTCCTGGCACTAAAGCTGTGCGGCCGCTTCTCAGAACTTTACGTACACTAGGCCAATCTTGACATTTCCAGAACCTCTAGTGCAACAACTCCACATTATGTAGGACTTGACACTGACGCTGTCTATGTTTTACAGCACACAAACTCACCTCAATTATTTCAGCAGTAAAGTCACAATTGAGTGGTTTTATTTCCTCAGGTCATTATCATACTCCTGCGTTTAGTTAAGTCTATTTGTAAATGCAATGTAACTACACGGTGGAAGGAGAGGATCACATTAAGCAGACATTAGGCCAAAAAGCCAATGAAACCAATAAAGAGTACTCTGCATTGCACTGTTTCAGTAGTAGACACGAGAGAATGATTTTTGTGTGTGTCTGTAGTCTGTGCCATTGTAAAGTTCCTTGTATCTAAAGCAGTTAAAGTGAGAACGAAAAAAGATAAAATGTCAATAGATGGCCTCGCTGTCTAATTGGAATCATTGATTTTACATTCAAAGAAAGACCACTAAATTATTGGTTTAAAAAGTTTGCAATGACAAGCAACTGCACATGTCCAATATATGAAAAGTGATTACTGACTCCTTCAGCATAGTAAACCAAGGATTACTCTTCAACCACAAAACCTTCCATATATACTGTACAACAATAAAAACATGGATGGCTTTTCTACTCAGTTTTAACTGAAGTACCTTACCTAACACTTTGTAGCTGTAATGTATCAGGGTCTGTGGCATTGAGAGAGGCTACAAAGCTTTCCACCGGAATGTTTTCCATCCTGGTGACAATCAGCGGGTCAGGGAAAAAGACGGGTCCTTCATTAATGTCTAAAACCTTGACTTGAACAGTCGCTGTGGAGCTGGGGCCATAACCAGCATCAGAAACCAGAGGGTCCTCATTCTCCACTTTAATGAAGATCTTATGGAACGCTGTGCCTTCGTAATCTAGAGGCTTCAAAAAGGAAATGTCAAAGAAAGGAAATGTTGACGCCAAGAGAAAAATATAGCATTGATATACCTTGACAACTGAAAGCATTCCCTCATTATTGTCTGGATTGGTCTGGATCTCAAAGCTCCGTGTGGGATCTCCGTTTATTATGGAGTAGATAGCTCTCCATGCGCCAGTCGCTGGGTCATCTCGATCATCTACTGTCAGGTTAACAGCCACACCAGTTGAGCCTTCATACACATACGCTTCAAACTGTAGAAACAGACAAAAATCACCATAGGCATGAAGAACATACTGTAATCTACCTAGATGGAGAAACTGACAAATGGATATTGTTTCAGAATAATAACATTTCCGTATGTTAGTGCTGACTTTGAATTTTCTTTACACCCAGTGTTTGATATTAAAAAGTACTGTTTTGATCTGTGCTTTAATTACATTTTTGGGGCACTTATGATATGAACTCCACAAAATTTCAAAGACGAAAATATCACTTTTGCTTCCACTACATGTCTAGCAAGAATGAGAAATTCTTGTTACTTTTAAGTCGGTGTGTTTTAAACTTTTTTCTTCCCGTGCAACTGGCCAAACAGTGAAGAACAAAACTAACCACAGTACTATCTAGCCATTCATCCATTATAAAATGGTATTCATGTACTGTTTGGTTCCCCCTCTGAAACATTAATAAAATGTTTTTTAATGATTAAATTCAGATTTGTTTATATGGAATTTTGCAAGAATAATTATTGAATAAGAAAAAAAAGCTAAATAAAATAGGTAATATTTGTTTACCATAGAGAAGTAATGCAGAAAGGTTCAACAAAATACATGCCCTGAGCTCATAAAAAACGTTAGAACTGATCAATTACCAACTCTTAAGGTGCTTTTTTTTCTCCTTCAGGGAGCATATGCATATCATGGAATATTGTTCTTGAATATTCGTAATGGTTAAATGATAGGTGTCTTCAGAGGTGGGCATTCCATCAGTGCTGACGGAAGGTCCGTCAATGCATCACTGACGGTTGCCCGTTTTACTGAAGAATAATGGGAAACTTCGAAAAACTGGTGTACTAAGCTTTGACAGAAGTAGGTTTTCATCCATCAATGTAAGCGTCACTACCTGGGTCAGTACCGATGGGCCTTCTCAGTCCGTCACTAACGGACTCCCGTTTCGCTGATAACTGACGGAATGGACGGAATTAATGGAAAACTCAATGTGCATTAGCTATGTGGGAGAGTGTGCATATGTCTCCTCAGCTTTTGGATGCCGCTGATGCCCGCCGGTGTGGAGGATTTTATTCTAACCGACTTGGATTGGATTCTACCTTTGGCCACAATGCGGAGTAAGCCATGTAAGCCATTTTAAACTTTAAAGTAAAACTTTTGGGCGTTTTAGGAATCAAAACAGTGGCAGGCAGCGATGAGCGTATGGAACTCTGGTGACTGCCCCCAACTGTACTTTAAAATTCAATGGATTAAGTTTGCAAATAAATGAATGTGAGGCTTTCTAAAGGTCTTTGGGTAGGCACCGTATGATGCTGATGCACTGATGCAAGTACACTCAATTTTAATCAAACTGGGCAGCATTGAAATATAATTTAGTGATGACTGAAGTGCGGTTAAAATACTGATGACAGAGGCATGGACTGACGATGACGGGCGCAGTTAAAATAACGATGACGGAGTGATGACGGACGATTACAGTTTGGTTTTGCTTGAAATAATGACAGAATTACGATGACAGATGCATGGCCCGGCCGCTGGCGAAAGACGAATGATGGACTGCCAAAATTTACAAACGTGACCACTGTGTCTCTGACATTGTTGTTCTACATTCAACTGAAGGTACCCTGGCAATTACCACAATGACAGATAAAAAAATGTTTTTTTTTTAGAAAAAAATAATTCTGGGGGCAATTTTTACTTTGTGTCATTCTACCCACATTCTATACTTATCATTTCTTGTTTTTAATTCATGAATCACATATGAATGAATTGACACCTAAAGAGAGTAAACACTTGTGTCCTTGATCACTTACTCCATATTCTGGTTCAAATTAATTTTACACTGTCAATTAAAATGCTCCCAACTGATCAAGCTTGGCAAGAGGATTCAATCAATTAAATAGCCAAGCAGTCTGCTAGTAAAATTCAATAAGGAGTACAATCTGAACTGAAAAAGATAAGGACACACAAAAGCCATCTGTATGTGTGTGTGCATGCCAGCACCATTACAGCGGCAGCGCTTTCGGTGTAATCTTTCAAACACAAAACACCCTACTTAACAACAGCACAAGTGAAGTCAAGATAAATGCATTTCTTGTCAGCCCACGGTATAGTTGTTTCACAGATTACCTTCTTAAAGCTACACCTACTGAAAACCATCCATTTGTCTGGGGAGAGAAATACATTGATTTTGTCTTTATCTTTTCCTTTATTTGTCCAATGCTTTTTTAAAGCACTTAAACCATTCAGTCAGTTTATGCCCAGAGGGAGAAACACAATGTTCATTCAAGGAGTACACTCCACAACAAAAGTATTGGAACAGTGAGGTCAATTCCTCTATATTTGCTGTGGAGTACAAACATTGTAGTCAGACAGGAAAATATGAATATTGGTGGTCCTCATTTTAATGACATAATCTGAATTTGTACACAAGTCGGAACATGCCTACAGCTATCCCTACTCTAATGTAGGAGTAAAGTCATACTGTAAAGCAGAAAGCCGGCAACTGAGCATGCCTTCTTGAGCTTGTCGTTATGTCTGGAGATTGACTTGGCCAATCAAAAACCTTCAACTTCTTTCCCTGATTAAATCTTTTGCAATGTTTTCGGTCAAAACTTTTCTGCATAATACCGCTCTTCCTCTCAGTCCATCCATCCATCCATCCATCCATTAATTACTGCTTATCTGAGGCCTTGTCTACACATAGCCAGGGTTTTTTAACAACCGTATATCCCCTCCCCCCTGCCTGCGTTGGAATATACATTGAAAAAAACGCATCCACACGAAACCACGGAAGCACGTTTTCAAACGCATAGCAAGCCTCTGGGTGGCAGTAGTTAGCCAAATACTGTCCATTGACGTCACTTCTACGAAACCAAAAGCACCGCACCAAACTCGTTCGGGAGAACCGACAAGAGGTCAGAATTGCTTTTAAACCTTTCAACGAGAAGCAGTGGTTGGTTGCGGACAAATAAGTAAGCAAAAAGCGCATCGACAATGGCTATAACCAACGCAGCGCGACGAGAATCCATGTTGACTCACATGAAAACACAAGTCGCGCAATGACGTCAGAGCATTGTTGTCGCACGGTGACGACGTAAATCTCTGGGTGGAACCGTCCACAGCAAAACCCGGATCGGAGATATCCGAAGATATCCGCAAATCTCCACTGCGGCCGGAGTTTTGCGTTTCCACTGAAAAAACTCCGGGGACATGTGAATGATAGGGCTAACCGCAGGCTTATATACGGCGTTTTAAAAAACCCCGGCTACGTGTAGACAGGGCCTGAGTTCGGGTCGCGAAGGCAGCATCTTCAGCCGGGAAGCCCAGACTTCCCTCTCCCCAGCCACCCAGCCAGTCTTTCAGCTCTTCCAGAGGGATCCCGAGGCATTTCCAGGCCAGCCGGGAGAGATATTCTCTCCAGCGTGTCCTTAGTCATCTTCGTGGCCTCCTGCAAGTGGGACATGCCCGGAACACTTCACCAGGGAAGCGTACAGGAGGCATTCTAATCAGCCCAAGCCACTTCATCTTGCTCAACGTGGAGGAGCAGGTGCTCGACTCTGAGTCCCTGTGTCCGCATCACTGCACTGCACCAATCCGCCTGTCGATCTCCCATTCCATCCTGCCCTCACTCGTGAACAAGATACTTGAACTCCTCCATTTGGGGCAGAATCTCATCCCTGACCTGGAGAGGGCACTCCACCCTTTTCCGAATGAGTACCATGGTCTCAGATTTGGAGGTGCTGATTTTCATCCCAACCGTTTCACACTCGGCTGCGGACCACAGCTTCCTATCAGTTTGGTTGCATATTTGTTTTAAATTGGCAAAAATATTTCTGTAGCCTTAGGAGTTAATACTGCTGTTTCGATCACATATTGCATCAATGAAGATTAAAGTGACACTTGGGTGAGCTTAACATTGGCACTTATATAATAGGTTTGCATGTAAAAATGACATTAGTACTAAAATGCCCATCTCAAAAGACTCTGTAGTGATTTAAGGTCTTTTTTTGTGATTAGGTTTACGACAAATTCCCCCGCCCCAAAAAGGGCCGTGGCTTATGTTATGTTTTCGGTCTCAGCGGCCTACGTCACGTGAGGAAGGCATGCTTGGTAATATTGCTCGCTTTGTCAGTTCTGTTGTCTAAAACGGTGACCGATCGCCACCAAAATGCAAATGCACATTACTACCCTTGTCCACTTCAACCTGTGAAAGTATAAAAGTGTTCTGCACAATAGTTTATTTAATAGATTTATTGACATAAAATGTGATCTCATCATGATCACCTCCACAAAATCAAAAATACCGTGGTGATTGCTCCTCCACATTCACAAGCTGAAGCGGACAAGAGCATGAATGCGCATACGAACCCCGACTAATTATATTTCGGACATTTAGCAACGCTAAACTCGTGTCTCAGGAGGGAGAGAGACGGCGGCTTGCAGCAGCAGCAGGCAGATTGGAGCTTTACGTCCCCTTCTTCCCTCCCCGGCTAAAGGTAGGATTATGGGATGGCTAATTGCAACAACTAGCTTCAGGTCGTTAAAACAAAAGGGGTTAGCACAACAACATTAGCTCCTTACTGTCCGCCCAGCGTGTGGAGGTGAAGGTGGGCCTCTGTCTTCATGTCGCGTATGTTGAAGTGGTCATTAGTAGAGATGTCCACATACATTTTGGTGCCAATTGATCACCGTTTTTGGACGTTATAAGCAATAAAAGTACAATGATTTCCAATGGAGCGTTTGGAATCGGTTCCTCGCGTGACTCCGGCTGAACAAGGATAGAACGGTAGGGGGCGCGGCCATTGTGCTCATTATCAAGGGGCGTTATTCATGGAGTTACTTATTTCCTAATTTCTACAAAATGAATGGCTAAAATAGAAAATGGCAACTATTTTCATTTTCCTGTTCAAAAAATATATAAGATGAACTTGTTAGTGAAAACATGGCCATCCCGGCCCCACCGTCCCTTTAAGAGGCGCAGGCAAGCCCAAGCAATGATATTCTGTTGACTGTGATTCACAGATGAGCTTGTTTGGGATCATAAGATACTTTTTTTCTCGAAGCATTAAACATTCCATCATTTTGGTTTAAGGATAAATCTTGAAACCTCAGTACAGCAAATTTTGTCCCACAATGTTTCAGCCTTGTCTCGGTACTTCTTTTAATGAGTGGTTTGCATTTAATGGTGTAGCCTCAGTATTTTTGTTCATAAAGTCTTCTGCAAAAAGTAGATTGGAATTTCACTCCTACCCTCGGGAAGTTGGTGCTGACACCCAACAGTTGTTTTAGAGTCTTATTAATATGTCATCAACTGAGTAGTTTTCCCCGGTTTTCCATTTGACGACAATTAGTACACAGTGGTTTCTTGCTTCAGGACATTTAGAATAATTGTCTAATAATAATAATAATAATAATAATAATAGTAAGACATGTCTAATCTCTGACAGATCTCTCAATTTCAACATTTCTTTCTTTCATCCATAGAAAGGTCTCTGGTTTTCATATTGGTGCACATCTAATTAGTATAACTCTCAAAAGTTGTCATATTAGAGGAATGTGTTACACGCACATGTAGGTGTAAACCTCTAAAAAATTACATTTGAACACAAACAGTCAGGCAACATATAAAGAAAGAGCATTTTATAATACTCAAAGCAATATTATATCCTTCACGCTCCGCAGAGAATTGCACATTGGGACTTTATATAAGATGGAGGATTCGGAAGTTGGCCTTAAGTGATATTTCAAAAGTCTTGAATTGAAGTTCTTGAAGTGCTGTAACATCATTTTAGTGTCAACTGTTTGGAAATAGAGCAGCCAAAAATTAACAGGACCAATGTTTGCCCTTGACCTCTGCTTAGTTCTAAGATGATGCAAACAAATGAACATCTGTAAAAGAAAAACAAAACAGTTGGCAGTGCATTGAAAACAAAACAGGCGTTGACAAAGCATAATTTCATTCCAACATTGTTAACATCTAGTGCACTCATATGCTGACAAAATACATTAAGAAGAGATGTGACTCTTAAGAGCACATCTGTCACTTTTACCAAGTAACACTAATTGCTCTTTGCCTCATTGGTGCTTCGAAGGGAATTGCCTCCTATGTTTTATACAGGCTTTTAATTTTCATTTCTTGGCCAACTGACATTATTTGCCTACACATGTTTCAGCTCTGTTCTCTGGTAATAAAATGAGGGCATAGGCTAGATAGCTAGCTGACTGAGGAAAAAAAAAACAAAAAAAAAAACAGAGACAACGAGGTCAGACAATGCAAGAGTGGCTGGAGGGAAGCAAATGTAACACCCGAGGAACAGTGCTGACAAGAACAGGTGCAAATGAAAACGTAATAAGCAGACAGGCCATGAACAAATGACAGTGGAAAACAAGACATGAAGCAAAACTAAATATATTCAAAACACTGTAAAAGTCCACAAACACCGATCATGATCAGAGATTTTCGAAATCCAGGTCCAGAAAGTAAAAACCCTGCCACAGTTTGGCTTTAGCCAGAGGTGCTTCTACTCAGGGAGCTCAATTACCTACCACTTGAGTAGAAGCACCTGTGGCTAAAGCCAAGCTGTGGCAGGGTTTTTACTTCCTGGACCTGACTTTCCCATCCCTGATCATGACACTGTCATCCAAGCTTCAGTTTATGCATCGCATCATATTGTTCCATAGTAGCGCCAGTATTACACATTTTTGTCCATGAAATGAGAAATAAAGGAGCCAATAAAGACACTTATTTCAGATTCCAAAGTATCTCCATTAAGTCTCAAGTTTGACTCTGTCTATAATTATTAGGTGCCATTTATTTCTCCTAGTGAATTTTAGGGAAAACACATGAGAAACATTGGAGACAAAATAGAGGGCAAAATGAGACAAAGGACAGGATCACCGGCGCCAAAGAAGAGCAGGTTTTGAGCAGTAAAATGTTCCTCTGGGTAAGACAAATAATTTAACATCCATCTCTGTTTGTTAGGGGTGCATGCACATGCCCATCAATGGTTAAAGGTTACGCTTATTGAGGTGCACCTGCCTGGTATCCACTGAACGGAAGCACCTGCCATTCTCGGGTAAGTCCTATATAGAGTGGAAGCAAGGGTGCTACAAACGCTTAAAGTAAAGTTATTCACTCTCACTAAAATGCCTTGGAATCCTTTGTGCATACTGGGCACAAAAGTGTATCTTATAAAATATTAAAGAAAAATGACTTTTAAAGCTCTGGCCACCGAATTAGTTCACATAAAATAATTTACTTTTACAACCACATTATTTATCAACAGCATAAAATGAAGCACTAACATCTTTAAGCAAAACAAACTATGTCAGCAGAACGTTATCTTATTTCCCCCCTTCTTTTGTAGTGATAAAGAGAGCTGTTAGAAGGGATTTCCCCTTGATTAGGCACTGCAAGTAGGACCGCAGCCCAGCTTGTTGTCTTTGAGGTTTTGTACACAAAACATCCCGACTGCTTGTATTGATTGCAGTTAAGAGAGGGTTATTTTTGTTAGTGGAAGAGGCAAACAAGCCTAATACTGAGGTACAGAAAATAAATTGCTCACTCCGATAATTTGTGCGTTATTCAACTTGCCCCGAGTGCAAAACAAAAAAAAAGGTTGTCGATAAGGGAACATTCTACCATGCAGAGCATACTGAGTACTGTCTCAGCCGTAATGTTTATTGATAGTATTTATCAGTTACATTTAAGTGGGCTTTGATTGGTGAATGTGTAGTGGCACAACATTTCTTCAAATACTTGTTCAATTTAATGTCTGGCGCCACTAAAAGTATATCAAGTGACTAAATAACACAAAAGAAAACGTGGAATTCCTAAAGGCACCATAATACCAGGGACCTGAAGCAAGGGTTTACAATAAGAAAACAATATAATGAATGAACAGTGTTTTTTTTTTTTTTTTGAAATTTCAATATATATTTCTTGGACTTTACTTTCATTTTATGGTTCTGACAAAATGATACAGACCAGTCTTTGAGTAGCACTCTGAGATATACCATGAGAGAGAACCTTTATAATCACGTTCTGACTGATGAAATGTACATTTACAGGGCTTTTCTGGCTCTTTTTCGTGGCTCAAATTGAGGCAGAGGTGGTACCACCCTGACCATGCGCCAGGATGTGCATGTATTCTGTAAATTCAACTGACTCACGTCTTTTACACAGAACATACTTTAAGTTAAAAGTTCCAATAAGAATGACTATTATCACGCTAAAGCATTCATTTATTGAAACTGGAGCCACGATTTTTAAAGTGTTACTACAAAGAGCCACAATATACAAATAGAGTGGGCGCACATAAATTGCCCAATCCCGTCTGTCAATCAATCAATCACATTCTATTTATATAGTCAAGTTGTCCCCCGCCTACTACCCAAAGACAGCTGGGATAGGCTCTAGCATGCCCACGACCCTTGTGAGGACGAGCGGTATGGATAATGAATGAATGAATAGTCAAGTTGAAACAAGTGCTTCATAAATTTGGGGAACAACTCTGTCTACTTTTCTACCAGATCTTTTAAAGAGAGCAACTTGTGCTTTGGAAAACTCCTGGTTGATGCTTGCATGGAGGGAAAACTGAAGTAGCGCTGAAGATGTGAAGCCTTGCTGAATGATGCCAAACATGTAAGGCAGAATGACCCTGCAGAAAACCTCCCAGCATAGACCAAGATATGCTAGTTTTGCTGTGTATTTGTGCTGGTGTTGCCGATTCGTTCTTGTTTTTTTTTTTCGTTCTTTTTGGGGGGGTG
Source organism: Filicampus tigris (assembly GCF_054856515.1). NCBI lineage: Eukaryota > Metazoa > Chordata > Actinopteri > Syngnathiformes > Syngnathidae > Filicampus > Filicampus tigris. Next base: position 13,260,996 of record NC_141220.1, read on the forward strand.
CCATTACATTCAACAAAAACTGTTAAAACGTCCTGTGTTGAACTTCATATTTTTATTATGCTCTGATTTTTTTCTGTCCCATTTTGAGAGTGATCTTGGTAGGCAACACTACTCAACGTTTTTTTTCCCTCCAAAGTGCATGCGTGAGATGCGTAGCTGGTACCTCGCTTGCTGAATGTGATATGTTCAATTGCCGCGTTCGGACAAGTCCTGTATCATACGCGCAACAGAGTGCCCATATTTGGAAGTGTTGAGGTGGCAGCCGACCAGCAAGTAAAACGTGAGGCTTTTACAAACTGGATCTTTCATTGTTACAAAACAAAGCTGAGTCTTTGTTCATATTAAAAAGGGAAATCAAGATGAGACAAGATGTAGCTTTCAGTGTTAATACAGTAAATGCATGGATCATGGTGACCAGCAGCGTTTCTCAATGGAGCCGCTAGTTGCTATAGAAACCCGGCGGTGCCATCCCAGCGCGACATGCGGAAGATTAAGTAGAGCAGTTAAATTGACTGGGACGCCTGGGTGGCTCTTAACTATTTTTATATTGTTTAATACCATCAGATTTCACCATGGAAATTAAATATACACAGAATTAGAAAGTCAAGAGGCCAGGAGCATCTTATATTTATATATGCAGAGAAATAACACATCAAAGTTTGAAAACCGTCAAAATGACTGCTCTCGTGCTCCTAGTGTTAAAAGATACACACAACAGAATTGTAATAAACAAAATACCTTTATTCGACACTCGAGCAGCGAATAATAATGATTTTAGTCGATTACGTCATTGTCAGAGCACAATCTGTCAAAATGACTGCGCTCGTAGTTCTAATAGTTTCCAAATCCTGGTACCCAGTGTTAATTTCACCTGCTCGATGCCTGAGGCCCCCCAGTTACCATCCCTTCCCCACCCCAGTCTCTGATCCTAGAATTGCCCCTGACTAGATGTATGCAATTGTGTCTTAACATTTAGTTTGAAATCATCCCTTCGTCTCTACCTACCTTACCTACCTTCTATCTTAAGTCATAAAATGAACTGTAAATAATAGCAAGTGAAGGCAAGATTAAGTGTAGTTCAGTTTTAAAGACAGGACAGAAAATCCTTTTTACTTCAGACACTCAGCTTTTTTTTTTTAATTGATGCATTTTGAAATATATGTTTTTCTAACCTTTCGAAACTTCAAAGCCTGACACAGTCAGTAATTTCAAAGTCAAGACTTTGCAAGATAGTTGCTTTTAGTGAGCATTCTGACAAAGAGATCACTCATGCAGCTGGCACAAAAACCTCTGAAATCGTAGAAAGCCTGTGTGCATGTAACCTGTGGAGGTACGACAATTTATCTTCCAAATATCCCTTTGTTTTTTTCCCCCCATTTAAACATGATTGAAGGAGATTGACAGAGACAGAAGACTCCTATATTGTATTAGATAAAAAGCTTTTCGATGAATGTGACTTTTGGCAAAGCTGATTTGACATGACAGCCTTCATAACAAGTTCAAGTCAGAAGAAAACGAAGTATAAAACAACTACACTACACAGCTAAGTGATTTACATTGAATAACAGCAGACAGCAAAACATGTTGCACCTCATTTCCCAGAAACAAGCTTGTAAGTGTGGATGTTTTCTCAAAGGTATTTGCTTTCTTTTACATTTGCCATTCAATGCTTGAAAGTATATGTACAGTTTATATTTTTGCTTCTGGAACAAATCAGCCCAATGGGGTCATGAATGCGGGACACAAACAGACTTCTGTGCCATCCCTATATTTGACAGAGTACCCAAAACCACAGTTTTGGCCAATCTTGAGTGGCAGAAAGACAGGAGTAATTTAATAGAAATAGTCCCAGCCCAATGTGCATACACGCACGGAAATACATGCCATGCTTTATACAACTCACCTTGCTTGACATACAGACATATAGCCCACAATTCCTTTCCTACCGGCTCTTTTTTTTGTAGATGATTTCTGGTCAACTGTGTCCCCACATCACAGAGAGACAGCAATGTGTGTACTGAAGCAATCACACGTTCCCCACACTAATCCGTGAAACCCGTTAGCCATTCCCTGAGAAAGACCTGCACTGACAGCACCCTGCTGCCCCATACATGGTGCTACATCCATCACTGCTAATGTCTTTATCCATGGGACAGATGGATTGCAGGGAAAGCATATTGTCAGGTCAGCGTAGAGGTGAACATTTTGGGGTATTGTGGGCAGAAAGAGTGGTATGAGCAAGAGTGAGTGAAAAATCCGTCTAGTTGTTCTTAAGGTTGAGTGACAGGATGGATAAGGTCCATCACCATCTTGTTATGAGGAGCTCGGAAATAAACCTAGTGAGTCATTGTGTGGGCAGAAAGAACATGCGGAATCAGTATATTCTTGTGGCGGTATAGATGATATAAAAACAATTTAAAAAATACAGATTGGATGTGAGATGTAAATGTTAGAAAGGTCCACATGCAGGGAAACACAGGTCAGTGAATATAAACATCTGGTCTTGTTACAGTCTCAGCTGAAATTGGAAATCCAATATCTACCGGAGTCCACCGGTGCGGTGTCAGAAACAAACACATTCAACACAGTATAAAACCCTAGAGGCCATGCACTCATTGGACTATAGTATAGGGGGATATTTTTTGGACTCCTATTACTTGTGTTGCTACTTTGGCATACACCAAGGGTGGCCAAACTCGGTCCTCAAGGGCCGGTGTCCTGCCTGTTTTCCATCTATCCCAGTTGCAACGGACCTGTTTCAAGAGATCAAGATCGTTATCAAGCTTCTTCAGAGCTTGCTGATGAGCTGTTCAATTAAATCAGGTGTGTTGCCACAAGGAGAATTGGAAAACGGGCAGGAAAGCGGCCCTTGTGGACCGGAGCTGGACACCCCTGGCATACACTGTATAAGATGAAGCATATTTTTTTTGTTTTAGCTTATATGTGGTCAATAAAAGGTGCACAGTCTTGAATAGGACAAAGAATTCATCTGAAAGAAGGAATTCTGGGAAGCCAATACTGGAATGAGGTGATGAATAATTTAAACAGTTAAAGCTTGGGTGGAAACACAAATCCTGCACAGACACACACTTGCAAAAAAACTTGCAGTATGTTGGTGGTCAGTTGAGAAGTCATTTATAATTCATTGGGCAGGTTGAAATCCATTGGGAGTTGTGGAAGGATCTTATAGCACCTTCAAACACTTGCTTTTTAAAAAGCCCATTTCTCTATGCTGTTAACCGGCTCTCTTCCTAGTGAGAAATGAGAACATTAACTGGGACATGGACATGGTGCACTCTGAACGGCCCTGCTAAGCCCTCTGAGCTGTAACATTTCACATCTGAGCTGTGCTCCTTACAAGTGCCCGTGACACTACAGTGCATCATAGGAGACCTTCAAGGGAGGTTTGGTTTGGGCAAAGTGTGATAAGTCTCATAAACAGATTGCATCTACGGGCGTTTCCATTAACAACCACACAACATCAGTGTCCCGACTGCACCTTGGGGCGCAAGCAGCAGCAAGCAGCAGCTATCTACACATCCATCATTAGGAGCGAATATGAGCATTGATTGTGGGCTTAAAGAATTAAAATAACCCTGAATGCATCTATTTAAGATTATGACCGTCAGGCGGATCTAGTCTGTTTTTCAAATGCCTTGAGGCACTGCTGACTAAACAAACCACCACTCACAGGGAACATGCTTACTCCCACTCTTGCTTGTGATTCCCTTATCTTGCCTGTGCACCCATATCACCCAATTAATGTTTTCTTATTTGTCAAATACATTATTTGCAGACTCTGTGATTCTTGTTGGCCTCACCTTGAGGTTTTATTCGAGATAGTTTTTTTTTCCATACAAGAAGGTCAAGGTCTTCCAGATGTACCTTTGAGTGGGTGTAAACTAGCATATACAAGTGTAGGAAGGCACTCTAAAGTTCTAAAGAAAAATGTAGCATAAATGACTTAACACCGTAAACAATTTGTTGCGTGACAGTGCTAACTTTATTGAGTTCTATGATATTTTGATGTTCCGATCACTAAAACAAACAGCTATATCAATAACTTTTTCGCCAATTGCAGTACTGCTAAACCAGACCCAGAAGCTGTCTTGTTAAAAAAGTAATGACAAATTAATACACAGCAACTAGAACATGTTTCCATATTGTATATCAGGACGTTGAAGCGTCCTTGAAGCAGTGGCAACCTGCTCCAGAAATCAGAACTCCTTTTAGATATTAATAAACAATTACCATATTTTCTGGACTATAAGCCACACCTATAAACTGTACCCACTCTATTTTTACAAAATACTGAAAAAAACATATATAAGCCGGACCTATATGTGTTGCAAAATTAGATATTTACTGCATTTACAGAACGATTTTGAACTGTAAATGTACAATTATGTACCTGAACAGATTCTTTCCTAACAGTGCCTTTTAACATGGCAGCAACTTTGCTGATTAAAACGGAACAACATCATTTCACTGCCACTGTCAGCTAAAATCCGTTTATTGCTCTACTTCCGCATACCACCGAATGCAACGCTTGTGCTTAAACTAGTGCATAGTGCCCTCGCCTGTTGAACTCCTCCACCTGCAGTCACATCCTGTTATTGGCAATTGTATTGTATTGTAATTTATGTTAGAGCGCCCCTAGCGGTGGAGGAAAAATCCACAGAATAGCCGCACCGGTCTATAATCCGCATGGTTCAAAACGAGGAAAAAGGTAGCGGCTTATAGTCCGAAAAATATGGTACCTCACTATTTGCGAGCAGCTACAGCGTAACGGGTTAAAAAAAGATCCCCATAAAAGAAAGATTGGGGAGGGGGGGGGGGGCAAAATTGGTGTTTCTCACCAGCGGATGCGTGAACTCAGGGGCATGGTCATTCTTGTCTGTAATGGTAATAGTTGCTGTGGCTGTTCCTGTCAGGCCCACCTCACTTCCTGCCATGTCCTTGGCAACAATCTCAAGCTCATACGTTGTGGTTGGCAATGTCTGGAAAACAAAGAGTGATGTAAATTAGAAATGTGGTATGCAGGCATGGATCAGGGATAGAGTACAATTTAGTACAGTACATTATTGAGATGATCTGTTTTGATATGTTTTAATGCATTAGAAAGGAATGTCAATTTTTAACAACTCACTGGTGAGGTGCCTAAGGCATAAACTTTCACTTTGTGGCTCTATTTTCATGCCCAGTGCAATTCTCCCACACATGTCCACACAGCTCAGAGTCTGCCGTCATCTCGATCGAATTCACCAAAATTGCGTTATTTTCCCTTTGCCAATATACCTGAATCTTCAAATTATCAGTTGCATTGGGTGCATGTCAAAGGATACATCTTTGATCGGCCAGAACGCCCAATATGGGGCAGAAAGATGAACAAAATTACCAAATAAGCACATCAAGGCTTGCATCGACAAGAAAATCAGGATACAGCAGTTTTTAAGCTTGAGCGCAACAAGCGATTAAAATATCTAATCGTGATTAACAATTTTTTTCATAGTTGTAGTTAATTGTGTATTTTATTTATTGTAAAAACAATCTTTGTTTTTTTCTGTCTCATTATTTTATCGAATTTTAAAACCCTTAACATGAATAAGAGGGTTGATTTTATTATGCAAATACTTTATTATAGGGAAAGTCAACCCAAACATTTTTTTTTCAAGAATAGGTTCTACGCAGGCCCACTAGTTGAAACAAGGCATTCTGATAGATATTGCGTTTGTTGAGTAAGAGTTAACCCACCCATTTTTAGCCATGGCTGGGGGCAGCCAGTTTCTCACTTCTGTCGACTGAAAATGACATCACAGTTGCTTACGGCTCAGGTAACGCCCAATCACAGCTCACCTGCTTTCTTAAGCTGAGTCATGATTTAGTTGTTTTCTGAGCTATATATATATATATATATATATATATATATATATATATATATATATATATATGTTGGTGTCCTCTGTCAGCGGCCACAATGAAGCATGGCTAGTGTCAATCAGATATGAGTGTCACCATCCAATTCATACTGTCTCCACCCTGAACAGACTGTGTTTCAGAAATGGCACAGTCTCATATCAGTTTTCCAATATGCAGTACACGCTTGAATTACAGCCCCACAACACTAGTTAAAAAAAAAACACTCACTGTAAAAATGGCTATAAAAATGATATACGATCTCCTACTATACGATGGAATCCATTACATCCCAAAAATGATCACATTCTAATAATCCAGCAAAGAAATATCCTCCTCCTACAGAAAGTGCTGATGCACTAATCTGAGTAGCTAGTAAAACATCCTTCTCAATTATCCTGCAAAAACTAGATTATTTGAAAAGCTACCCATGACAATACTCTGAATTTGTTGGACCTGTAAATACTTCCTTTCTTAAAGTGGAAGTAAGCCCAAACATATTTTTAAGAACATGTTCTATACAAGCCCACTAGTTGAAACAAGGTATTCTGATAAATATTGCGTTTGTGGAATAAGATTTAACCCACCCGTTTTCAGCCATTTTGTCCCTTCTGTCGACTGACAGACTTACATCACAACTACTCAGGGCTCAGGTAATGACCAATCACGGTTGAGCTGTTTTCTGAAGGTGAGCTGTGATTGGTCGGCAGAAATGACAAAAGGGCCACCCCGTGAGATGGCTAAAACTGGTGGATTTTGCTGCTTAACTCAAATTCCACAAAAGCACTACAGAATGCCGTGTTTCAACTAGTGTGCCTACATTTAACATATTCTTGAAAAAAAATGTTTGGGTTGATTTCCTCTTTAAGCATCATATAGTATATAAACAGTAATGTGCATATTGTCTTTATGCTAAAGCCCCTATCCCACTGAGGGGCGAACAATTGCGAGTGTTTTCGAAGGCAGTGAATCTTACAGTGAATGTTCATTTCATAGTTTGTCAGGGTTCGTTTGGTGTCGCAAAATATTTGCCAGACGTTCGCCAACAGTATTAGTGATTTCTCTTATCGCAAGGAAATTTTGAACATGTTCAAAATTCCCCTGCGACAAGAAAAGTACAAGGGAACGTCTGTTGACCGTTTTGCGACATCGAATGAACCCAGACAAAACTTCACCGCTGTTGGAAATGTTCACCCCTCAGTGGGTAATTATATTTTGTGCAACCGAGTTGAAGAAATAAAATTGAGTAAATTCAACAGAAACTTTTTTCTGTGATACTGTGCCTAATGGACTTCCCATATACTAAGTCTGATTTTTTTTCATGACAGATGACAGAACTAGGCTACGCCGAAACTGAAGTAATGAAATGGAGTGTGTGGCTCTAAAAGAGGGCGCGGACATAGAGAAAATCAAGGTTCATTGAGTAAAACCACCGTTCTGACGTTAGGTTTAGACAGTCTGTTACTGCCGTAACTGACCGAGGTTATAACGAACAAGTCAATCCAAACACATTTTTTTCAAGAATATGTTCTATGCAAGCCCACTAGTTGAAACAAGACATTCTGATAAATGTTGCCTTTGTGGAATAAGAGTTAATACACCCGTTTTTAACCATTTCTAGGGATTTTGTCACGTCTGTCGACTGAAAATGACATCACAACTGCTCAGGGCTTAAGCAACGACCACGACCAATCACGGCTGACCTGTTTTCTGAAGCTGAGCTGTGATTGGTCATTACCAGAGCCCTGAGCCGTTGTGATGTCATTTTCAGTCGACAGGAGTGACAATACGGCTGCCCCCTGAGATGGATAAAAAGGGGTGGCTTTTGCTGCTTAACGCATATTCCACAAACACAATATTAATCAGAATGCCGTGTTTCAACTTGTGGGTCTGCTGGGAACACATTCTTGAAAAAAAAAGTGTTTGGGTTGATTTCCACTTTAAGCTACCTCTCTCTCTGAAACCGGCCAGTTATCTCTCTTTCTCTGGTTTGAGTTACCTCCTTTTTGAAACGGATAACTCAAAGTTTCCATTATTTCAGATTTAAGCAGACTCAGAATTTTCACTCAACCTACTTGAACTGACGTGAACTGGACCCTTGCTTTGTGAAACGGACCCCAGGAAGAGCAACACGAAAACACAATGAAGTGCACTTGCATTAAAGGGTAGTGTTAAGATAAATGTTAAATTGTAGCATTTGGTGTTTTTTAGAGAAAGGGTAAAAAAGAAGAAACAATCTGAAGGCGGCTGTGTCAAATGTATTATTATTTTTTACATCTTGTGCAATTTTAGTGTTAAATTGAGCACTCTTTTGGAATGAAATCTGTCCTCGATGTAACACATTTTATTATATGTTCAAAGTAATCACAGGAAACTCTTGCTTGTTTTATTTTTCAACTAAAGTTATAGTGTGACGCTTTTCATGAGGCCTTTAAAACCAGGATGCCTTTTGGACAACATTTATAGGCCAGTAATCAGCAGAGCTCTGCTTGGTTTTCAGATCTCCCATAATAGAAACAGTCACGCTCCAGCCATTATTTTGTATTGCTTATCCTGTTCAGGGTCGTGGGTGAGCTATCCTGGCTGGCAGGGTACACACTGGACTGGTCTCCAGTCAATTAAAGGGAAAGTCAACCCAAATGTGGACTTAAGTCAAACAGGTCAACTACAATGGCAGTGATTAATTTGACACTACACATATCAAAAGCTATGATAAGAAACAATATACAGCTGGATTTTCCTCAACCTTTAAAGGCCTCTGGTACAATTGTTCATACTATAATTAGGGCTGTCAATAGATTAAAACAGTTGAGAGAAGAATGAATTATGATCTGTAATTAATTGATCTAATTAATGTATTTTTAATCTCACTTAAAAATAGCTGAGAAACGCCCCAAAGCCCCCCATGATCTGTGTGCATGTATCTGTATTTATGCTTTATATCATTTTTCAATTAGCCAGTCATTTCCCACCTTCAGGAACTGTTTTCACATTATTCAGCCAAGACCCTGGTTTCTGTTTTCACGATAATCAGTGCAAAATGAGTTGAAGTTCCACTCACCATCAATAAAGTGTCCAGTCACCCCCAAATAACTGTGGTTGCGAGTTGAGGTCCAGTGATCTGCGGTTATTTGTCCAAATCCCTCACCAAATTGTCAATTTTGTATTTTCTTTCACCGTCATATATCTCACTGATTTTAGTCATCACCGCAGTCCTGCATGCTGGTTTGTATGATGGTTCATTGGACCCTGTTTGCAACACCTCAATTAATCCCTTGTCGTCAACTATGTTGATCGGCCTTCATCGCTATTCACTTGGAAAGAACATTCGTAAGCCCGTTGGTCGCATACTTGCTCATACGCGGGCTGTCCTCGAGTTTAGTTTGGCAAAGAGCTTTGCAATGGCTCACTACGTTAGCGTCTTCGTTGCTATCATTAGCTGCGGCTTTAGTCACAGTTGGTTACTTTGCTTTTATGTGGTAGGCTTGAACTGCTTCTTTGGTAAGAAAAGTCTTACTTACAAAGAAGGCATATCACTCTGCCTTTATCAAAATCACATTACACCAGCTGCGCCACAACTAAGATGTGTTTCCAGCTTCTTTCAGCCACCAAATTGCGAGGTGTGCCCTCGGTCCTGCGGAACGTCCAGCCGCACAGTGCAGTCTCCGATATTCCCAAACCCTTGACGCTTGCAGAAGCACAAAAATCAAGATGTGCCGGTTTTTAGGCCCGAGCACACATGCACTGTCTATGAAAATAGGGCTCAATATATATCAAATAGAATAACATGAATTGACAACGTGGCTCTCTTTTTATAAGGGGCATCTTGATTGTCAAAACCAACTTCAAGTTTTGTTTGAACTAAAAGAAAAGAGTGAGATGTACGCACCACTGACATTTTACATACATATCAAGTTACAATACATATTACAATAGAGATCATACTTCTACAGTATTTTGAATGATGTAAAAGTGAAGAAACACTCCTTGAATGGATTAAATTGCCTTGGAAATTTTATGTTGAGGCACAACCCAGGCTTGTGGTATTGCCTAAATTTCATCTATTAAAGCAGCTGCTCCAGGGGAGCTGGGAGAATGCCCGAGACAATAAACAGGTGTTCCTATTTTGTCACACATGACGGCAGCAGTGAACCTCAGAAGCTGTTGATTGACCAAATGCTGTGAAAACAGATGGTGCTCTACAGACCTGTGAATTGAATGCACACACACACACGCAAATACACTTGTACACAGGAAAACTTTTGGCCTCCAGCTGAAAAAGAGCTGGGTTCTGGGATGGTTGCAGTCTCAGTGGTGTCTAAACACACTGCATGTTGTCTCTTCTGGAGCTTGACAATGTCTTAATGAGACTTTCACAAGTCTCAACTCAATTATAACGCTGCCAATTCTTGGCCTAGAAAAGATGTTTCCATCTCTTCAGTGCTGGAGTTACAGCAAGTGGGAATTTTCTCTCCAAGTGAAAGAATAATACTGTCAAAGTGTGAGATACTTACTTATTACTTCTGCTCCTTGAACTTTCTGCTCTTTTTGGATTTCGCCAAACACCAGATTAGACCATATGAACAAACGGGAGGAGGAGGAGATGAATCTGCCTAAATGATACATCTAATATGTACAAACCGGTCTTTGTTCGCCAAAACGTTGCATTGCATCAAGACGGGTTTGAACAACCAGTCCCTGAAGTACTTGATTAAAAATAGCAATTACACTGAAAAAACGGTGTGTTGATTTTATTCAGGGGGCACGGTGGTCGACTGGTTAGCACGTCCGCCTCACAGTTCAGAGGTCGCGGGTTCCCCTCCCTGTGTGGAGTTTGCATGCTCCCTGTGTGGAGTTTGCATGCTCTCACCTGTGTGGGTTTTCTCCGGGTACTCCGGTTTCCTCCCACATTCCAAAAACATGCATGGTAGGTTGATTGGACACTCAAAATTGACCCTAGGTGTGAGTGTGAGTGCGGATGTTTGTCTCTGTGTGCCCTGCAATTGGCTGGCAACCAATTCGGGGTGTCCCCCGCCTACTGCCCGAAGACAGCTGGGAGAGGCTCCAGCACGCCCCTTGTGAGGATAAGCGGTATCGATAATGGATGGATGGATGGATGATTTTACTCAATTGTATTTTGTCAAGTGGTTGCATGAAATGAAGTCATCTGGATCCAGATACATTTTTTTAAGTAGACTACACATCTACTTAGAAAAAAAAAAGTATCTAAATCCAGATGATTTTGAGTGGAACCACTTGACAAAATAAAATTGAGTAAATTCAACATACCATTTTATTTTCAGTGTAGTGTATGTCTCGTGTATGAAATTATTTGAAAAAGCCATAAAGCCAAATGTGGTACAGATTTCTAAGCCACAAGTGATTTTAGTAAGCAATTGCGTTAGTGAAAGCAGTTACAAAAAATGAAGTGGTGCACACCACATGACATGACAAGCCTTGTTTCAGAGACGACTGATCTGAGAATGACATTTCCCACTGTCACACTTTGCCTTGAAAGGATTTCTTCAAAGTAAGGGCTGATCACAGATTCAAAGCAGTGAGGGGGCGGGGGGGTGGGGATGAGAGGAAGCACGGCAGGAATAGTAGATCGGTCGGAAAAGGACAAGAAGAAAATGAGGAGGGTGATCACAGATCACCACTGTGAAGTGGGCGCTGTATGCTGGAATACCACGTCAGGCACCACATCAACATGCTGTACAGGTATGATATCATGATCCAATTTGCAGGGAGTGCTTTGTCTCCTACAGCCTTTTCTCACTTGCTCGATGTAAAACGTGTATTTATTACAGATTAGTATAGCACAGATACTATCTAAAATCTACAGCCATGCTCACAACCAACTCAATCTCATAATTGATTTTATTGTATGAAACCCCTTTTATTGACATTTCACAATAAGATATGACCATGTAGTGTATATGGTAATAGTCTAACGACTGAACAGGTAGTGCCAGCACTTCTCAATGTTTGCTTCTAGTGTACTGGGATGTTTTACAGTGTAACGGGACTTAATATGAGCCCACAGTACCCTCTCTTGTTCTATTTCTTTCTTGCACTTTATGATACTCATACGACTCGTTACGGAATTCGGGTACCTTAAATTTAAAAAATAATGTAGGACTTTTTTTTCCTGCCTCTGGTGACAGTTTTTGTTGTGTGTGCGCTGTAATTAAGACATGTCAAGGAAGCTGCAAACATAATGTAACACGCTGCCAATGCAAAGGCTAATTTCCAAATACAAACTTACCAAATAATACATTGACATCAATGCAATAGTCTGAGAAGACTTTTATTTTTAAGTTGGCCCGAGTGGTGGTGTGACAGCTAGCTTGGCTTGTCTTCCTGCTTGCTTTATGATAATTTTTCTTGCCAATACATGCAGCAGTTGCTGTTTGAAAACAGTTGAACCCACAAATGTTGGCGTGACTCAGGAAACTGGAGTACCTGGAGAAAACCCACACAGGAGGCCATAATCGAAACCTGGACCTCTGTACTGTGAGGCCAATTTTGCTAACTAGTTGCCCACCGTGCCACCCTGAACTTACTAACTTATTTATTGTCTTCATTATCGATTATCAACCAATTAACGTAATGATCTGCTATTACCCAAGTTACCTGGTAACAGCTGCATAAGGGGAGTACCATCACTTATTTTTTTCCACTTAAAGTACTGACACTAACCATTAATTATGAAGCATGGATGTGAAAGTCTTGACATAAAAGACACTCACTTTTTATAGGTTCATTATTTAGTTGAAAAAAGGGTAAACCATTTTTAAGACACATTCACCCAACAAGAACATTCACATAGGCTCAATCACAAATATGTATATACTTTAATTATATGCTTTAATTATAAATGAATGATGACCATCTTCTGTATGTGAAGACAGTGATCATAATGATTTCTCACAATAATTAAAAACAATGATTTAGTAAGTGGGCGGCACGGTGGTCGACTGGTTAGCACGTCCGCCTCACAGTTCAGAGGTCGTGGGTTCGATCCCGGCCCCGGCCTCCCTGTGTGGAGGTTGCATGTTCTCCCCGTATCTGCGTGGGTTTTCTCCGGGTACTCCGGTTTCCTCCCACATTCCAAAAACATGCTTGGTAAGTTGATTGGACTCTCTAAATTGCCCCTAGGTGTGATTGTGAGTGCGGATGTTTGTCTTTCTGTGCCCTGCGATTGGCTGGCAACCATTTCAGGGTGTCCCCCGCCCACTGCTCAAAGACAGCTGGGATAGGCTCCAGCACGCCCCGCAACCCTTGTGAGGATAAGCGGTATAGATAATGGATGGATGGATGGATGGATTTAGTAAGTTAGGAAACCAATAAATATATGCAACTATTTTTTTCTACATATTTTTCCAAGTGTTTACATGATAAAACGATCGCTTCAACGGCATTGCTAGGAAATCAGGATGTCCCATGAGTTATTTTTAGAAAGGACCTGCAGGTTACTTAAGTGGTCCTTGGGGGCTACTGGGTGCCCGCAGGTTTACCGTATACCAAAATCTACTATTTGGGGCAATACAACTTCTATAGTCAGTCAAAATCAGTACTCAGCAAACCATAGAGTTATGGCAAATAGCATAATATCCTCGATCTTCAAAAGCGTTGTGCTTCACTTTTTTTTAATTGGTGCGTGTACCGTGTACATGCGTAGTACATAAAAACAGTTTATCCAACCATTCACCTGATTGTCTACAAATATTATGAAACACGTTGCAAAGAAATATTCTGACATGATTGTTGCTGCAACCATTTAAAATGTAAAAAAAAAGAAACGTTTATTTCACTAGATTTGACAGTCTTCAAGTTTCAGATCTATGACATTAACTTTGAAAGTTATGGCAATATTTAAGAAAATTGTGTTCTTTGGGATTCTGCTCCCAGACTTGACAACCATTGGAAAATTACTCGGTAGTTGTGAGAGAAAATTCTCCCTAATAACAGGAGAAAATCTTTAGCAGAAGCACAAGAGGCAGTTTACCTTCATAAACCAATCAATATCCTTCATAACGTATACTCTCTGAAGAACAGACACACACATTTTAAGGGGTAGGAAGGCCAAAAACACTCCATGTTGTTCCAAATAAATGTAGTCATCCTGCAGTTTTGGTTGGAGCCCTCTCTTGCCCAAAGTCAGTTATGATAGGCTCAAAGAGCCTAAAGAGCATAAGAAATTGATTGGATAAAGATAACACACCATCAGGGGCATGCAGAGAGAGGTGCCAACATAAAAGTGGTCCCGGGCATCCACCTGGGGGCCAGCCACAGCCACAGACAGAGGGGCCATATACTTCGTTTCCCCCCAAAATCTCCCATCAACGAAAATATTTCTTGTGTCATGTGTAACGCATTCAAAGCATGCATACATGTGCGTGCGTCCATACGCGCATGTGTCCATGCGTGTGCCCAAATGTGTCTAACTACAGTGGGGGTACATGGCTTCACAAATGTGTAAGTATAATTTGTTACCTCAATTCCAGCTCTATAAAAGGAACACAATCGTTCAAATAATTGAGCTGGAGAGCAGCTCTGCAAAACAAGACAGCCATTGAAATTAGAGAAGAGAAGCCTCAATCGCCACCCCCACACCCCAAGGTGATGCTCAAGGTACTCTCAAGTAGGTTCTTTATTTTCTTTCTTCTCCTATTACTACAGCTTCATTCTTTTTTTTAAACATATAGTAAAGACTTGTGGATTTCCCTTTGGCTTCAGGCCAGCAAGTCCCCAAAAAAAAGAGTGTGCAATAAAAACTACACAAACAAACACAGTTCCAGTTAATACATACTTATTAAAAAAAAAAAATGAAAACAAAACAAAAAATGGTTCGGATAAAGACCTCCATATTCTTTTTCATTTTGATCCCAGCAGGTGTTCCGGTTTGTGGACTACACATGCTTAATAATGTATACCCTTCTCACAGTATTTGTAAAATAAACTCAAGAAAAGAATACACTTTCCTACATACGACTATGCCCTGTCAACTTTTCCCAAAGTTTGAATGGGCACCCAAAAAGAACACAGGGCATTTTTGATTCAGTTACCGATTGTTAAATTCAGCTTTATAGCGGAAGTCAACCCAAACATATTTTTTTCAAGAATATGTTCCCAGTAGGCCCACTAGTTGAAACACGCCATTCTGATTAATTTTGCCTTTGTGGAATAAGTGTTAATCCACTCGTTTTTAGCCATCTCTGGGGGCGGCCATTTTGTCTTCTGTCAACTGAAAATGACATCACAACTGCTCACAACGACCAATCACGACTCAGATTCAGAAAACAGGTCAGCCGTGATTGGTCGTTGTGAGCAGTTGTGATGTCATTTTCAGTCGACAGAAGACAAAATGGACGCCCCCTGAGATGGTTAAAAACAAGTGCATTTTGCTGGTTAATTCCACAAACGCAAAATTAATCAGAATGCCGTGTTTCAACTAGTGGGCCTGCTGGGAACATATTCTTGAAAAAAATATGTTTGGCTTGACTTCAGCTTTAACGGCTTTTGCTGTCATAATTGTTTTATATATCCTTATTTTCATTTTCTGTCGATGCGACGTAGGCTGCTGTATTTCTGTTTTAATCCTGGGAATGACTTGTAATGATGTGTACTAAGAGCACAATTAATTTACTCCAAAAATGCGACTTATACTCCAGTTTATATACGTTTTTTTCTACTTTATTATGCATTGTATGACTGGTGCGACTTATACTCCGGAGCGAATTATAGTCCGTAAAATGCGGTAATTAAAAAACAAGTAAATCCTTTACTGTATGTATTTCAAGGGGTCACTAACATGGTGCTCACAGGCACCAGGTTGCCCTCCAGGTCCATATTAGTAGTCTGCAGGCTTGGTCTAAAAATAGCTCAATAGTGACGAAATATCGTGATTTCCAAGGACGGTTGTAGAAATGATCATTTGAGAATGTAAACACTCAATAGATTGTTTCCTATTTGTTGAGTCATTGTTAAGTATTGTGAACAATCATTAACACGATCAGAATATTATCATTAATAATAACATATATTTTAAAGTAATTTGATAAAAATCTGTTATTTCAGAAGTGTGTATGAAAGTCATAGCTCAATCAATCAGTAACCAAGAAGCAGCTCTCCTTTTCAAAAAGGTTGGTGACCCCATCTTTATCTGCTCTTTATTTCTGAAAATGTGACTGTGCATGCCCAACAGCTATGTAGAACTATGGATAATTTATGGCACCCATCTTCTCACTAAGTCTCTCTGCTCATGACTTGACAGCAAGGAATGACCAAGGATCAAGAACCACTTTTTGGCAATGGCTGGAGTCCTGCCACCAAACTGCACTGTCTAAGCATTATGTTAAACCCAAAGGTAAGCAGAGCTGCATTCAGTTTGGGATGTACAGGTTAGTGTAAGCTAACAGCATTTACTTATGATAACCGGCACACACTGGATTACTTGGTGAAGTTGTTGAGGTGGTGGGGCTTGAGGCATATTTGTGATTGACGATGTGTTCGCTGCAGTTGCATAGACAGAGGATGAGGCCTTGATCACTTGCATAAGATTGGCTGAATTCAGGTAGACAACAAAGGGTACATAAAGTTTAATAGGACTCGTTTATGACGGAAATGGACAAAAAACTTGCTGATAAAGTCGCAAATTTCTTTTGGTAGGATGTTGCTACTGTGTACATCTCAAATGAATGCAATATGTTTCTGATGACAGACAGCCGTGGCATACATGCTGTATGTTGCATCCATTCCTCTGTGAGCGAGTCACAGCAGTGACAAAAATCCACTTTTGTGCTGTCTTTCACTTTGAATCAGTCCTCGTAGAGAACAACGGCCTCGCTTTGCTTTTACCCATCTTTGCTCATTTGAAAGTGAAGTTGAAATTTGACCTGCTGTCTTACGTCAATGTCTAAGGCTTCGGGTTGTGCAGATCACAGCTGAACTATTGCCTGTCGTCTGACAGTTGTGAAGAAGCTTTGACGTGATTTTTCATTTTATCAGTATTGCTCTATTTTAATATTAGGTTGAAGTGGCTAGCTTAGTTCTTCACATAGTTACTAGTCACTAGTGGACCTATATAATGTCAACTATTGCTTTGTGTCCATATGAATCATTTCAGTTAGGTCTAGCAAGAATGGTGCATTTGAACTGTACCAATACAATTAAAAACTGCCGTGAGCAGTTATAAGCACCCATACCTGGCCACTTGGGGTACTGGCCCATTGCAATCGAAATATTTTTGACAATATGAAACATTATGCCTTTATAATAAATAATTGGTGTTGTGACGCTTTTGCCAATCAAAATTGCCACGGTGGTTGCTGACGGCTCGGTTTGACTCGTGGTTAAATGACCAAAATGTCCACTAAAAGATTTATTTTCTTCCCATTTTGTTGGGACGGCACCAAACTTCCGCCTTTGTCTTTTCCTCTTTTCCAATATTGAAACTATATACGTGTCCACCTGTTTCACCACGCCACCACCACGGTCCAAAACCGTTTACCTGTCAACACTCGTAACACCTGGGTCTCGTCACTGCCTTAAATATATAGATAGAGAAGTGGCAAATTGACTCCACTGCTCCCCCGAGTGGTGGGAGGTCGAATATACCAAAATAAATCCACCTAACAGAAATGGCTCGTACAATAGGCTTTGTTTGGACTTTTTTGAGGGTGTGTTCAGGGTAGAGGGTCATAATGTTGAAGGGGGCATAAGATAATACCGTAACTTTGTAGTTTAATCCGGGTAGGCTGCATTGCAAAATGCAGGTATCTGTTAAAGTATCAGCTGAATGTGAAGGACTTGACAAAAATAAATGTACTTACTTTGTGTGGTATTCAAAATAGCTTACAATATATTAACTTTGGTGCATTTGCCATATCCATCCCACTCAGTTAGGCCGATTAGTGGTGGGATGATAAGATGCCGAGCACTGGTGTCCCTCAGCTCTTTCTGATGAGTGTGAGGCTAATTGGGGTCAAGGTTGGGTTTAAGGTTGCAGTGAGTTGGAGCAGGAAGCACAAGTGTGGTTAATCTAATCAGGTGCACCATCAGAGCACAGGCTAATCACTTCATTTAGCGGGCAGTTATGTATATTGAGAACTGAAATAGTTCTCCATTACAACATACCTCCACACTGAATGTGGAACACATAGTTGGTGGACGTGTTTGATTGAGTGTGCTCATCATGTGTGTCACTGAGTGTGAGTGTTTCAGCTAAGTGCAATCATCATCATGCTCCTGCCACCATCAAAACCATTAAAGGCCCATCTGGGAAGCATACACGCAGATGAGCGTCTGTACGTCCTTCACAGAAGAGCCCAGGTGTTGCTGCTAAAGTGTTAATTAGATTAGAGCGCATCAAACAAGGGTGGACCTTCAACTGGGAGTGGAGTTGGCCAAGCCATCCCGATGGACTATTGCTCCTAAATGGTCCTCATCACCGTCCAATTAGGGTTAATAGATCCATCACCGGATTACTTTGATTGGTTCACCTTAACTGCACGGCGAGCCAATAAGAGGAATACGTAGAGTTCAAGAGGGTACACAGTCCTGTGAAAAACACTTATGTCCATTTTTTATTTTTTTTTTTACATAAAAGGGTTTTCCACGTTTCAGACATCGCAATAATGTGAAAACCCCCCCAAAAATAAAAAATGGACATACATGTTTTTCACAGGACAATGACGATATGCTGACACAAATATTGATAAATTTGAGGATTCCATATATTCCTCTATCACTCAAATTCTTGGGGTCACCCCAAGAATTTCACATATTCAATGAAATCACACCGTTTTACAGTGCTTTGAAAAAGTGTTTTGTTACATAACAAACAGATCTGTGATCTTGCTAGTCAACTTCATATCATTCGTCCCAGCTTGCAGTTCTTTGTGAACGCAGTTTGCACGCTCGATCTGGACTACAGCAAATCAGTTTCTTCTTATGCCAGATCAGTGCACTTCTCGCGTACTGCATTTAAAATGTATGAGATTGGCAGTGAATCAAATTGACTGTGTTCACCACCACAATGACACAAAACACCCTTTTTAAAAATCTGCCAAGCTGTGCCAGCTTGCGTACATCTGCAAATACACTAACATAAGGTCGAACCTGCCTCTGTGCAGATTTGGACCACACCTCCCGCTAGACTTGTACTGCGCATGACAATAGAGCGCTATGTCTCGTGCACACAAAACACATCTCAGTGGAACAGGGCGGTAACAGACGTTGGGCTCTTTTGCACAATAACTGTTTTGAGTTTGGATTCCCACCGTGCTTCCTTGCTGCCCCGTTACCTCGCTTTCTGTTTGGCTGAACGTCACTGTCAACAGGCTGCGTGCTTGTTTATCCTCAGGGCACTCCAGACATGGTGCAAAGTCAGGCCAAAACTATGTTTAATAGCCACGATTTGAGGTCGGGAATCCTCCTGAATGGCCGAGAACAGTCTGAGCACACCACACACGGCAGGGTTATCTGCTAAAATTATATTTGGAACCATTGCGAAAATTGGAGCTAACCTGCGATTATCGGGAGGGGAGATTCTAGAAAAGAATTGGGCCGATTATCCTGCCGTGTGAACCGGGTTTAAGAAAAAAAAAACTATAGCAAATAAAATACAGATTATAACAAATAAAATACAGATCAAAACATTAAAACTACGTTTCTTCACTGGTTTTGCATAATAAATAAATGTATCAAAGAATGAACAAAGTATCTGCTACAATTATTGAGCGCATTAACAACATTTCTCTTCCTTATGGGCCATAGCTGTCTCTCCACAGAGTCTAAATTAATGAATGTTTACTTTTATTGGAAATGATCCAAATACAAAAACAAATTGGAGAGGAGAAGAGCACTGACCTAAAATAACCCCAGTTCTCATACACACAGATAGCACAGTAAATGAGAAAACTAAAAAATAATCATAGCCATGAAGAGGAAACTATTAGATTTTCTTGAATTCAGTGGGGGAAAAAAATCTTGTCATTTATCCCAGTAATGTTAAGGTTGTACTTTAATAATAAAACATAATAGAGAGCTGCAGGAGCCCAGTCCTTCGTTAATCAGTAGCACCCGTGCTTCCTTTTAGAAAAGCCATCTGGACCTTCCTGACACACATTTGGCTGCACTTTACAGCACTACATATACAGTAGAACACTCAATTCCCTCTTATGCCAACACAGCAGATGACAAAGTAGACTTGATTGTTGTGGATTGCTTGAATCATTCGAAACTATGAGTTATTGGTTGAAAGAACATGAACGCTCCAAATAGAAAATGATTTTCAGAGATGGGCACTTTACCCTTTTTTGACGGTCCGTCCTCCGTCCGCAACCTGGGTACCCTACCTTCATCGTCCCTACGTCCTTATTCATAAAAATAAACATCCTCCAACCCCGTCCGTCCTCGTCCTTTAACACATTAAGGACGGGAGTGCATAACCGCATTTCTACCAATAAAGACGGGAGCGCTGTTGCGTGTTTCTCCCTTTAAAGCCGGGAGAGCGTATACGTCATTTGCTTTTTTTAATCCAATCCTCAGTCTCTTAGCCAATGAAATGCATCAGAATATACTGTACACATGACGGTGTCGTGAGTTGTCTCAGTATGTCCCGAATTTTTTCGAGGAGTAATGGCGGCACAGTCGACCGCGAGAGCTCTGATTTAAGTCATGACAGTGATATAGATGACACACTTGTGTACTTTAAAGCCGTGAAACCATCCAAACATGATGTATGGTTAGTATATATGTTCATAGAAAATGACAATTTAAAAGTCAACTAAGAGAACACAGCATGGTAATTACCACTCGATTTTTAAAAATTAAAAATATTTGCATCTTCGATTGAAACAGTAAATATGAATAAACTCGGGCCTGTGTGAAAGCCACATGTCTAAGCTCTCATTTTTGGGGGGAATTATGTTTCTGTCTGCTACAGGGGCTGAGATATTAATTATTTTGTAGGTGGCGAAAATGTCAGGTTTTCAAGGGTGACTCCAAAGATGACCGTAGGTTTTAGAGAGATGTCTCACGTGGGGCTTCAGGCTTTAATGGGTTAAAAGAGCTTCCGTCCTTACATTCCGTCAGAAGAGTCCTCTGGGTGTAAACTTATTGGGCTGTACAATACTGATGTATTTTCTTTGGCAGACATCTTTCATACATTCGCTCAGGATTTAAGATCAGTGGTTGTCATGTTAATGCAAAGCCGTGCATGCCGTTTCTCACACTTCTTTTTTTTCTGTTTTTTTTTTTTCTTTTAAGACACATGGGAACTGTTGTAATTTGAAGGGGTAAATGGCTTAATATATCTCTTTTAAAATATGCCATGTTTACTTGGGAATATGGTCCAGAACTAGTAAATTGCACCAAAGAAAGTGGCAAGTGATTACTTTGGTAGGAATCCAACCTATAGTTTGAGGCATTATGTTAATGATTTGATTGTGCTTTGGCTTTCATTATCTTTTTTTGTGATTTTTTTCTAAACTCTATATTTACATTTTTGTAAGTAAACACCAACCTCATTTAATAGAAATTAGCCAATTATGATATAATGACAGTTTTAAGTGAGGACATAAAGTTTGATAATATACTATAATTTTTATTTACATTTTTCCTAATCAAACTGATTGCTGTATGACTGGCAAACTGGGCAAACCTTTCATTCCTGTTCAAACTGGTACAGCTTTGCCTATTAGGCTACTGCGGAAAAATGTCAGCACAGTTCATTACCAGTGATTTGTACCACTGTAAAGGGAATCCAAATAAAATATAGAGTTGATGAGTGAATATTTAATGGATCTCATGCATACCAATGAGGCTTTCTCATTCCATTCTATTTGCAGATATAAACACATGAAAATTCATGGTACAAGTCTGGATCACCATGAAGTGTCACTCAACTAAATGAAATATAGATGTATTACCTGTTATTATCCTTGGTAAGTGGTTCGTTCTACCTGACCAAAATTGTTTAACAAAGATTGAAATTGCAAAACATGTTTTTAATAGGAAATAGGAAAAGAAGTGACATTTTGGTAGAACGTTTTGGCGTGTTCCATGACTAAATGGAAGTAATATGCCACCTATTTAACATATTTAAATTAACGTATACTAAACATCGATCATTTGATTTGATTTCGCACACACATATTGGCACATATCTGGTTGTCATGGTGACACTTGGGTCTTATGTTCCTGTGTGCTGGCATCGATTTAGGTTTAGCAGTTTGGTATGAGGTCATAGTAGAGTTGGCCTCTAACCTTTATGACAAATAAAACATCAGTGTTTCATTTGACCCCATTAGAAATTTGTGTGAGACAACACGTTTTGTAAGGTCACAGTGATGTTGATCGCCAAACAGTTCATCCTTGGATCTAGGAGAATGTCTGTGCAAAATGTAATGAAATCCCCCTCAGGCGTGTCAGTTTAATGAGGAGGCAACATACGAGAGGTCATAGGAGCCTTGAACCACCGTTTAATCAGTTCATCGTTTAGAACAAGTGGATGCTGGAGACGTCATTAAAGAAATACCTTCAAGACATTGCAGTTGCAAGAATGGTGGCGACGGATGCACAGCTTTCAGCATCAAATGAATTTCACTCCTTTGATCGTAGCAAGGGTTTGCTGATTTGCTAGAAGTGCGGAAAGTCATTTTTAGGTTTTACAAGATCAGGATTGTAAGGCCGCTCACCAATCAGCGAGCTAGAACAACCGATAGCATCACCGATCCGATCACAAGATCGAGCAGTATGGCCATTTAAATAAATTGTAAATAAATTTACTATAATTGTTTAATTTAAAAAATATATGATTATTTAAAAGTGGGTAGTGTATTTTAATTAACATTTACTTGTAAAATGACCAGATTATAGTTAGTTTCCATCTGTATGTATATATGTATACGGCGGCACGGTGGTGGACTGGTTAGCACGTCCGCTTCACAGTTGAGTGGTCGTGGGTTCGATCCCAGCTCCGGCCTCCCTGTGTGGACTCTGCATGTTCTCCCCGTCCGTGCCTGCGTGGGTTTTCTCTGGGAACTCCGGTTTCCTCCCACATTCCAAAAACATGCATGGCAAGTTGATTGGACACTCTAAATTGCCCCTAGGTGTGATTGTGAGTGCGGATGTTTGTCTCCGTGTGCCCTGCGATTGGCTGGCAACTAATTCAGGGTGTCCCCCGCCTACTACCCGAAGACTGCTGGGATAGGCTCCAGCACGCCCGTGACCCTTGTGAGGACAAGCGGTATAGATAATGGATGGATGGATGGATGGATGGAGATATATATATATATATATATATATATATATATATATATATATATATATATATATATATATATATATATATATATATATATATATATATATATATATATATACACACAGAGAGAGAGAGAGAGAGAGAGACAAAGAGAGGGTGGATACTAGGTCAATGTCACAAAGTAAAAGTAGAGTTTGTTCTTAACAAAAATACTTAAGTAAAAAGTAGTTCCAGTACTCCGACAAGTACAATTTATCCCCCAAAGTAAGTACTTTGTATATGTAATGGAGCAAATATGGCGTACATGGTAAAACAATGATCCTATTGTATGATAATTGTATCATCTATACGATTTCCGATCAGTCATTCCAAAAATTCTTTTGACCTCTTGTGTCATTTGAACACTTTGTTGTTGTCACAATGCTTTTTGCAGTAGATGGCGGTGGTGGTTATACACTGGTGATTACTCACTGTTATGTCAAGAGTATGTTTGTGGCTACAAATCTGTAAATTTGCCCAGTTCTTGGGGTTCATCACCATATGCTCCAGGCCAGGCAGGGAATGCAGATGCAGACAGGCATCTTTTAGGGGAGCTTCTCACGTGTGGTCGCTGAGGAGCAGCAGAAAAAGCTTGGCCACCGCAACTCAGACACACTCATTCTTCCACTGGGTTGATTCTCAACTTCTATTGGTAATCCGACCCATCAATATTCAGAATCCCGCAAAACTTTATACTGTTTCCGTTGCCAAGTTTCACTCTTCGTACTGTAGTGAGAAAGAATATGGAAATGTGAGCTCAGCCAATCAACTGTACTGAGATTTTTATCAGAATTATTTGCATTGTTTATTCTTTCTCTTGGTCTATCTAAATGCATACTAGCAAATCCACACTATGAAAACAAATACATAAAACCGAATCATCTAATTGTAGATGTAAATTGTCTAAATCCCCATAGAGATGTGATGACTCATTAACCTTGCAATTCAAATTGTGTAACAATCCGTCACTAATATAATTGACCAACGACCATTCAGCTTCCTATAAAGAGCGGCAGATACTGCATGGGTGCGGTTTAGCTGTTGGAAAAGTCAAACTGCAAATGCCTCAGAAATGTGCATGCTGCATGAAGCAGCATTTATACTATTGTCCATCAATCAAATGTGTTTATGTTGTCGTCAACAATTAACCTTCATCTGAATAAAACATTAATTGCCTCTTGTTCTGTGCATTAAAATGCCATAACTCAATTTCACAGAAAGCCTTGTAGTATATTGACCGTATGGACCTACTGTATATCTAGTCAAGCAAGGCACATGACATTTGAGCATGAGTCAAAGCTGTTATTACTGCATATTACATTTCACCATATGGCTCTGACAGCTCAATATTACATGACATTACACACCCTAACCCATAATATTGTGGTTACATGTGTATAATAAAGGTTGCGAAAAAGGATTTGGGGCATACAATTGGGCAAGCACATTATCCACACAGACTATGTTTGATTTGAATGGGATTGTGTCAAATCTCTATAATCCTTGACATTTAAATTAAGCAGCTGTTTGATAATTGAAGACATGCACCCGCCTCCTACATTAGTAAAATATATTCAGACATGCATCACACGGATTGTCAGTTTCAGTTTGCTTATATGATGGTGTTTAGAGATTTGAAGTTCAAAATTATTCTTGCTGTTTTACAAAAGGTCTCATTACAGGGGATCATTGGTTGCCGACGTTTGATTGTTTTATAATTGCGGCCTGGATACCGTTATGTCCAAGAAGTGTATTTTCATGGCAACGGTGTACAAGAAGTCCTCGATTTATGAACAAGTTCCACTCCTACGCTGGCAATCCAACCCAAATTTCCGCGTATGTCAGATTGCACCGTTAAAGTCGAAATTTATGTAAAAAAAACCCCTCAAATACATTCAAATAAAAAAAATAAGATGCTATATTTACCATTATTGCTGAAAAATGGATGAAAAAGGAGGAGGGGAGGTCGAAAAAGCCAAAGATACTTCCGGCGCACAAACACAGACACGACTGGAATATCCCGATTGCACGGGACACTTTGTAGTACAGGAAGTGCTTGTATGCGCGGTGTTTGACGTGCAACCCACAGTACACAAGCAGAGGTAAACAAACTCAGAAGCAGCACAAAAGCACACTTTTGGAGCGAGGAGGAAACTGGCTGCTTTATTCATGCGGTGATTGACAAGAATATCAAGTGTTTTATTGACAGTTGAATGTGACAAGCGGAAATTACATCTATTTGAGTCACGGCGCTCATCCGCCGCTGTTCACTGTGGGTTATTCAAATTCCAGAGCAACTCTGTCCGCTCAATCATGTAAACGGGTTATTCAGAATGTTTCAGAAATCGCAATTTTGACTTAACCCGAAAATTCACTGCATGTAAACGTAGTCACAATTACGGTCCTTTAGTGGTCCACATCTGGTATCCACAATGTAGGCCCTTATCTCACCCAAATCGTATAACAATTGCTGGCCATGTTTAAACCATGTTTATTTGTAATGCTAGTATTGTAAGATTAATCAGTCCTTCGGCGAATATGTTCGAAACAGTGAACACCGTTCATCACTTACTGGTTTCCTCTGTGTTGCTTTTAACCCATTAAGGCCTAAAGTGCCTGGCTCAACAGCTCCCCAAAACCTAAGGTCGTCTTTGGAATTACGCTTGAAAATCTGGAGTTTTCCCAGAAATGCAACACCTACAAAATAATGAATATCTCAGTCCCTGTAGTAGACAGAAACATAAATCCAAAAGCATTTGAGAGCTTAGACGTGTGGCTTTCACACAGACCCGAGTTAATTCATTTTTACTGTTTCAATCGAAGACGTAAAAATAAAGTGTCAGTAAAAGAGAAGCACTTTTAATTAAAAGAAAAAAATTGAGTGGTAATTATTACCATCCTCTTTTCTGTTACAAAGATGTTGATATTGTCATTATCTACAAACATATATCTTAACCATATATCACGTTCAACTAGTTCTACTGGTTCAAAGTCCACAATCGCGCTGTCTATATCACTGCCGTTCTTCATTTCAGAGCCCCCGCGATTGACAGCGTCCGCCATTACTGCTCGAAAAAATTCCGGAAATCCTCCGACGACTCACCACATCGTTACGTGTCTATTCTGATGCATTTCATTGGTTAAGAGACCGATAATTAAATAATACATAGAAAATGACGTATACCCGCTGAAGGCTTTAAGGGGGTAGAAAGATGCAACAGCGCTCCCGGCTCCAGTGGTAGAGACGCGGTTATGGACTCCCTTCCTTAATGGGTTTACCTCGCCGTGTTTGGAAGACACAACACAGCTATTTCCTAATATAACATTTGCCCCTGATGACTGATAAACAAATTCATACATCGACCTCAAACATGGTGGTATATGATGTCACACGAAAACTATCTGCTCAGCCAAGCTTAGTCGGGCAACTGACTACAGGTACATGGAGTAAGATCGCTGTCAAAAAGGCATATGCATGATTAACGATTCGTATCCGTAATAGTAATAATTTGTGAGTACAAATTAAAATTGTGAGGGTTTGACTTCTTTTCTTGAGAGTACGAATCAAAATTGTGAGGGTTTGAATTTTTTTCTTGTGAGTACGAATCAAAATTGTGAGGGTTTGACTTATTTTCTTGTGAGTCCGAATAAAAACTGTGCGTGTCATTGTTTTTTGAATACAACTCTCGCTTCTACGACTATGAATGTTCACTACGCACAAATTGCCAGCTGAGGATACAAATCACTTTGAGAGGACAAATCTGCACAACATGCAAATTAGGATGATATCAAGCAGAACACAGGCAGGTCCCAAGGGGAGCTAATTGATCCGTGATTCCTCTACCCGCGCATGCGTGGATAAGAAAACAAAGATGGCGAACGCGAGCGGATCGGACGGCGCTTCCAGCGACTCAGGAGACGCATCTTCACAGCAGATAAAGTCAGCGACGTGTATATCCAAAGGATTAATATGTATTTCTCTCTCAAATAATAGCTTTGGACTCAGGCTTACGGTGATAGATTGCAATCTAATGATGTGTTTCACTGTTAGCATTAGTACTTGGCTAATGTAGCTCTGTTTTCAACGTATCGATGTACCCACAATTTAGGACGTCGACAAAAATGTATTGCAAGGATACTGTTAATAGCTCTTGCTAAATTCATCGCTACGTTTTTATTGATTAAGTATTCTCACAGAACTAAAAAAACAAGTAGTATTTAATGCAAAAGAAAAAATGCTGCGCATAATTTCTTGTATATTGAAGACCAATCACAGAGGGCTATTTTGTTATGCTGTTATACATCTTACTGAGTGTTGTTGTCCTTATATGTTTTTTGGTACAAATATTACATATTCATAAGAACAGTATACCGTGTTTGTAGACACTGAGATAGTGTGTGTTGTGTATATTTTTATGAGTTGGTAGTGCACTATCTTGGAATATTAATACATATATGCACACACGTCAGCTTCATTGGAATTGCCTTTAATGCAAGTGACTTAACATTAAAACAGGGCTGACTGGGAATTCACTCCTCGGTAACTCTGGCATACCCAAACCACCAGCAGCCGTTATTGATACCTAGTTGTAGAACAGTTGAGTCTCTATGTAACATCTATTATGCATAATAAGAGCAAATTATGAATCCGCCCTGTAGGCGCCATAATTGAATTATGTCACGTGGTGTTTTGGTTGCTATGATAACAGGCTGGTGCTTGGGTCACATGTTGTAAGTGGTGAATGCCAGGTAATTTAAATAGGCGTGCTTCCCAGCTGTATGGTAGAGAGAGTTGGGCTGGGTAGCCGTTTTTTTTTGTTGACCGCTTTGCCATATACTTCGCTTCGCTTTGCTACGCTATGCCACGCCACGCTTCGTCATACGCTATACTTTTCTACACGCTACGCTACAGTTTCATTATGTCATATTGTGCTACCATCAAACCATCCAGAGTGTATCCGTGAAAGCCACTGTTTCATTAAAACCAATCAAAGCGTATTCAAGACTCAAGTGTTTCAATTGTCAAGCCACCGTAACAGCAGCGCGTCAAGACAAGTACCCAACCCACCCACTTTCTTTCAGAAGCGACAAGGCTGCTTGGAGTCGCTACACGCCCCATGGAGCAAACTTGTGATTGTGTGTTCCTAGATAAATATATGAAATGTCACTGTGTGTTTTATATGCATTAAATTATAGTTTGTCAGTACACTGAAAAAAAACGTTGAATTTACTCAATCTTTTGGTTGACAAGTGGCTGCATGATATAAAACCTGAATCTGAATCCTATTAACAATGATCTCTTTTTCTTTTGTAGTTTCTTCATTCTGAGCAAATCAGCCCAGCTGCAGCACTTTGTAAACCACCCCCGAAGTCCACTGCAGTATCATCAGCATACCTACTTGTTCAGCATACCCCGTTACGTTTTCTCCTGAAATTATTTTAATAGATCTACTGTAAATGTTATGGATGGAACGATTTACTCCAGCCCAGATTCAAGTGTCAAATAGGACTGTACAAACGATCATTTTGCTAGTCGACTATTCACCAACAGGAGTTGCGATTAGTTGACTAATCAGATCATATGTAAATTGCGGCATAATCGCACCAGCAAGCTGCTGCTCTTATATGACTATCAGTAGCTTACAGCTAGAACTCTTTAAGGTATTGTACAAAAGAATAAAGACAAGATGATAGTACAATCAACTTGTACTAAACTGTGCAGGTTGTACCAGCATTCCTGACTTGTTTTTAGTGGAGTACCAGTAATTGAAATTGAATTGTGGCCGTAAATATTGTATTGCTGAATGTTTAGTGCATTTTAAAATGGAACCAAAAAACAATACACTATGCTGAGTTGCACTAGTACTATTAAACTACCTATAAATACTAAAGGAAATACCGGATTTGTAAACATATTTCCTCGTTCTTCGGCACCAATCATTTTTTCACCAGCGGGAGATAAGACATTATTGAGAGAAAAATTTGCGCCACATAATTTGAGAGCGGCTATTGTTAACATGGTGTTGCAAATCGATTCTATTTTTTTTTTTTGTACATCGATGCATATTTTATGCAGTTTAAATTGATTTTAGATTAATCGTTACATCCCTAGAAAATTTATCAAACAATGTGTAAATTCTTCATGTGTATGTCAGAAATCAAATTTCAACTGATTGAAACTGATTTACATAAATACAATTCCACACACAAAAAGTATTGCCTGTTCATAGCGTCCAATGATATTGAATAATATACAAATAATATACGCGGTGAAATAATTGATGTCTATTATACTCTGATGTGTTGTATATTTATGCAATTTAGTACTCATGATTTTGTCAAGTATTTTAATTTCTGTGTTTTCATTTTCTCGTGGCTCTGTTTCAATCTCCACGTCGTCATTGACATCGTCCCCCAAGTCAGGCGGTCCTTCTGAGGGCATGTGTTCATCGTCGATCTAGATTGTCATCAGTGTTTGCTTCCATCTCCAACTCTGCTGTTTTTTCAGCCCACTCCATCTGCATCTCAGCCGTCACCAGTGACTTGCAGTTACACTTCAAGTCAGGATGCGGGGTCAGAGTTGCGACCATCACCAAAGAGATCATCCTGGACATGACTGTCTACATTTCTGAAAATATAATTACATAAAAATATTTATCAGGCCAAGTATACTGTTTGAGATGATGGTAACTTGGATAAATATGTAATCAAAATAAATTATTCAACTAAATGATAACATTGATAAATGTGGCTCTGAATTAAAAATGTATATTGTTAGCTGCATATCATCGCTGTCATGTGAAAAACACTTATGTCCATTTTTTTCAATTTTCTTATTTTTACGTGAATAGTGTTTCCGCTTTACTGACATCGCATTAACATGAAAATTAAACATTTTTCAAAAATTGGACATAAGTATTTTTCACAGGACAGAGACGATATGCTGTATTTTGAAAAGAAAATGAATTAGTGTTACCCTCGTCTTTTTGATCGAATCAATACTGCTACTGTTCTTCAGGCATGACATGAGCCATCTTGTTGCTACTACTATAAAAGAAAAAAAAAATACATTGAAACTAATATTTTCAAATAAAATGTGCACAACTTTGTTGGCTTGTGCATGCAACTTTCAAAATAGATATCCTGACAGTCAATAATATTTTAGCAGTACAGCATTTTAAATTGGGATTTTGGGGGAGTGTAACTCAAAATCCATTAACAACTTGGTTAATGTGTACTGAAATATAATAATTTGCTCTTTTTGTTCATATACAACAAACAAATATATAAGTACCTCCACCTACAAGTTTGTACCACAAAAACATCAACGACAATCAATAATTTGTTAGAATATACAATACAATACAATTGTATAAAATATTTATAAAACCTCACTGCCCTTTCGTGTCACTACATTTCTATTAAAGATAGCTCAAAGATGATCGGACTCAGTGACATGTCTACAAACTAGAAAGAAATTATGGGACATTTCGCATATTTTTTTTTCTTTTGCATTAAACACTAAAATGTCCTTGTTTTTTGGAGTTCTGTGAGACTACTTAAATTAATAAAATGGAGCGACCAATTTAGAAAGAGCTATTAACAGCATCCATACAATACATACATTTTTGTTAACGTGCTGAATTGTGGGTACATGCGACTAAACAACAGTATGGTGACAGATACGTTGAAAACAGAGCTACATTAGCCAAGTACTAATGCTAATAGTGAAACACATCATTAAATTGCAATCTATCGCCATAAGCCTGAGTCCAAAGCTATTATTTGAGACAGAAATACATGTTAATAAATTGGGTATACACGTAGCTGACATTACCTGCTGTGAAGATGTGTCGCCTGAGCCGCTGGAAGCGCCGTCCGATCCGCTCACGTTCGCCATCTTTGCTTTCTCATCCACGCATGTGGGACCTGCCTGTGTTCTCGTGATGTCATCCTAATTTGCATGTTGTGCAGATTCGTCCTCTCAAAGTGATTCCTATCCTCAGCTGGCAATTCGCGTATAGTGAAGATTTGTAGTCGTAGAAGCGAGAGATGTATTCACAAAACAATGACACTCACGTTTTTTTTCCGTACTCACAAGAAAAGAAGTCAAACCCTCACAATTTTAATCTATACTCACAAATTATTACTATTACGGATATGAATCGTTAATCACGCATATGCCTTTTTGACAGCGATCTTACTCCATACAGGTACTGGGACCAAAGTTGTTACAATTATGTCAGTACACTAGTGTCCGTGTGTGTGTGTGTGTGTGTGTGTGTGTGTGTGTGTGTGTGTGTATGTCTGTCCTGTACGATCATAAATCTTGACATGCTGAGTTTGTGAGTGACTTTGCTTCTTTCTTCCCTGTCAGGTTGCTCTTATCTTTGCAGCCCAGAGGCCACAGGAATTATCAGGCATGCATTGATCCATGCAGGTCACAAACAGAACTAGGTGCTGCTTCCTGGCAGCTGGCCTATGCTCTCCATATACAACCAACCCATCCCCATCCTCATCCTCTACGGTTAAAAAAAAAAAAGAAGTCAAATATTGACTCGATTCCACTGGCCATACTTCAGTAGAGGTTTCTGGGGGACTGCATCACGTTGAGCCACCAAAATACTTGCACAAGCTTGCTGGGCTAAGAAAACAGGATCTCTTACATTCTCACACCAGGAAAGCTACTCACTTGCCCTCTGAAGGCATGCAATTACCCCCGCTATGTCCAGAATCCCCATGTGGACTCATTACAAATATATGCTACTATAAAATTCCCTTACTATTGCACTGAAACATATACTAGACAATTTTTCACCATGTAGCATAGAAATGGTTAGGTTACCATCTCCATAAGTATTTTAGCCAGCATTTGTGTGTGTGTGTGTGTGTGTATATATATATATATATATATATACCGGTATATTAATTCTGATGTTTGAGACAACTCCTGCTAAAAAATGCTCAGCGCTCTCTGTTTAAAATGCTTATAAGAATTTAAAACAGAAAGTATTCATAAGAGTTTTATATTATTATTAGAATTTATAACAGAAATCATTTATATGATTTTAAAATTCTATTTTACATGTGTTCTGAGCAAAAAAGCTAAATGATGAAACTTCGTTTTCCATTTAATATGTTATCTGTCTTTGTTTCATTAGCACATCAGGTGAAGTTCAGCTTACTTCAAATAATTTCCTGATATTTGTCTAGTAAGGGGGTGGCATGGCTCAGTGGTAGAGTGGTCGTTTCCCAACGGGGAGGTGGTGGGTTGGATCCCCGGCCATTGTGACCACGTTGACATTTTTAACTTAATTTTTGAGTTTTATGTACTCAGGTTTACTGCCATTATCTGAGTTGTCTGGATCAAACTTCTGTCGTAAGGTGTTCCACAAGGTTTTATTTTGGTGCCCTTGTTGTTTTCATTGTATTTTCTACTCCTGGGTTCCATCCTTCGAAAGCATGATATTTCCTTCCACTGTTATGTGGAGGACTGCCTTTCTATGTCCCGCTGAGCAAAAAAGACACGTTCTCACTTTCGTCCTGTCTAGAAGAAATCAAAGCTTGGATGTCAATGGATTTATTAAATTTCAACGAAAATAAAACAGAAGTTATGATGTTGGGTCCCAGTGGCTCTTCTACATTGCACCCTGTTGACCTGGTCCCCTGGCTTCATATCTAAAGCCAACAGTCTCAAACCTGGGTTTTAAATTGGACCGTCAAATCAGTGCTGTTGTTAGATACAGCTTCTTTCATCTTAGGCAGCTGGCTAAGGTGAAGCCCTTCCTTTCTCAACAGCACTTTGAAACAGTAATCCATGCCTTTATTACAACTCGGATAGATAACTGTAATGCGCTTTATTTTGAAATCGGCCAGTCCTCCCTCAAGCGTCTCCAGTTGGTCCAAAATGTTGCTGCTCGCCTCCTAACTGGAGCTTGGAAGAGGGAGCACATAACACCAATCCTGGCTTCGCTTCACTGGATCCCAGTGCATTTTAGGGTTCATTTTAAAATGCTTCTATTTGTCTTCAACTCTTAAAATGGCCTCGCCCCAGCGTAGCGTGAACTTCTCCACCCCTGCCGAAGAAAAAATATCAAACAAAAACAAAACAAAACAACTGACACGCACACACATTATCCTCTGAGCAACGTGGTGATTGGTGAAATGAATACAATATGGGGCACATGTCAATGCGTCTGTGGAACCGCAAATTACACAACACTGTTTTATTTTTTCCTTCCGGCCGCGTGTCAGGAGTGCGGCACCTGCGTGTGACGTGGTATCGGTTAAGTCCGTTCTCGACGCTGTTTGGCTGATGTGGGTCGATTAGATATATAGGACAGGAACTCGGGGACGACGCCCAGCTCTGCATTTAAATGTATTGATTTATACAATGATTCAATGCGTTTGATGTCCGCAGATGTCACAGATGGATGAAATACGATGGCATCTGCGGTGCAGAGAATGTGTTTGCCTGTGTCCTCATCAAATTCACCAAAATCGTGTTAGACTATATGCGTCAATAGTTAGATTTGGTTCCATCAGGCGTAGAGTTTAAACCGCTTTCAGACACCAAACAGTCAGGTGTGCCGGGTGTATATCAAAGGCGATGTCCTTAGACCTCCCAGAACATAGTGATTGGAAAATGAAGCTTCAACATGCTTCATGAAACGGTTGTTGTGTTTATTGAGCCCTTTAGATGGCACTCTCTGTTCAACATAGGGTTAAAAGCACAGTGACTTGCCATTTCTTAAACCTCTTCAAAAATAGAACAACTGGTTCACGAATCAACTTGCTTCATTTTCCTACCACTACCACAATGCCCACCAGGGTGCAGAGTCACTCAAGTGCAGCAGCGGCATCTAATATATAGAGTCGACGGTGCCTATTTGAATACTTCACAGGAGGGAACTAACATACAGTACCCAAAATATGGTAAAAATCCATTTGTGTCACATTGTGTTACTGTGATTTCTAATCAGAAGCTTTCCGGAATAATGCATTCCAAGTAGACATGATGGATATGGTGAATTAGGTAGCAAAATAAGCAAGTGCATTTATCCAGAGAAAATAGTGCCACTAAAAGTAAAATAAAATCACTAAGAAATTATTTTAGATTGTTTGCTTGCTAAAAATTGATTAAAATAGATGAAACTGAGAGTGACAGCAGTTAACTTCCAATTTGACCGTCAGTCTGCAATGGTATCAACAGGATTTATAGGAACCAAATGATGGGCTTCACAAGGGGAATTAATGTATGACCTCTGCACATATGCTGCAATTTGTGTCAATGTCAACCTCTTGTCTGCCTTCTCGTCCTCTCTTTTACAAGAGAATGAATGTATCACCATACCTCTATGCTGCACAGGCCTGATTTATGTCTTCAGTGTAGCAGGAGGGCAGATGGAGGAGGAGGTGGAGATCTATATACAAGGGCCGATAAAGATAGTCACCTAAAGAGAGATGGGCCCCCGATAGCATTGTGTCTGCTTTGGCACAGGCAATGAACCAGGCTTGGTTTCATCAGCAAAGAGAGAGTGGCATGGGAAAGAGAACAATAAAAAGTACTCAGCACACAGCCAAACTTTTCCAATCAATGCACTCTCTCATGGAGACAGGGTGAAATTAATTCTCGCCTGAAGGGTGGATGGGGGGTGGGCTATGCTGGAGAGTAAGAGCTGTTGACAAATACTCTTTATCCTCAGGTCAATGAGGATGGGGAAAAATGAAGGATGAAAGAGCGAAAAAGGTGGGAGGCAGCAGAGGAAACAGTCGTGAAGAATGAAACAGCAGGCAGAATCGCAAGGAGGAGGACAGAGTGGAGCGAAAGTTCAAGAGGGAAATAAATGTACTGGAGCTCTCTTTAGCTCTAATGACAGTGTGGAGTCGCTGGGATATCTCTGACATGACTGAAGCTCTCACTGCTGCGACACACACACATTATCCTCCGAGCAGAAAGCTGTTGTGTAACCCTAATTATGCTACCCTCCGCCTGAATGCATCCACCTTTTTTCACTCTCCTTCAGCGATCCGTTCTCAGGTCCTCCACCTCTGAAACCCATTTTGCTCGGCGCTGACCTTTCAATATCACCTTAGGACACAGGGATAGCGGCCACTCGCAACTCTGCTAGATTACTCTGGAATTTTAAAAAGGTCTCTTTTTTGCGGCGTAACAATTTGAATGAACAAATATTTGAGCTTGCTTAAAATTGACATTTTGCCACTAGCTGTGAGCATTAGGGATGGAGCCACTGTGGTGACAAGTAAAGAGAAAGTAGCAGGATGACACTATAGAATGACCTTATTTTATCGCAGACAGGAATATGATACTCTTAGCCCCAACATGAATA
The DNA here is from genome assembly GCF_054856515.1 of Filicampus tigris. NCBI lineage: Eukaryota > Metazoa > Chordata > Actinopteri > Syngnathiformes > Syngnathidae > Filicampus > Filicampus tigris. The sequence goes on from NC_141220.1 coordinate 13,296,576, forward strand.
AGTGGGATTTCTAGCTGTGCCTTTCCACAAAGTGCACTAAAATGTTAAAATTAGATTGTTTCTTTTGAATGCCACTTCTGGGTTTGTAAAAGCAGAGCAATGAATCAACAAATTTAAATTAAAAAATATAAGGTCAATTTTGTTCAGAGGATTTGTTTCCAGTCAAAACACTTTTTTCTTAAAACCAATCACATTATTCTTTTGTTACTTCCAGCTGTGTATCTTTTGTCTTGTCTTCTAGTGAATCTAATTGTCCTCAGTGATGTCAGTCTCACACCTACATTGACTTCTCTTTGTGAGACTCAATTAAAGTGAGTGTATGCAGGGGGCGCGATTAAAAACACACACTGAGACTGACAATGCCCATGAGGCTCAATTTATCTTAAAGAACCCTTAGTCTATCCAACAAAAAGCTATGATTGACACATCTAACCTTCATTCCGATGTAATCTTCATCTTTAGCACTCAGAGATCTAATTAATTAAGGGTATCTCATTTCCTCACTAATGCAAGTGGGCAGAAGCATGATGGAATCTGGAAATCTGAAGGCAGGGGGTAGAGGGTGGGGGGCCTTGCTGAAGAGGGGTCCTATATTTCATCAGTGCCTGTCCACCTTGTTCATTTGGGGGAAAGAACAAAAGAGTGTAAGGTGGTTGAGTTCACAGTCATGTTGTATTGATTAGAACTGACAAAGATGTGACAAGTTGCCACCACACAAGGAGACATTAAGTAATACTCTATAGCAGAATCTCTGCATAATGAGTCCAAATATTTAAGATTCCATTCCTGGCATTTTCTTTGAAGCCGTTATTATTTGGTGTATAATTGCTTTTAATGAGACTATTTAGACACTGAAACAAAATACAAATGACACAGAATCGCTACTTGCGGCAGGTGGTTGATTTGGTTTGCACCAGAGATTTGCTGTGTTACCACCTTTCTAAATGAACTGCAGCAAGGGGGGTAAACAAATTTGACTAAGACTAACATGTACTAAAATTAACTTGTTTTATTCTCTAAGAGAATGTTAAAACTTGATGACTGTTAAAACTTGATGAGGAAGTTCAATTGCAGTGTACCTTCAAAGAACTCAAAGCACTTTAACGCTGTCTTCTCATTTATTTACTGATGTAACAGCATTAGGGGCCACTGGTGTTCAGTATCTTGCTCAATACATGGTCACCAGGGCTGAGGGTCAAATCCACAACTTGGTTGGGAGACAACCATTGTACCACTTGAGCCATGCCGCGCTGATATGATGAAACGTTGCATGATGACACGCGCGTATTGGAATGAATACAATCGTGTATAATACTGGTTGAGTACATGCTATTGCAAACACTTCCTTGCCCGTTCAGCAAGCAATATCACACCTTCACAACCTCACTTGATGGTCTTTGTCGGCTATTACTTCACACCCCTTTAAGAGGAAGACAGCTTTCCATGACTCATCCCTCCTCGTCCACTCAAAGGGGGCAAACTGTCCATGCCTGGATGTTACTCAACTGGTTATGCCGTCTCTTAGTCATAATAGGCGAATGAAAGAGAGTTTATAAACTGAAGTACACATCAAATTCGCCGTAATGAAATCTTATCAATGTGTTCTCTGTGCCATATTATTTGCATATAAATGATATAATATAATAAGTCTGTCCACCACCTAGGAGGAGTAACTATTTCTCCGTCTGCTTTGTTCCGCTGTTGTGACACGACAAAACAAGATGCTAATTGAACAGAGCCAAGCGTCCTTATGTGACGACTGACATTCAATTATATGCGGGAAGATCAGATTAGAAAGTGGCCATGGAAATGCTTGAAAACAACATTTTGCAAAGCGGTTACTCTGAAGCCAGGCGCCGATGTAATTTGAATGGCTCTTTGAGCCCTGCACTGAAAGGCATCACTGCTCTGTATGGAATCATAATGCTTTGACCTGCAGAGTAATTGGATGCCCTGAATGAAGTGTTGACACAGAAGGGAGAGTTCAGAATGACACACATCAAAATATATGATAGGCTCAAAGATAGAAAAGACTGCAAATTGGAGCTAAGCAGAAGAACAAAGGGCACCAATCACCAACAGTTACCGACACATTTTCCTGACGTACCTTTAATGAATGATATGACATTCATTATGACTACAGAGACCATTTTTAAGCAAGCCGTTATCTTGTAAAATATTTCCTTGTAACCTCAGTATTCAAATAATTTAATTAATCTTTTTAAATCCCTCAATCTCTCTCTAAATTTCTCAAATATAGTCTTTTTTTAGTCAGTTAAGTGACTTCTGTTCCCTCGGGGGCGGCACGGTGGTCAACTGGTTAGCACGTCCGCCTCACAGTTCAGAGGTCGTGGGTTCGATTCTGGCCCCGGCCTTCCTGTGTGGAGTTTGCACGTCCTCCCCGTGCCTGCGTGGGTTTTCTCCGGGTACTCCGGTTTCCTCCCACATTCCAAAAACATGCATGGTAAGTTGATTGGACACTCTAAATTGCCCCTAAATGTGATTGTGAGTGTGGATGTTTGTTTGTCTCTGTGTGCCCTGCCATTGGCTGGCAACCAATTCAGGGTGTACCCTGCCTAGTGCCCCATAACAGCTTGGATAGGCTCCAGCACGCCCACGACCCTTGTGAGGGTAAGCGGTATATAGATAATGGATGGCTGGATGGGTGTTACCTTAATGAAAAAACATGACTTGGCTGTAGTCGCCATGGCAGTGTTTTGGTTTTCCAACTCAAAACAGCATTGCTTCAGTCATCATGGAAACTTGTCAATCTTATTTAACACAAATCGGAACACATCTGGAGGAACAATTGAGATTTATTCTTTTCAAAAAGAAGAGTGAGGGCAGCAAGAAAATGCACCGCTGCAGAAAAGCCGAGACTACGGAGAGTAATGCTGCAACTTTTTGGAAGAAAATCACAGACTTTGGTTCTTGCGATACTGAGTCTAGGTGATGAGTAGAGGATAGCTGTTAGATGGATGGATGGATAGATGGATGAGTATATATTTATATTGTACTTAAGTATATATTCCTTTTTAATTTGGTTTGGTACGGCGCTGAAGAAGAAACGAGAGAGAGAGGTGAATTAGAGAGGGGGCTGTTCACATCTGAATACGGAGACACTCTCCTGCCGTGTCGGTTGTCTTTAGCAAGGAAGACGGCAGAAGAAATACATAAAGTCAAACCTATATTGTAACCCGCCATACCACGGCCTCCGAAGATAAGGACGAACAACTTTTAAGTGTTACATTACCACCGCGGGGCAGGGGAACTCAGCTGTGCATGTGTCAGCTGAGCAATTCATCCTCATCGTCTATATTTTGAAGCAGATGTCATGCCTCCTCTACTCTAAAGCTTTTTTGAAAATATACATGTATAGATCATGGTGATCAGCAGCCTTTATTAATGCAGCCGCTGGTTGTTAT